>NC_057815.1:87567301-87906051 GCF_910594005.1 Cervus elaphus
CCAATGAATATTCAGGACTGATCTCCTTTAGGATGGACTGGTTGGATCTCCTTGTTGTCCAAGGGATGCTTAAGAGTCTTCTCCAACACCACAGTTCAAAAGCATCAATACTTCTTCAGTGCTCAGCTTTCTTTATAGTCCAACTCTCACATCCATACATGACCACTGGAAAAACCATAGCTTTGACTAGACAGACCTTTGTTGGCAAAATAATGTCTCTGCTTTTTAATATACTGTCTAGGTTGGTCATAGCTTTTCTTCTAAGGACCAAGTGTCTTTTAAAAATCAGAGAACAGTGTTAGCTAATGTGTGACACTGCTTTAGAGTTTACCGCAGGCCCTGGTGCTCATAACCCATGAAGTCTTCATAGTAACCCCGGGATGGGTCTTAGGTCTTCCCTCCTTATACTGGGTTTTGAGGCCCAGAGAACTGGTTTCTGGCCTTGCAGCTAGGAAGAGGCCTGGATTGGAACCTCTCCCACTGCAAATAGCACACTCTGCTGTAATTGCTGCCTTCTCAGAGAAGGGGAGGACCCTGCACACATTTGGAGACTGTGCCCTGACAGAGACTCACGTGGGGAGTGAGACCATGGAAATAGATACTGACCGCCTGCTTCTCCTATGCCCTCCTGCTCCCCCTCAAGCCTGCTGCCTGCCAATCAAAGTGAATGTAGATTTATTCAAAGGAGTTGGCTTCCCGGCTGCCTGGTGTTCAGGTGCAGGAGGTAGGTGGGCCCAGCAAGAACCTGACAACCTTCTCTTCTGACTGCTGTCTGCTTTCCCTCTCCTTCCCTTTCACCTGGGTCTGTCCCTGCCAAGGGTGTGTGTTCAGTTCAGTTCAGTCGCTCAGTGATGTCCGACTCTTTGTGACCCCATGGACTGCAGCACGCCAGGCCTCCCTGTCCATCACCAACTCCCAGAGTTTACCCAAACTCATGTCCATTGAGTCGGTGATGCCATCCAACCATCTCATCCTCTGTCGTCCCCTTCTCCTCCTGCCCTCAATCTTTCCCAGCATCAGGGTCTTTTCCAATGAGTCAATTCTTTGCATCAGGTGGCTGAAGTATTGGAGTTTCAGCATCAGCATTGGTCCTTCCAGTGAATATTCAGGACTGATTTCCTTTAGGATGTGTGAGAGGGTGATAAATCAGAGTGCCCAGCCTGGGTGAGGGCAACCTTTAGGGCAAGAGATCTGGTCCCAGAGCTGGGGTTAGTGGCCTGGATGCAGTCTGATGGGGCTACTCCAACCAACACCCCCGCACCCCACACCCTGCTCAGGAAAGTGTGGGGCTGGAGGGGAGGATGTAGGGGTCTGCTTGGCAGCAACCCCTCAGGGGACACCTGCTGAGTATCACTGCCTCAGCCTGCTGGTGCAGGGTGGGAGGGGGGTGTCGGTGCAGCTTGAGGGTCTGTCTCAGGGGGCCGTCCTGGGTTCCAGCCCCTGCTTTGCTATCTGCCAGCATCATCAGCCGAGCAAGTCACTTAACCTCTCTTCCTCATAGTACAATGGGAGTTGCATCTGTTATCATCAAAATAATGCCACATAACAAAAGATCCCAAAGCTCAGTGGCTTAAAGCCACATTTATTCTCATGTTCAGGGGCTGTGAGACAGCTGCACCTTGGGTGGGCTGGCCTGGACTCCAGGCTCTGGCTGCAGATTAGGCTTTGAGTCTGTACCACCTGTCTCTCATCCTCCTTAGACCAGTAGCTACTGGGGCTTGAGGTCTGCTCTACGCGTGTTTATTCTGCAGGCCAGGCTACTGAGACATGTTCTTTTCATGGCGTTTGACCAGTGCCCAAGAGGGCCCTCCCACCCGTGCAGAGAGAGCCATGCTCTGCTCTGACACCCTACTGGTCAAAGCAGGCCACCCACTCAGGCCCAAAGTCAAAGGGTGGGCGATCACCGCCCATGTGAGGCTCTGGCCAGGGTGTGGGTGAGTAATTCTACTGTGGGGCGGGGAGGCTTGGGAACTCTTAATTCCACTCCAGCTACCACTGAGGTACGGAAGGACTGCACAGCATCCCCAGCGCAGACTCAGCACGCACCCACGTGACCCAGGTACCATGCAAAGCGCCTCAGACACATCAGCTCTGCTGGTGGTGGCTCTTCCCCACCCTGTCTTCTTCCCGTACAGGAAAACAAAGCCTCAGGAACTGAAGTCTCACCAGACCACCCTTCCCTGGGTCCAAACCCTTAGCCACCGTGGTCCAGGCACTTCCCTTGGTGCCGATTCACTTATATCCAACCTGCCAGCAGTTCCCAGAGGTACCTACTTGGTACAAAGGCTGGCTGAAGCCAGAGAGGGGAGTCCCATAGTGAGATCACCCATCCATCCAAGAAGCCAGAGAGTCTGTCCACAGACTTCCGATTCTTTCCACGCTGAGTGCTCTTATCTGCTCCTTTTAGCCGTAAGTATGTTTTAGGCTAGGAGGGCTGGGAGCAGTAGCCTGCCAGTATCAGGATACCCAGGTTTTGCCTCTGGTTAGGTGTGTGATGTGGGCAAGTCTCTGTTGTTTGACTTGGCTGGTGCAGGACAGACGGTGAATGACAGGAAAGCCCATTTCCCTCCGCGAGCCCTGCCCGAGCAGGGGACGCTATTTCTATACATCCTCCCTCCAGGACACAGCTCTCCTGGGCCCTGACCCTGACCTTCCTCTGCCCAAGGCCCTGAGGCTGGGGCAAGCCTGAGGCCCCAGAGCTGGAGGATTTCCTGGCTTAGCCCCCCCAGGTGGCAGAGGGCACGTGGCAGGGCCCCCCACCCAGGCTCCCAGCCAGGGTTCTCTGTTTCCAGCGCATCAGGGCAGGCAGGGAAGTGGCACCGGCTTTTGAGGCATGATTGGCCCAGTGTCCTGCATTTGTCTGAGACCCGGCTGGGACTCAAGCGGCCTAGGCCTGAGTGCTGGTCCTGCAACTGAGCGCGCACGGTCTGCTTTCCCTGAGCCTCAGTTTCTCCATTTGCCAAATGGCCTAGCATCTCTCACAGCGGTCCTGACCCTGATATTCTAGAGACAGGCCGGACAGGGCCCTCGTGAGCAGATGCTGCAGGCCTTTGCCTGTCTGAACAGGGAGCGTCATCTCAGACCCAGGTCCTGTGGGTCGTTAGAACATCCACCGATACCGAAGCTTCTGGTTTCATGTGAAAGTGGTTCTGAGGATGGAGTCAAGTTGTGCTGAATGTCCTTCCTTCAGTGTCGCCTTAAAACTGGCTCTTCTCCTGAGTGGTTGGGGCTGGTCTTGCCAGAGGCAGTGGTCTGAACAAAAAAGAACCATGCCGCTTCCTTCAGCCTCCTGGTCTGTAGGAATCTGCACCCTCAGAAGCATCTTAGTGCTAATTAGAGAGCTGGGAGGAGCTGCTAACTGTAAGGAGTGGGGTTGGGATATCTTGACTTCTGGAGTTGGAGGTGGGGGTTACATTTCATGCTAATCACAGGGGCCCGGGGAACCCTGCTGTGTGTGTGTGTATGTGTGGGTGTGTCTTGGGTTCTTTAAAACTGCTAATTGTCAGGGTGAAAATATTTTCGCAGATTTGCTCTCCAGGAGAACCGTTATTACTGAGCCCATTGGCAGTCTTGTTGAAGTCAAACGGCCACAGTCAACATGGAAATCCTAATTAATAGACGCTCATGCTGCTCTCGGGCACGGCAGCGGAAGTAATTATCATGATTTAATTGACTTTTCTCCCCTCTGTTAGGCACTCTGCTTTTTCCATTTTCTTGAGCTAGGAAGGGTTATTTTTTTTTTTTTTAAAAAAAGCACCTCCTTTCTCTCTCTCTTTTTCCCCCTTTTAATACAGACTGCCTCTCACCCCACTGCTCTATTTGTCAAATCCTATTACAGTAAATATTTTGACGGCACAAATCTCTGTGTTACAGAAAAGTCCAGCGCCCGAGCCAGCGGCTTACTTATAAGGAGCGTGTTGGTTTTGTAAAGGTGCCGGCAGACCCAGTGAAGGTGTCTGGCGAGCAGAAGGGGAGTCTGTTTGCTCAGAGGTGCTGGTTTCAGCAAGCCCCTTGGGGGGCGGTGGGGACAGAGGACCACGTGCCCTAGAGCCACTCGAGGGAGGTGGCTGTCGAGACACATCCAGGGTTCAAGGCAATCTGAGGGACCGAAGTGGGCCACTTCCAAGCTCCTAGAGCCAGAGCGACACGTCTGAAGAACTCTAAGCTGCCGTCAGGCCCCTTTGGGGTGGCTCTGTGCTCTCATGGCTTTGACCAGCGGTGGCTGCTGATTGGGACTCTGATCCTGGTGAGCAGACCCTGCGTTCCCCTGGGTTTCAGTCTCATGGCCAAGGGTCCTTGGAGCTTCCCTGGGCAAGCCTGCCTGAATGCCTTCCCCAGAAGGCTGTGCCTGGCACTGCCAGCGGTCGAAGAGTGGGCGGCCCCGGGCCAGGCATCCACTCTGATCCTGTCAGCTGTGGACGGTGGGGCGGGGTCCTGTGGTCTGCTGTCCACTCTTCAGAGCTATGGGCAAAGCCTTTTGAGGATAGGTGAGACTGTGGGTCCTACCAACATAGCCCTTGAGAGCCTGACTGCCTGGATTTGAATCCTGGTTTGACCACCTACTTGCTGTGCATCCTTGGGCCATGTACTTAAACTTGGCTGCATCTTGGTATCCTCATCTATAAAATGACAGCCCTTACTTCATAGGTTTGTTATAAAAGATATGTGACCGCTCTGTGTCACACTGGATAAACACTCAGTAAGATGTCCACTTACCAGCAGGGACAGGTGGACAGGGGAGGCAGTTCCTCCATCAGCAAGCGAGAGAACTCTAGAGTCACAGACTCTGAAGACGGCAAGGAGCCTGAGTGACTGTTAGGTTAGCTCTTTCATCATACCCAAGGGGATACTGAAGCACAGAGAAGGGATGCAACCTTTTAGTAATTTCATTATTAAATAATTTTAACAATATAATATTGGGCTGTTTGGCATGGAGCTAAAATTAAAACATCTCCTTAGATCTCATTGGGGCTGCTTAAGAGTGCTTGACTTTTATTAGAATATTACACATTATAGAAGAAAGTAGAAGAGAAGGTGAACCTGGGACTATTCTATTTTTCTTTGTCTCCATTTGGAAATTCTGCTTTTAATCTTTTGAAGGAAGTACCTCATCTTTATTGGTCTTCTTTTTCAGATGATTCCTATATGTTGGATCAGTGGGTAGGATGTCACCAATCGGCTGTGTTATTTTAGACACTTAGCCTTTCTGAGCCTCAGTTTCCTCATCTGAAAAATGGGGATATATTACCCTACCTGGACTGAAAGTGTCTCAAGGGCAAGGATGGTTTCTTTTTTACCTCTTCTTCCTCTTCTAGAATGCTGCCTAACACACATTTCTAGGAATTTCTAGAAATGCTGAATGATCTTTTGAGCTGTCGTGAGGGTCAGAAGGAGTCAGCTTTGTAGACAAGTTGTATAGACAGCTGTGCTCCTGAAAGGGGAGGCCATTTGATGCAGGAATTGAGATTCCAAGAAGCCAAGATACTCCAGACCTTGACGGGTATATATAGAGAGGATGTTTGCTGGTTCTTTCTTAGGAGGGCTGGAATGGAGGCTAGACTGGAGGGGGTTGAGAAGTGAGTGGAAGATGTAGAAATGGTGACAAGAGGTATAGACAACTCCAGTGAGAGGTATGGCTTCGAAAGGGAGGAAAGAATCATCGCTGTGCATGGGGGTGGAGATAAAGTAATGGGTTTACCAGAGAACTTTTTACATGTTGGTGAGACAGGGCCAGGTATAGGAAGCGCTCAGTAAATGTCTTCTGAATTAAACAGACGTCTAGCTGAACCCTTGGGGTTGCCAGGGTCTTTCCCAACATTCTCAATAATGGTTATTGATGAGATGGTTGTAATAAATGAGAACCTAAGACTAGCGTATTGGTTAAGACAATACTGAGTGCTATAAGAGGTAAAGCCTGAATTTCAGCAGTTTAACACAATGCAAAATTACTTCTTGCTCAGCAACAGTTCAGTGAAAGTGGAAGGCGGCTTTCCATACAGAATTGAGGGCCCCCATTTCCCTCCATCTTCAACATGTGGCTTCCAAGGTCACCATGGAAAGAGTAGGAAAAGGTAGAGAGGGTCCGTCTGCTTGCTCATCACATTGGACTAGGAAGGTTCACATCACTTCCGCTCCCATTGGTGAAAATGACTCACAGGGCCCCAAAGGTGCAAGGGAGCCTGGGAAATGTAGTTCCTGGTTGAGCAGGCTTTTTCCAGCCATAGTTCTTCACTCTGGATGGAGAGCATGAGTGTTTAGAACACAGTCCATCTCTCTGCACTGGAATTGTAACCCTTTTCAGTTCTCTGAGGAGCACTTTCCAACAGCTTGAGGAGACACAATCTAACTAACCGAGAAAATGTTAGACTCCAAATGAACACCAGGCCCTGCTCCTGAGGGCGAAAGAGAGATAAGTCATTGATCTGGGCCTCCATTTGCCTACTTGTATAATATTAAGTCCTGCTGGTCCAAGTTAAGGGCATTATAGGAGCTAAGGGTTGACTGGCTGCATTTGAGCACTTGATCTTTCACCTGCTAGCTTGATGGCACCAGACAGGTTTCTAAACTTTCTGAGTTGTTGTCAAATCCTCGCTGAGTTGCCATGAGGATTATTAGCATATAGTCACGCTCAATAAATGTGAGCTGCTGCTGTTGGTACCCGGGTCCTCTCTGCTTCATTACCTCAACAAAAGTGAACAGTCCTGATTCAGGTTTAAGGGCAAAATGAATAGAATTGATATTGCCTGGAGATCAGCATATTAAAAAGCAGAGACATTATTTTGCCAACAAAGGTCTGTCTAGTCAAAGCTATGGTTTTTCCAGTAGTCATGTATGGATGTGAGAGTTGGACCATAAAGAAAGCTGAGCACCAAAGAACTGATGCTTTTGAACTGTGGTGTTGGAGAAGACTCTTGAGAGTCCCTTGGACTGCAAGGAGATCCAACCAATCCATCCTAAAGGAAATCAGTCCTGAATATTCATTGGAAGGACTGATGCTGGAGCTGAAAGTCCAATACTTTGGCCTCCTGATGCGAAGAAATGACTCATTTGAAAAGACCCTGATGCTGGGAAAGATTGAAGGTGGGAGGAGAAGGGGATGACAGAGGATGAGATGGTTGGATGGCATCACCGACTCAATGGATGTGAGTTTGAGTAAACTCCGGGAGTTGGTGATGGACAGGGAGGCCTGGCGTGCTGCAGTCCATGCAGGCCATGGGGGTCACAGAGTTGGACACAACTGAGCGACTGAACTGAACTGACTGGAGATCTTCTTGTCTTCCGCATTTTCCATCCCTCTCTGCGACAATTAGAGAGGGTCTTTGGAGTCAAAGGAGCTGGAGCTGGGCAAGATGGGGAGGGGGAAAAAGAAGTCAGCTCCTGGGGGCTGGGTGTCGCCATCCCACTCACTGGAAGACCAGGATCGAGCAGGCGTGTTTCTGGCCTGTCTCTGACAGCCTGTCTCTGCTCCGTGGCAGCATCTGTAAATCAATTAGAAGATGAGGCTTGGTGCTGAGCCCCCCCGCCACCCCCTGCCTCCTGTCTTCTGGGTCCTCCCCTAGTGGAAAACCTACCTCACCACCTCCAGTCCAGGGTTTGGAGTTAAGGCCTCTGAGTTTCTCTGAGCAGCCTGAGTTCTGAGAAATCCATAGACTCCTGGTGCTTTCACATGCCTTCTTCCTCCATGGACTTTCCCCTCTGCTGTGGGGGGAGGGCCTAGTTTGCCTCCTCCCCACAACTCCCCATTCCATGCCCTTCCTAGCGGTCCTTATTTAGCATTTGAAGTTACCAGCCCTGGTTACTTATTTGACGTGGAGCTTTGTGGCATAATCCCCACTTCAGCTAATCAGTTGGCTTCCTGGGGGCCTCCAGAGTGGACTACCAGCCAGGCAGGGTTGGGGGCAGGCACAGGGCAAGTGGAGGCCACCCAGTTTCTGAGAAAACCGAGCTGTGACGGGGAGGGTCCCTGGGAAAGGAATGTCCCAGAAGGGGAACTGGCCATTCTGCTGTGACCCGCACCTCAGGCTGGCAGGGCCATCCAGTGACCTCCATACAAAGCCGGGCCCTTGGCCTGGGGCTGTGGGAAGCCAGACAGGGACAATAGGAGGAAGGAGAAAGCAGTGAGATAAAGCCCAGAGCCCTGGGGTCTGTGCCTGGGATTCCGGAGGCCGGCTTCTCTCACCCCAGTGAGAGGAGGCTGCAGTGTAAACACGGCTGGGCTTCCTGCGGTTACAGGGCCAGCGCCCTCTCTATTATGCAGTGATCTTCGAGATTATTGTTCCATTTCAGGAGAAGCCTGAGCAAGGACAGACTGCCTATCTGATGCTTCCACAGGGACACTGCCATCATTCATTCATCCATTAATGCCACAGACATTTATTTGGCACCAGCTGGTACCAAAGGCTTTGCTTGGTGCTGGGAATGTAGAATCAACATCCACCCATCCCTGTCCTTGGTAAGCCCTTCTCTGGCCCTGGAGACAGACACCAAGCAGATCTTTATGGTTCTGTATAGCCAGCTGAACAATCAGAACAAACCCAAGGTTTAGAAGTGATGCTGAGAATGAAGCAATACACTGCCTTTTGAGGGGCACGCACTGGTCAGGGCCCGGCTGGGAGGTCAGGGGTGTTCTGAGCTGAGCACCCTAGATGCCTGCTGAGTACCAAAAGTGGTCAAAGAGTTTGCTTTTTTTTTTTTTAAATCTCTTTCCAACTCCAAACCAAAGGACTCTTAGAATGCAACCAATTAGGAGGCTGAGGTTTATCCAACACCTTCCATGTGTCAGAAACTACTGTGGGAGCTGGTACAGATTATTACCCCAGTGGCCTTTTAATCTTCAGGACTCCCTCTGAGATAGGCTGACTTTTGTCCCCATTTCACAGAGGAGGGGACTGAGGTCACGGGGCCCGTTCACGTCACTGAGGAAGTGGGCGGCTGGGTGGTAAGCCAGGTCTGTGGACTCAGAGCCTTCACGCTTCTCCCCGGGTCCCACTGCCTTTTGCAAACCTCTCCCCCTCCGGGTGCTTTCTGCAGGGTTCTCAGGTACCTGCAGAGGTGGAGCCCCACCTAGGACAAGGCTAGCCTTGCCTGACTTGATGCCCCCAAGAGGAATCCCCTCCTGTTGGGGGGAGTGGTCTCCTGATGAACGTGAGTCGGGAACAGGAGTCAGGGTCTGGCTGACTTGTTTAAGGATTCCGGCAGGTCTGTGGATCAGCCCTCGAGCCTGATAGAAATGCATCAGGGCAGACTGTGGCTTTCCGTGTCACCTGGGGCCTGCATTCTTTTACAAGGCCATTTCCTGGATTCTCAGCTTCCCCATTTATACACGGAGCCCCTGCTGGACTTGTTTTTCCTTTAGTATGTTTCGAGGTGGGTGACTTCTCAGCATGTCTTGCAGTACGTGCAGGGTGAGGTGGCCTTGGAAATCAGGCTCTGCGCCCCCACCCTGCCCCTCTGCTGGCCGTGGGACCTTGGGCCTTGAGATTCAACACTTCCCTCTGTTTCCCATGGGTAAAATGGAACAATGATAAAATTTCCCTCAGCAGGCTGGAGGAAAGACGGCAGGAGATAGGGGATAGAAAACACTCTTTACATTCCAGAGTTAGAGGGATACAGCAGAAAGCCACACAAAAGTCTGCGTCCACCAGTACACGAAATGTAGGCGTTTTGGGGATTGTCCCCGTGTCTGCCGCCTGCAAACGTCAGCAACGTCAGCACCTCAGGTCCTGTGCAAAGGACTTTACCTGCCTCACTTCTCCCTAGGTTCAGAGATGAGGAAACAGATGCACAGAGTGGTTAAGTAACTTGCCCCAGGTCACAGAGCCGGCAGGTCATAGAGGCAGAACTAAAACCGGAAATCCGCCTCCGAAGCCGGAGCCCCTCATCCCGTGGGTCTGCCTCTTAACGTCCGGGCGGCCTGTGGCTGGACAGACACAGGTGCTTGTGTTCTGAGCGGGGCGTGAGTCAGCCGTGGGGGGGTGGGGACTGTGTCTCTCTGCGAGTCCAGGTGAAGGGCATGGATTTACTCTCTGCGTAGTGTCCTTTCTCCTGTCTGCCTGTTTCAGTGAGGCGGTTTGGGTCCGCATGCCTCTCCCAGCATTCTGTGCCCCCGCTGCGCTTAGAATCAAACCCCTGCTCCTGTGACAGTCCGGCCCTGCCCTCCTCGCAGGTCACTTCACCCACACCCTTCCCTTTGCCTGTGCCCTGCCACCCCTGCCCCCTCAGTCCCATTCCGGTTCCTAGAACGGGGCCCTTTTCTTGCCTCGGGGGCCCTGCAGAGGCTGTTCCCTGTTTAGAACACTTGTCCAGCCTCTGCACGTGGCAGGCCCCTCTCTTCCGTGTTCAGCCTGCCCGGGGAGCCCTCCCTCGTCTTCTCTCGCGTTCCCCTCTGTTTATTGCCGTGGTGGCACATGTCTCAAACCAGATTTACAGATTGATTTGGATTTAATAATAGCGATTGGATTTAACAATGGTCTGAAGTGCCACGGAGGCAGTGACATGTCCGTCTGTTGTTCAGACACATCCCAGGGTCGTGCCCAGCACTTGGCATAAATAGGTGTTGCTCGGCATTTGTGTGCTGATTGGAGGATGAAGGGCTGGGCCAGTTTAGCCAGACAGGAAGGGGGTGCGGAAGTATTTATGGAGCATCAGTTAGGTGCCAGCCATAGTCTGACCACCTTTATTCATCTTCTTTGATTTTAGGAGGAAAGATCATTTGTACTTTAGAAGTGAGGAAACTGGGGCAAAGGGTACGTAGACCAGGAATCACTCGAATTCCGACATGGACCAAGCAGCTAATGCAAATAAGTGAGTAGGTTGAGTGACAAGTGAACAAACAAACCAGGAGCCCAGGCTCAATGATAATGGGCATTTAAACCATGACTTGACTGTCTGGGAGCAGTAGACACTGCCGTGAGCTTCAACACACACTCCCTCCGAGGAGAGAAGCAACATTTTACTTCCAGTATTTTTAAATCTTCTGCAAATAAAAAAAAAAAATGAAGAGGTCCAAAACTTGGATTTTTAAAGAGATATTTTCCAACTGTTAAATATTGCTGACTCATTCATAGTTTTGTTTTTATTTTTGAATGCCCATGTGCTACCGCGGTGCTAGGCCAAGGGAGCTCTGGCTTCCCAGACTCTGGCTTTCCACTCTGGTTTAGGGCACAGGAGACAGAAAAGCAAAGCTCCTCAGGAAACCTCAGTCTGTCCTGCCCCGTCAGGCCCACTGAAAGGCTCTCTTCTGCCTCAGGAGCGGATGAAAAGATTATGTGTGCTCTCAGAGCTCTGGACTCAGAAGATGTGGCTCAAAAAAAAAAAAAAAAAAGATGTCAGGACCGCACGGCACACTGGCGCTGATGAGTGGTGTTACGTTTTCTGGCTGATCGCTCTCGGGGTCCTTCACCCAGGCCTTTGCCTTTGCCAGCCTCGGGGATCCCAGAACTTGGCTTTGGGACAAGCCCAGCCACAAATCCAGACCTGACCATCACTGTGCTTATTCACATAGCCCATTCCCCACGCCCTGGTCCTGCTGGGGAAGTCCAGGCCATTCATTTACTCACTCATTCATTCAGTCAGTCACAACTGTATTTTTTATTTTTAATTAGAGTGGATTTACAGTATCATGTTAGTTTCAGGTGTACATCTTCAGATTCGCTCTCATGACACGTTATTATAAGGTACTGAATACAGTTCCCTGTGCTGCACAGTAAATCCTTGTTGTTTACCTATTTTATATGCATCTGTGTGTTAATCGCTCAGTCGTGTCCAATTCTTTGCGACCCTATGGACTGTAGCACGCCAGGCTCCTCTATCCATGGAGGCAAGAATACTGGAGTGGGTTTCCATGCCCTTCTACAGGGGATCTTCCTGACCCAGGGATTGAACCCAGGTCTCCGGCATTCCAGGCAGACTCTTTACCATTTGAGCTACTTGGGAAGTCCCATTTTATATTTAGTACTCTGTATCTGTTAATCCCTTCCTCCTAATGTATCCCTCTCCCCGCTTTCCTCTGTAGTGACCGTAAATTTCTTTTCTGTGTCTGCGAGTCTGTTTTGTAAACAAGTTGATTTGTATTTTTTGTTTAGGTTCCACATGTAAGTCGTATCATACATTTGTCTTTCTCTGTCTGACTTAGTGTGGTAATCTCTAGGTCCATTCATGTTGCTGCAAATGGCCATGTTTTACCCTTTTGTGGCTGAGTATTATTCCATTGTAGACATATACCACATCTTCTTTATCCATTCATCTGTTGATGGACGCTTAGGGTGCTTCCATATCTTGGCTACTAAACAAATATATGTTGATGTCCGCTCTGTGCTGGGCAATATTCCCCATGCTGGGAAAATGGTGAACAAAGCCTCCATCCCCCAGAACTTTCCTTCAGTGAGTAACTGGGGAAGTGGGGAGCTGCCTGAGACAGAGTGGTCCAGGAAGGCCTCTTGGAGGAGGTGACATCTGAGCAGAGACCTGAATGAAATAAGGGAATGAACCGAGCAAAGATTCAGGATAAGAGATTCTTACCAGAGGGAGTGGCAGTACCCAGATGCCCAGATTCCCTGCGTGGAGCATCTTGGGGACTTTTATTTTCCAGCATGCCCCTTTGACACCTACTAAGTGAGGCTATTCACTAACGCCTCACTGCACTCCCACCCCGTGCCTTTGTCCTCCATAATGCCATCCACCAGGAATGCCCTTCCTCCCTTCTCTGCCTGCCCAAAGCTCCCACATTTGGAAGACACCTCCTCCAGGAAGCCTGCCTACGCTGCTCCAACAGAAGCACTGTCTCGCAGCTTGGAGCTCCACAGCATGGTCTGCCCCGTACTGTTCACTTCTGCGCCCAGCTGTTCTTGACTTAGGGCACAGGACAGGACACATGGACCTGGGCTTAAAGCCTAGCTTTCCTACCTGCTGGCTTAGTGACCTTGGGCAAGTAGCCAAACCCTCTTATCCCATTCTTTCATCTATAAGATGGACTAGTAAGATTACCTTGGGGCTTCCCTGATGGCTCAGTTTGTGAAGAATCTGCAATGCAAGAAACCACCTGCAATGCAGGAGACCCAGATTCGATCCCTGGGTTGGGAAGATCCCCTGGAGAAGGAAAGGGCAACCCACTCCAGTATTCTTGCCTGGAAGATCCCATGGACAGAGGAGCCTTGCAGGCTACAATCCACAGGATCACAAAGAGTTGAACGTGACTGAAGAATTAAACCACCACCATCACCGCCTTTGTGAACTGGGCCAAATCATTAATCATTAACCAAGATTACTTGCTGGGTTCATTTAATGATTAGAGGCTAAGTGAAGCCCCCACCTCCATCCTGGCATGCCACAAATCGTAACTGTGTGATAATTACTCCTCCTTTGCCTTTACCTGCCCTGACCCCAAGGGTGTTACCGTCCACCTCCTCCAGGAAGCCCTCCATGGCCTCCCAGGCTTAGTCCTTCTTTCCTCTTACACCCCCCAGCACTTCATTAATGACCAGTTTTTCCCCTTAGAACAGTTGTTAAATGATTTTATCTTTTATGCTAGATTCATGTTATGAGGATGCATGACATAATCTTACATCATGGTGCTCTTCTGTGGTGGCTAAATTTGCCGTGGATCCTGGTAAAGCCAGAAGGGTGGCCAGCCCGGAAGAGGAACTGGGAGCATCAGAGAAGGTGACATGTGCAGACACCGGCCCTGATCCACACCTTACTTCTGCCTTGATTTTTCCTTCTTAAAAGTCACCTGGTCTCTGGGATCTGCGGACTGGCAGGAGAATAAAGACGCCCCCATTCCTGATCATCTGTAATTGACTGCTCACTCCCATCTAAAGAGAAGGCTGATTTGCCCATCATCTGCCCAGATGGAACCTGCTGGGCAGGTAAATAACACACAGAAAAGGAATTTATGACGGCAGCTGGGAGATCATTAATTACTGCTGCCTCCCTCTGCCGGGCCTTGTGCAGCCCAGGGATCAGCCTTTGTTTCCAAGGTTTAAACCCAGGCGGGTCTCGGAGACTAGACGCAAAGAGGGACCTGTCTGTGATTTTTTTTTCTTTCTTTTGAAAGGACCCCATGGGGCAATGAGGGGACCAAGGCACTGAAGAGCAAGTCATTAGCCCCTTCCTAGCCTTGTACCTAGCCCCTCTGACACAAGCAAGGACCTGCCAGTTCCCATGGCCCCTTAGAGCCCCCCTTCTCTGCTGAGAAAGCAAATTGCTGCCTGAGCTGGGACTTGCGTTGACTGGGAGGAGGAGAGTCCAGAAGGTTCCTTATCGGGAAGCTGGAGAAGCAGCCCCAGAGAAAACCTGACAGATGGGCTTCAGATAACACTGCGTGCCTGAGCTGGTGAATGATGAATCTAGTTTATTTGTATTTGTTTTTTACTTTGATGAAACCCAAGACCCCACAAGGACTTTTCACCTGTCGTCCTTTACTAGATGCCTCTCCCCAACCCTCTTCCTCCACGTTCTCACATCTCCAAGGGGCTGAGGAAGTTATCACACAGAGAAGTGAGGCCGGAATGCTTGGTCTCAGACTGATGGCAATTCAAATCCCACTCGGCTACTTACTCACTTTGTAACTTGGTTGCTGTTCAGTCGCTCAGTCGTGTCCGACTCTTTTTGGCCCCAAGGACTGCAGCATGCCAGAGTTCCCTGTCCTCCACCATCTCCCGGAGCTTGTTTAGACTCATGTCCATTGAGTCGGTGATGCTATCCAACCATCTCATCCCCTGTCACCCCGTTCTTGGGCATATTGTTAAACTTCTCTGGCCCCAGCTTCCTCATCTGAAAAGTGGGAATCATCACAGTGTTCACCTCGAAGGGTTGATATTCAATGAGATGACATATGTATCCTTATCTGGATGCCCCAGAAGTAGACTCCAAGATAAGCATTTGTGAATAAGGGATTTATTCAGGAAGAAACCAGTAAGAAGTTGTGGGGGCAGAATGCGGAAGGAAAAAAGATGCTGAGAAAGGGAGCAAAGTCAGGCTGAGTCCATCAGAGGCTGTCGGGAACTCAGGGGTGTAGATTGCATCTCTGAGTTTGTCTCACCCTGAGACAAGAGAGCTGGGCTTGCGTCTGCCCGTGCCCTCAGACACTGGCTGAGGGCCACCCAAGCATATGGCGGAAGACGTAAGCTCCCAGACACCTCTGGTTCCCTAAACACGGGGATAAAGGGCTCTGGCAGCCCAAGGGCAGTCTTCTCATGAGGGCGGCAGGTGCAGGCCTTGGGAGGAAGAAACACACAGAACAGGGGCCCTTGGAGGAGCCCGGACAGTGCTGCCACCGTATGTGAAGCTCTTAGCTAGCGCTGAGGGTGCGGACTGTGGTACCAGGGATCAGAATCACTGGACAAGTACTGAAGGTAAGGGTAAATCCACCTGCCAATGCAGGAAAGACATATTCAATCCCTGGGTCAGGAAGATTCCCTGGAGAAGGAAATGGCAACCCACTCCAGTATTCTTGGCTGGGAAATCCCATGGACACAGGAGCCTGGCGGGATATAATCCATACATAGGGCCATAAAAGAGTCGGATACGGCTTAGCAACTGAACAACAACGCAACAAAAAAATGGTCACAGGGAGGCTTGAACCTTGACCTGTAGATGCATAGCACACTTGTGCAGGAAGTCAGTAGATCCTTTGTCAGACACCACAGTCCTTTGGAGTTCTAAGCTGATCTTCCTCTTGTTTCCTGAGAGCTCTTCTGTGCCTTCCACGAGGTCTAGACTGCTCTCAGGGGTCCGAATTTGCTGGGAAAGCCAGCTACAGCCCAACTCTGATCACACTGCGTCCCGTTTTACTGAATGGGTGGTGGCACCGAGGTGTGTCCCCTCCACGGTTGATGAGCCTCCGGGTGCAGAGGTAGGCAGAGCAGTGAGCCCCCAAAGATGCCCACGTCCTAATGCCTGAAACCTCAGAATTTATTTTCTTACGTGCCTAAAGGGACTTTGTAGACAAGTGAAGGGTCTTGAGATGGGACGTTATCCCGGATGGTCTGGGTAGGGTCAGTCTAATCACATGGATCCTTAAAAGATCCAAAGGGGAGTTAGACTGCAGAGGGGAGTGTCGGGAGGATGCAGCCTGAGAAAGGCGAGGCTGGCCTTGGCTGATGCTGAAGACATGGGGACCACGAGGCAAGGAGCACAGGCAGCGTGTAGAATCTGGAAAAGGCTTCTCCCTCGCGTTTCCAGAAGGAGCACAACCCTGCTAACACCTTGACTTTTGCTGAGTCCCATTTCAAAGGACTTCTGACTTGCCAAACTGTGAGACAATGACTGTGCCTTGCTTTCAGCCCTTACTTTGTGGCAATTTATTAGAGCAGCCAGAGGAAACCGTGTGAGGTGGTGTGATGTATCAGCTTGGCAGGGCTGTCGTACCCAGTGACTGAAGCAAACACCAATCGAGGCGTTGCCCTGAAGGTCTTTTGTAGACGTGGCTAGGCCATCTGCAATTCATTGACTTAGGTGTATAGAAGGGCCTTATCCAATCAATTAAAAGGCCTTAAGAGCAAAAACTGAGGTTTCCCGGGAAAGAAGGAATTCTGCCTCGAGAATGCATCAACTCCCATCTGAGCTTCCAACCCACCTTTTAGATATGGGACTTCCCAGCCTGACAACAGCATAAAGCAGTTCCTTAAGAGAATTCTCTCGATAGATACACACACAGATTTATTACACGTATGTAATACTGTGCATATATGATATATGTGATATCATCTATATGAGATACATAGATATATAAAACTGCTCTTGGTTCTGTGTCTCTGGAGAATCGGCAGGTATAAGTGGCTCCCAGTGTTTTCGGCTATTGTGGACCTGCTGTGAACGTTGTGGTGGCCACACAAATGTGTTTCTGCTCATTTTACCTCCAGGGCAAGCAGCCCCGTGGTTCAGAGCATTAGTGTCCCGGACTCGGGTCTCTCAGCTCCCACCCTGCCCTCCCTCCACGAAAGCTGCCTCCCCGGCCTCCTGCAAGGGGAAACCACTTCCCAGACACCCTCTGGGACAAGGCCAGATACGTGAGCCTGTGTCCGCTGAAGTTCTCCCTTCAGCGGAGGGGAAGGGGCTCTTCGTCCCCTTTTCCTGGGACCTCTGGTCCGTCTTTCTCCCTCCCACAAGCTCCCGCGGTGTCCTCGCTTCTCTGTCTCCCATGCATATCCTCTCTCGAGTCCAGTTCCCGCTGCCTCTCTTCCTCTCTCATTCAGCCTGCCTCCTTTCTCTATCTCCCTCTCTCCCCATCCCCTGGAGTCTGTCTGCCCCAGGGCCCCTTTCTGCCAACGCTTCCCCCCACCACCTGCCTTCTCTCTGCTTCGTGGATCTTGTCTAATGGCTTACTGGAGCCAAGACTGGCACCATCAGACTGAGCATGTGATGGGGGGGATGGTGACAGAGTGATGCCCCCAGATGCTCCAGGGCCGGTTAGGAGTGGGGGCGGGGCTTTGGCCAATGGGGAGGAGCCAGGCGGCAGGCTGGGCCAGTGACTGTCTAAGGAGGCCAAGGTGAACGCGATGTGTTGAGTCCCCAGGGATCCCCACGCAGGAAGGTCTTCCTGGGACCCAGAGCCGGTCCTGCCCACCCCAGGCACACTCCCCATTCTGTGTGCGCATTCCTAGGTGCCACACTCAGGGTGGGTGACTGTGCTCTGTCCCTTGCAGAGTGGAGCCCTCGGCCAGCACCTCCCCGAGTGCAGGGCCACCTCGGGAATGAGCAGTGTCCCAGGTCACCCTGGACCTCGCTCTACAAGACACAAAGGTGCCGCCATGGCCAAGTCCTCCACGGGGAGAAAACATCCCCACGACAGCCAGGGAAGCTTGAGCAAGGTTACTTGGGGCTCAGTTTATCTTTGTTCTTTTTAGTCACTCAGTCGTGTCTGACTCTTTGTGACCCCATGGACTGCAGCAAGTCAGACTTCCCTGTCCTTCACTATCTCCTGGAGTTTGCTCAGACTCATGTCCATTGATGCCATCCTACCATCTCATCCTCTGTTGCCCCCTTCTCCTCCTGACCTTTATCATTCCCAGCATCAGGATCTTTTTCAGTGAGTCGGCTCTTGGCATCAGGTGGCCAAAGTGTTGGAGCTTCAGCTTCAGTATCAGTCCTTCCAATGAATATTTAGGGTTAATTTCCTTTAGGATTGACTGGTTCAGTTTACCCATCTATTAAATGGGACTGAAGGTGATGCAGGGGGCACTGCTACGTGCACAAGGAGACTGCTTGGGAGGGTGTCCCGCAGTGCCAGGCATTCCGTGAAGGCCCATAAAGCCCAGCCAGCCTTGTTACCTGGGGGTGGAGTGAGTATCCTTGCGTGTTTCAACTGCACAGGCCTCTGTCTCTCTCTTTAGTGGGGAGTTGATAAAATCAGAGCTGGAAGCCACAGGACATCAAAAGCAACATTTGCACAGTGCTTTGGAAGGAATAAAGCCCTTTTCATAGGTGATCGTGCTTAATGTTCTTAACTGCTTGGGCGGGGGGAAGGGAATTATTCTTCTCATTTTGCAGAGAAGATTCAACTTCAAAGACATGTAACGTGCGCCTGAGGGCACTCAGCTCTGAGCTGGGATGCAGCAGGATTCCAACCCAGGGCAGTCTGATTCCAGAAGGCTCTCTTTCCCCTCACTGGCTGCCTCTGGGAGGGGCAGGCGCAGACTCCAACCGGCAACACAAACCTCAGTTTCAACATCAGTGCAGCTGCACGCTGTTGCTGGTGTGCAAAGCGTCCTCCTTAATTATCCTGCTTGATCATGACACGGCTTGCAGCGCAGGCAGGAGACCTTAGCCCCACTTTACAGACAAGAAAAGCACAGCCTGGAGAGATGGAATCTCCCGCCCACAGATGGCACAGAGCCGTCTGTGTCCAAGCTCAGGGCTTCAGGTATGTGACTGTGGGCACATCTCTTCACTGCTCCGAGCCTCAGTTACCCAACTAATCCTGTCTCCGAAGGCTCTAGTGAGAATTAAATGACACAAGGATGCAGAGAGCCTGGCATCGTCACAGTACCTGCTGGGTCCTCTATGCCTCAACATTTTCTTTCTTTGGGAATTCTGACATGAGCTTCTGAAGGCAGCAGAAGCTCTGGAGTGCTGCCTGAGAGGATGAAAGAAAATGCAGATATACACGAGTGTCTACAGTGTATATGTCAGAGGGTTTAATGGTGGCAGACACCACGGCTGACCACATGGAACTTACACCGCAGTGCAGAAGACAGAAAATAAGAAATCCATGAGTTCCTCCAATGATTCTATGTTTTAATCAGTGGGATGAAGGTAGAAAGAGAAAACACAGGGAGGGACTGCTTCTCTGGTCAGAGAAGGTCTTTGAGGAGCAGAACTCTGAGTAAGGGTCCTGAAACAGGTAAGGGTTGGCCATGCAGAGCTAGGGAGAAGATGGTTCCGAGTTAAGAGGGCAGGATGTGCAAAGGCCCTGGGGCAGGAATGGATTTGAGTGTTGTAGGCTGGAGGGAAGAGCATCATGGCTGGGACCTAGTGACAGATGAGAGAGAGGTTCAAGTCAAGGCGGGGGAGGTTGGCAGGGATCTAACTATGAGGATCTGGTCATGGATTTGGACTTTTAAATTGAATAAGAAGCAGTAGATAAGGTTTTAAGCAAGGAGGGACATGGTATAATTTTGACTTTAAGAAGTAAGTAGTTTACAAACTCATAAACATTTCTCCCTGGAAAAGGAAATGGCAACCCACTCCAGTATTCTTGCCTGAAAAATCCCATGGACAGAGGAGCCTGGTGGTTCATGGGGTCGCAAAGAGTCGGACATAGCTGCATGACTAAGCACAAGCAGTTCTAGCTGAAAGGATCTCTAAATAGGATCTAGTCCTTCTGTCTATAGTACGGTGGGGAACCTGAGGCCCTGGAGGTGAGAAGTTGGTGGGCAACATCATACAGCATTTGGAGGCAGAAGCAACCCTGGAACGCAGGACCCCAGACTCCAGCTTCAGTTCTCTTTCCTTTGAAAGGTCAGCAGAAGCCCCAGCCCAGGAACAACCTCTGTCTCCTTCAAGGATGAGCCCAGCACAGTCCTGGCCCAATAGCCTGCAGGATCACGCTAGCGTCGGTGCTTTCCCAGGTCAAACCAGTGGCTGTCCGTTTCCCATGACGACCTCTGTTCCACGGCCACCATCTCTAGATCCCTCGACACCGAAGAAACACACATGGGCCAAGTTTGAATTTTAAACCACACCCTCGCTGTAGTAATTGCAATTCTGCCTGAACGTACTTGACCCCATGCAAAGAGACATCTGCTAGCAATTCTGGGAATGCAGTTAGCATTTTTGCTCTGTGATGCTCAGAGCATTTCACGTGCATGACCATGTTTCTCCCTCTTGGAGGGGAGTCCTGGCAGCACAACCCTCTCTCTTTTGCAGATGGGGTGATGAGGCCAGGAGTGGCCAGCTGACTTACACAGAGTCAGGGAGGGAGGGCGAGCCAGAGAAGGGGCCTCTCTCGGCAAGTGAAAGGGAAGAGAAAGAATAAAATGAATATACCACCTTCAGAGTCTAGCATCAGACTCTAAGAATCATTCTCCAGGCTCTGAGAATCATAAAATGATAGAGCTGACATGCCTCAGAGATGGCTGGGTCCAGTGGATCCTCAGGTTATTTATTTATTTGGCTGCACTAGGTCTTCCTTGCGGCATGTGGGATCTATCTGTGCTGCGGTATGCAGGGTCTTTAGTTACAGCATGTGAGAGCTAGTTCCCTGACCAGGGATCGAACCCCACATTGGGCTCCCTGCATTGGGAGTGTGGAGTCTAAGCCACTGGATCACCAGGGAAGTTCAATCTTATGGGAATTTAAAAAAAAATCCTTTTAGGGATAATACATACACAGTAAAATACATCCATCTCCCGTACACAGCTCAGAGATTCTCTTAGGGACCGAGTAACAACCATGCAGACCAAGCTGGAGGTGAAGCCTGGCCATGCAGAACTGGGGAGACGAGGGCCCCGGTTTGAGATGGCAAGATGTGCAACAGCCCAGGGGCAGAAATGGATTTGAGTGGGGAAGGATGGAGTGAAGAGCGTCATATGGCCTCGTGACAGATGAGGGAGAGGCTCAAGCCAAGGCCAGGGAGGTTGGCAGGCACCCATCCCACCAGCCCAGAGGCGATCCTGTGTCCCATCCCCGGTGACACGCTCCTTTCCTCACCACCCCCCCGCCTTACCCCCAAGTACCTACTGTTCTGGCTTCAGTCACCATCAAGCTGTTGTTCTTGTTCTTGAACTTCATGTAAACGGAATCATACAGCTTGAGTTCCTCCAGGCCTGGATTCTTTTGCTCAACGCAGTGATTTTATGATCCTTCTATGTTGTTACACATGACACTTCTATGTTGTTACACATGACAGTAGTTCTTTTTTTTAGCTGTTGTGTAATATTCCATCACACACACACACACACACACACACACAAATATATGCTTCCTTGGTGGCTCATCAGTAAAAGAATCTGCCTGCAATGTGGGAGGTGAGGGTTCAATCCCTGTGTTGGGAAGACCCCCTGAAGAAGGAAATGGCAACCCACTCCAGTATTCTTGCCTGGGAAATCCCATGGACAGAGGAGTCTGGTGGGCTACAGTCCATGGGGTCATAAAGAGTTGGACACAACTTAGCAACTAAGCTACCACCTCCATACATATGAAATGACTTACCACAGCACTTTTATATATATATATATAACAACTGATTCATCTATTTTTCTGTGTGGGCATCAAGTTATATCCCATTCGGGGGTGCTTATAAAGAGAGCTGCAACAAATATTTTGTGATCCAGGTCATTTTATGGGCACATGCAGGCTTTTCTCTTGGGTGTATAACCAGGAGTGGAAATAATGAATTGTCATGGGTTTGACTTTAATAGACAGTACCAAAGAGGATGGTTGTGCCATGTGAAGCTCCTGCCACCTGTGTGTGACTATTCTAGTCTCTCCATCTCCTCACCCATGCTTGATGTCATCCCTCTGTTCAATTTTAGTCAACCGGTGGGCCAGTACCTCAGTGCCACGATGAGATACTGTGGTTTTTATTTGCATTTCCCTGGCGAGTAATGATGCTGAGCACCTTTCATATACTTATCAGCTATGTGAATATCTTCTTTGGGGATGATCTTTTCAAGTCTTTCACCCAATTTCAACTGGGTTATTTTCTTATTGATTTGTAGGCATTCTTTACATGTTCTGGATACAAGTCCTCTGTCATACGTATGTATAATAAATACAGCTTTCAGTCTGCGTTTTTTTTTTTTTTTTTGACTCTCTAAATGGTGTCTGGGGATAGTTTGAGAAGGAAGAGAATAAATACTATGGAGAGCTTCTGTTGTGACCATCCAGGTGCTCGGCACGTCCGTCTCAACTTTGCTGATGTTCATCACCACTCAGGGAGGTGAATGTCATCACCCTATCTCTTCAGGCCCCCACACCACCTGACAATAAGGGATTTAAGGAACTGGCCCGCCATCTCAGAGTTGGCAAGTGCCTGGGCTGAACTTCTCTGGTCCCAAGCTGCCTCTTTCTGTTTTGAGTGTCAACTGGAGATGTAGTGGTCCCCTCTACCTCCCACCCCCCACCCCCATCCTTAGCCTGTCTTGCCATCAACAGCCAAGTGGAGAGAAAAATCAAGGAGGTGCATATCTCTTTGCCTTTCCTGGAGTGAGGGCTTTCTAATTTGGCCGCCTTGTTTTATTTGAAGTGAATTTCTTGGCATCTTTAACTAAATTCACATTCCATTGCAGATTCACAAGAGCTTCCAAAAGCATCTTGAAAAGGTTGGCACGGCCTGGTGTTTGGGATTATTCTTAATGCCAATACCTTAAATGTATATAATTCGTTTAGTTTAGAAAGTGCTTCCATGATGAATGTCTTATTGCATATTCATTAGTTAAGCCAGTGAAATAAGCAGGGCAACAGTCATTAACGAGCTCACGTTCAGAGGCCAGAACTGATTTGTCCTGATCTGCAGAAGCTGGGGCTGGAGATACCTCGGGAAACAAAACATCAGGACTCAGTCGGGGTCTGGCTGTTCCCAGGAGCCCCAGGCATTCAGCAGAAACAGCCAACTCCGGGTGTGTGCGTGCTGGGCCAGCGCGGCCGGGAGGAAATGGAGTTGCATTTATTATAAACTGTGAACCAAGACAGCCTTCCTGCCCAGCGGGAGGACAGGTAGGGAAGTGCCTGCTTGTCCGGGAGTTTTCTGTCTCTCACCTGGCATTCCACAATTGTTTGAGGAGTTCTGCTGGGAGCAGGGCCTGTGCCAGGGAAGCAGAGATGAGTCAGCAGGTTCGAGTCCTTTCGCAGCGAACCCAGCCCTGTTAACAAGTACCATTGATTGAGCGCTCTCTGCCTGCCAAGCCCAGAGTGAACTCCGTGGGCGTTCATGTCCTCTAACCCTCACCAGGACCTGTGAGTGTGATGACCCCCTCAGGCTGTGGGGGAGCCAGGGAGAGGCCTGTACACTGCCAACTCTGCAGGAGGCAGGAGCAAGGCTGACCCAAACAGGGCACAGGGCCTCCAAGGACAGAAATCAGGAAGGCTTCATGGAGGTGGTGACTTTTAACCAAGGCCCTTGAAGAAAGGGTAGGATTTTGAGTGCAGAAATAGGAACAGGGGGCCGTGCTAGCTGAGGCAACAACAGAGGCAAAGGCCAGAGATGGGAGAGCAAGTTCAGGCAGCTGAGGGTGGTGGTCAAGGGCATGCCCTGCAGTCAGCAAGACCCAAGAGTGAGCCTTGGCTCCCCATACACCTGTTCTTTGATCTTCAGTGAATTGTATCACCTTCCCCCTCCTCAGTCTCCCTCAGCTTTTAAAAAAAATTGAGGTGAGGGAATTCCCTGGCAGTCCTGTGATTAGGACTCAGCGTTTTCACTGCGGGTTTAATCTCTGGTTGGGGAATTAAGATCCTGCAAGCCACACAGCACGGCCAAAAATAATAATAATAATTGCAACTTCATTTCATTAAAGAAAATTGAGGTGAAATTCACATGACATAAAATTAACCATTTTAAATTAACAGTCCAGTGGCATTTAGTCCAGTGTTATGCAATCACTGCTTTTATCTAGCTCCAGAACCTTTCCTTCAACCAAAAGAAAACCCCAGACACATCAAGGGTGCCTCCCTGCAGCCTATGGCAACCACTAATTTGCTTTCTGTGTATATAGACTGACCTATTCTAGAAATCTTATATAAATGGAACCATACAACACACGGCCTTTTGTACCTGACTTCTTTCACTCAGCCTAATGTTTTGGAGGTTTATCCATACTATAGCATGTATTGGTACTTCCTTTTTCTGAGAGAATAATACTCCATTGAATGGATCTATTACATTCCTATGTTTATCCATGTAAATATTGATGACATTTGGGGTGTTTCCATCTTTTGACTCCTGTGAACAGTGCCGCTGTCAGCATTTGGGTACAGTGTCTGTTTAGTCCTGTCTTCAGTTCTCTGGGGCACAGACCCAGGAATGGAATTGCTGGGTCATAAGGTGGCACAATGGTAAAGAATCTTTTGCCAATGCAAGAGATGCAGGTTCGATCCCTGCGTCAGGAAGATCCCCTGGAGGAGGGAATGGCAATCCAGTATTCTTGCCTGGAGAATTCCATGGACAGAGGAGCCTGGTAGGCCCAAGTCCATGGGGTCTTTAAGAGTCGGACACAACTGAGCAATGGAGCTTGCATGCACACACATGGTAATTTTATGTTGAGCTTGTTGATGGATACCACAAAATGATGGATACCACATCATTTTGAACCTCAGTTTCTGCATCTGTAGAAGGGATGATAATGACAGCTTTCCCATACAAGGTGGATGGAACAGGGTTTTTGAGGATTAAATGAAGTCCAGCACCCAGGGTAGCCAGGGCTCAGGGTGCATTGGGAGAGCTCCTGTTGCAGAGGGCTGAAGGGTGTGGGCGGGAAGGATGAGGGGCTGGGCTCAGCTGCGTCCCCGGGTGGTGGGCTGACTGAGGCATTCTGCCCTTTCCTCTCCAAGACGGGGCAGAGTGTGCAGGTGGCTGGTGCTCTGGGAACCAGAGCCTTGTCCTGCTCTTAGATCCAAGGAGGCTAGCCTGCCCTGGCCCCACTGCACCGCCCTCACTCAGGGCCCTGGCTGTCGGATTCATGCCCGGGGCCTGGGGGCGGGGGAGCCACCACTGCCTGAAAGGGTAATTTCCCCCCCCGTTTGCCTCCTGCCCCCTCGCCGCTTCACTCCTTTCAGAGCCTGGCATGGAGCTGTTCTGGCTTGGCCAGCAGCAGGGGCTCAGAAACCGAATTAACAGGTAACAATTCCCATTTTCTGCCTGTCACCCGCCTGGCTGAGCTGCAAGATCTGTGACATAACAAGAATTGGGGGAAGGGTAGGGAGGAGCCTGATGGGTGGGAATCATTTGAGAGGGAGAGACCCCCAGGCTTGTGATGGGGGAAGGGGCCGGGACGGCACCAGGGAAGCAGTCACCGGTGACCCACACTCCCACTGGCTGCCATCCTTGAGCCGCCTGTCCCAGGAGGTGGCAGAGGGGAATAGCCAGCTATTCATGCATCCATGGGTCATCCCCCAGGGATGACCCTAACCACTTGGAATCCCTGCCCTCCATCTCAGTTGTATTCAGGCCCCCTTTGTGAGTGGGAGGCAAGCCCTGGGGTCCAGCAATCAGGCAGAACTGAGGTCAAATCCAAGTGCAGCCACGTAGGAGTTGCCAGTGACCCTGGGCAAATGATAACCTCTCTGAGCCTCAGCTCCATCTATCAAGTAGGAGCTAACGAAACTTCTTGGCTGGGTTGTTGCTGGTGTTGAGTGATGCCAGGAGGAACAGGGTCGCCCAGCGTGTCTGAAGCTCTTGATGCTCAGTCCGGTGGGGGAGCAGTAGTCGTGGTTGAAGGGACCGTGTCATGATCGGCCTGTGTCTCAGGTCTGACTCCCGCTGGGTGCAGACTCCCAAGACGGCAGGAGCCGTGTCTGTCTCCTTTGTGACTTAGGTTGGGTTGTCTAAAAGCAGAACATGAACAGGGACAGTTGTGTAAGTGAATTACTGAGGGAGGATACTCAGGACCAGGGAGAGAAGCAGGATAAGGCAGAGAAGAAGTTAAGCAGGGATGGGGTTCAAGAGCTTTCTAGCCTCGGCTGGACTCCAGGGGAGCTCCGGGGCGTGAATGACATTGAGTTTGTGGCCAGCACACTCTGTCGGGGGCAATGGGCTATGCCTCGGCATGGGGACAGGGCTGTAGCTTCCCAGGCATCACTGGGTGATGTGGACCCAAACAGCCAGAGCCAGCAGTGCCCCCAGAGAAGGGGCACATGGAGACTTTTGCATCCATCATGGCTGTGGCCAAAGGAGGGGTGTGCCCTCCAGGGGGCTTCCCCAGTGGCTTAGCTATAAAGAATTCACCTTCAGTGCAGGAGATCTAGGTTCCATCCCTGGGTCGAGCAGATCCCCTGGAGGAGAGCATGGCAATCCACTCCAGTGTTCACGCCCTCCAGGGAAGGACGCCCACACCTGCAATCCCTTACTCTGGAATTAGAAAACACCGGCTGTGGTGCCTGGCAGACTTAGGTGTGAAGCCCCTTTCTACCACCTACTGGAATCACCCACCTCTCTGGGTCTCCATTTAGAGACCCCTCCATGGGCTTTCCAGGTGGTGCTAGTGGTAAAGAATCCACCTGCCAAAGCAGCAGATGCAAGAGACACAGGTTCCATCCCTGGGTTGGGAAGATACCCTGGAGGAGGAAATGGCAACCCACTCCCATATTCTTGCCATGGGAAGATCCCATGGACAGAGGAGCCTGGCGGGCTACAGTCCATGGGGTCACAGAGTTGGACACAACTGAGCATCTGAGCGCAATACCCCATAGGGTCCACAGGAGGACACATCAGATGCTATGTGGACAGCGGCTCCATCGTAGCCCCCAAGTACCTGTTGGGCAGGTGGCGTCAGGCTTCCTGCTCTCTCCATCTGCGTGGAGGCTCTCACCATCCCAGGACCGGTCTCTCCTGCCTGGCCCCGCCTGGCGCTCCTTCCCTCCCCCAGACGGGAGGTGGACTAGTGATCTCTAGTAACCCCTGTCCCCAGGGCCAGGAGTGGGGAAGGCCATTGTTCTCAGCTCCCTTCCTCCAGGAATGAGAAACACAGCTGGAGCTTTCAGCATCAGGGTCAACCAAGGACTGGGATTTCCCCAGAGGTGTTTGTCCCCAGATGATTGAGGAATTCTCATTGGTATTTAACAATACATGGAGATATTCCCCTCATGAATAAAAAGGACACGTTTCAGGGGAGGTTAGAAGCCCTAATGGTGGGTTCCTTTCTCCAGAGCTCTGAGAAGTGGCCACTGTTTGTCCAGAAAACTGATGTTTAGAACAGAGCCGTGTTTGCATGTGGCCAAGGTGTCATAAGGCAAGCCCCCCTTCAGGGTGGGCCTACCAGGGGTCTGGGAGGGCTGTACTCCCTCCTGTGAGGACCAGCCACTTCTCAGAGTCCCTGCTGACCTGAGGATGGCACAGAGCAGTGAGGGAGATGTAGCTGAGATTTCCCCCAGATGTGATGTGGCTGGAGCTGTAATTGTAATACTAACAAAAGCTCCCACTTACTGAGGCTAAGTTGGCCCAGACACTATGCTGGGCAATCTCCTTGTGTCTTCTTGTTTAACTTTATGAGTGAGAAATGTCATTGAACACATTTTACAGGTGAGGAAACTGAGGCTTCGAGGGGTTCACATAAGGTTTCCAGTCTCATAATGAACCATGGGCTCAGCCTTTGAATTTAGCCTCATCCCCCACCCCTAGTTAAGCTGTAAGAGCCCTGGGTTGTTGAATCTGTCAGCACCTGGCTGGCTTTCTCCCAGGTACAGGGCATGTCACCCCCGGGACTCTGAAGCCTCAGGGACTTCAGATTCTTCCTCATCTCACTTTTGCCCATCTGCAGGGACTTGGCCCCCTTCCATTCACTTGAACATTGAAGATCATTGTACTAGTGGTTAAGAGCCTGCCTGCCAGTGCAGGAAACGTAAAAGACACTGATTCAGTCCCTGGGTCAGGAAGATCCCCTGGAGGAGGAAATGGCAACCTACTCCAGGATTCTTGCCTTGAGAACCCCATGGACGGAGGAGCCTGGCAGACCACAGTCCCTGGGGTCAAAAAGAGTCAGACACGACTGACGTGACTTAGTGCACACGTCTGATTTTGTAGAGGAGAAAACAGAAGCCCAGGGCACACAGCAGGGCTGTCCCAGAGCTGAGACGAGAACAAAGGTTTCTGCCTTCTGGTCAGCATTCTTGATGGTTTTGACCTTATTGCTTTAATCCAATGCCAGAGTTTGCCTTGGGTGTTGGCGTGTGCGTGTACTTGTATGCGTTTGTGTATGCGTGTCTGTATGTGTATGTGTGAGTGAAGAGCCAGAGTGGGTCGGGAGAGGGAGGGGGCCCAGGAGGCCCACGGGGTGAGGAAGAAGGCCTCCCTGCTCAGCCACCTTCATGTGACAGCTGAGCCTGGGCCAGCAGTGAGCCCGGCTGGCCCTAAGTGAGGACAACTGCACCCTGGCTTTGCAGCCCCTCCCTACATCTACCTGGAGGGTCATGTTTCCTGTCTGTCATCTGGGCTAGTACTGCGTCCGTGGAGGTTGGTGGCCAGAGCACTGGCCCTGTGGCCTTGCCCTGTGGCTGAGCAGGGAGCTTTATATAAACTCCAGGCAAGAGAAATATTCGATCCGATGTGCCCTGGAAGCGTTCCCATCAGTTTCCCGGCAGGGGGGCTTCAGACCTCCAAAGAACAAGGCTTGAACTTCAGACAAAGAAGGAAAACCCTGGACCTGAAGTGGCCCCCATCAGCCTCTCTGTGAATTCTGTTTGGCTCCCCACTAGCCCAGGCTTTGCCAGCCGTGACCACCGGCTCCCTGGCCTCTCCCCTTTCAAGTCTCCGCCAGAGAACAGCCTAGAGGCTGCTCCTTCCACCTGTCATGCCAAGGAAGGCCCCTGAGCCACTGATTGGGCTGTGCCATCTGCGTTTCCTCCTCTTCGCCTTCTCCTTGGACTGGAGCCCACTCATCTGGGAGCTATCGCCCACTCCTTCATTGGTGCTGCTATCCGTTCCATCTAGCGCCTGGGGATGGCCAGCAATTTGAGCCTTTGGAGGTACAGCAATGAGTAACCTTAAGATGAAGGTTTGAAGCACTTCCCAGCCTCTGCCCGCTCCCAGCTCCCTGTAAACTACATCTGCCACGTGACCTCTGCCCTCCCGCAGCACCTAACACAGAGATTTCTACAGTTGGCACTCAGGGAGTCTTTGCTGAATGAATAAATGAATGACAAATATCACTTTCCTGCCTTCTGTTGTAATGATTCTCCACCCACAGGAACTTCTCCACCCATAGGTCTAGAACTACATGCCAAGTTCTGCTTTAGACACTGAGTTTCTATATGTT
The DNA here is from genome assembly GCF_910594005.1 of Cervus elaphus. Taxonomy (NCBI): domain Eukaryota; kingdom Metazoa; phylum Chordata; class Mammalia; order Artiodactyla; family Cervidae; genus Cervus; species Cervus elaphus. The sequence goes on from NC_057815.1 coordinate 87,596,707, forward strand.
CCCAGGGTATACTATTCTTACTGTGGTTTAATCGCTAAGTCGTGTCTGATTCTTGTGACCCCCATGGACTACTGCAGCCCACCAGGCTCCTCTGTCCATGGAATTTTCCAGTCAAGCATACCGGAGTGGATTGCCATTTCCTTCTCCAGGGGATCTTCCCGACCCAGGGATTGAACTTGGGTTTTCTGCATTGCAGGCAGATCCTTTACCATCTGAGCTACCAGGGAAACCCCATTATTCTTACTAATAATAACAAAATAGCTAAAACTGTCTGGCTCGTCCCCTATGCCAAACAGTGTGATCAGAGTGAGCATGACCTTCTCACAAGAATGCTGTTGGTGGGAGCTATTATTAGCCTCACTTTACAGCTAATAACTGAGGCTAACCCTTGGACAGCAAGGAGATCAAACCAGTCAATCCTAAAGGAAATCAATTCTGAATAGTCATCGGAAGGCCTGATGCTGAAGCTCCAATAATTTGACCACCTAATGTGATGAGCCGACTCTTTGGAAAAGACCCTGATACTGGGAAAGATTGAGGGCAGGAAGAGAAGGGAACAGCGGAGGATGAGTTTGTTGGATGGCATCACTGACTCAATGGACACAAGTTTGAGCAAACTCTGGGAGATGGTGAAGGACAGGGAGGCCTGGCGTGCTGCAGCCCATGGAGTTGCAAAGAGTTGGACACGACTTAGCAACTGAGCAACAACTGAGGCTAATAGCTAAGAGAAGTTCAGGGACTTTCCCAAAGTCACATAGCTAGTCAGAGGTAGAGACAGGACTCTACAAATGGTCTGACTCCAGAGCCCAGTGTTTTACGTTTATCAAGTAAGTGAATGACTCACCATTCCTGATGTTTCTGTAACTGAAGAAGTTGAGTCACATGAGAAGTAGCTCCGTTGGCCCCGTCTGTGCAAAGAAAGGTGTGTGTAATGCACACTCAGGCACACCACCACCACCCCTTGGCTCTCTCCAGGGTGATCCATCTGCTCTGGATTTGTCACTGTGTCCCTTACACTCCCCTCTCGAGCAGACCACACAGTGGCCCCTGCATCCGAGGTTCCTGATATAGTCTCTTTGCTCAGCTGCACTTGTGGTTACTGTGCCTGAAAATATGGATTTTTATTTTTATTTTTTTCTTTATGGATGTGGTTGGTTTTATTTGCTTCGGGGTTTTTGTTTGCTTGTTTTTACTTTTCGGCCATGCTGCGTGGCAAGCAGCATTTTAGTTTCCCAACCAGGGATTGAACCCGTGCCCCCTGCAGTGGAAGCGCAGAGTCTTAACCGCTGGGTCTCCAGAGAAGTCCTGAATCCTTCTTAAATGCAGCTGGTTTGAAGATTTTTATGGCGGGGGGGCGGGGGGGGCGGGGACAGGGGAGGAGAAATAACCAGTGAGGAATAAACCCCAAATTCCAAGATAAACCTAAGTCCATGGAGATATGCAGGCTCATAAAATGCTCTGGGGCTTCCCAGCTTGATGGGTGTGAATGCCTGTCAAATCTTGCAAGACATTTGTTCCTTCATTCATCCTCAAAAGCTTAGGTGCTCATGCAGCCAAGCAATGATGGAGTTTGGAGCATTGGTGATCATCCAGCGAGGGCAGGTGGCATAGGCAATAGTGAGTTACAGATGGTTGTTGAGCAGGAGAGTGGCATGGTCCAAGCTCTGCTCCCTGAGGACCCGTCTCCCTGCCCACGGGAGGATGGAATAGGCGGAGGGCAGCAGGGAGATGGTGTGGAGGCTGATGGCCGTGGACCAGGAGAGAAAGGATGAAGGCTTGGATTCGGGAAGTGGGGCCCATGGAGGTGGCCGGCAGAGGGGAGAGGGCAAGGTAGGAAGTTTCCTGGTAGGCGGGACCAAGCTCTAAGTGAGGCATAGAGAGTGGAATCCTAAAGCCTGAATATTTGAGAGACTGTCTGATTGGGAGGATTCCTGGAGAGGCCATTTCTGGGTAAATAATAGTGATGTGTTAGTAGTTCAGTCGTGTCTGACTCTTTGTGACCCCATGGATTATAGGCCGCCCAGTTCCTCTGTCCATGGAATTCTCCAGGCAGGAATACTGGAGTGGTTGGCCGGTCCCTTCTCCAGGGGAAATTCCTAACCCAGGGCTTGAACCCTTGTCTCCTGCATTGCAGGTGGGTTGTTTACCATCTGAGCCACCAGGGAAGCCCAAATAATAACAGTATAGTTATAATAGATATTACTGGAGCCTGACTCTGTGCCAGACTCTGTACTTTATGTTTTCTATCATATGCAATACAAGACCCCTCTGAAGTAACAACTGTTCTGTTTCCATCTTGCACATGGGGGAACTGAGGCATGGTTAACTCAACAGAGGTGACACAGTGAGTAACTGGTAGAGCTGAGATTCGGCTCTAGGCAGCTGCCTGCAGAGCGCCCCCAGGTAACCCCTGCCGGCCGCTGCCCCTCCATCCACAGGCCAGTGGGAGGCCGGCTTCGTTTCAGCAAAGGACATGGATTTCCAAGCTTGACAGCTGAGCAGAGAGGACCAGGACGAGTGCTGCTGCTGCTGCTAAGTCGCTTCAGTCGTGTCCGACTCTGCGACCCCATAGACGGCAGCCCACCAGGCTCCTCTGTCCCTGGGATTCTCCAGGCAAGAACACTGGAATGGGTTGCCATTTCCTTCTCCAATGCATGCATGCATGCTAAGTCGCTTCACTCATGTCCGACTCTGCGACCCCATGGACAGCAGCCCACCAGGCTCCTCTGCCCACAGGATTCTCTAGGCAAGAGTGCTGGGTTGTCATTTCCTTCTCCACAGGACGAATGAGGATCACATTAAACCCAGTGTCTGTGCAGAAGCAGCACAGCAGGGAGGAGGCCGGCAGCCTGCCTGGGCTCTTTGCTCTGCCTGGTGGGGACATAAGCCCAGAATATTAATGAGAGGGCAGGGTAGGAAGGAAAAGGAAGGAAAGAAGAAAAATCGCTGCCCGTCATACCTGTCCTTTGGCGAGGCCGGCTAATTATCAAACCCTCGGCAATAAAATATTTCGTTTTGGTGTAATTGCAAAGTAATTATGTGGTATGGGTTGTGTATTAATCGTGTTGATTAATAACACTCAGGTAGTAATTAAACATCTGCTTCATAATCAAGTGTGGGCTGCAGCTTAACATACATGCGTGCACGCATGCGTGCCTGGGCCACAGGCAGAGCTCCTTCGTCCCTGTGGGCGTGTGTGTGTGAGAGAGAGAGAAAGAGAGGAAGCCTGGCTGAGTTAAGCGACCCCTCCCCTCCCCACCATACAATAGGCCTTTGTGCCCCCTGCTCACTGGAACACGGGGAGGAACCAACCTGGGCCTGGGCCATGCCAACCTGCAGCCACTCTCGGAACAGAACCCCAGGCCCCTGTGTGCCCCTCCTGGCTGAGCTGCCTGGCTGGCAGGGTGGGCACAGGGACTCAGGGTTCCACACACAGCAAGGTGCTAGAGGGTCTTAGAACACCCTTTGCTATCAGTATTGGATGAGTTGGGCTTTTGAGGGTCCTTTCTTGGGCAGATTACTTTTCTCCAGAGCTAGGAGAAAGTTCTAATTACAGGATCCACCAGGACTAAGGCCCAGGTAACAGCCCTGCACACCCATCTGATCTGATCGTCCCAGACGATGCAGGGACCAGGGCGGGATGCTGACCCGGGTGCCTGGAGCCTGGGGTTCTAGGCTGGATCCTCCTACCGCCAGCTGCTGTGTGATCTTGGGCAATTGGTTCTCCTCCGTCCCTCCGGTTCCAGGTCTGTAAGACAAAGGACACTGAGCTTACATGTCTCCAGGGGCCTTTCCAGATCTGCTCTACTTGGATTCTAATTTGGTTTGTACTAATTAGGAATCAGAGACAACTTAAATTCAATACATATGATCCTTAGTGGGTAAACAATTGGAAATAACTCCTTCCTTTATGACTTCTCAAAGGCTCACTCATGAGCAATGAGAACCCAAGCTAAAATCAATAGCTTTTATGTTTAAGGCAGAGAAATTGCAGATTCCTTGAGCTGCTGGGCATTACAATTCATTCTTGTATTTTAAAATTTTATGTTTATGTTTATGGACTGCCATTAGGTAATATGGATCCGTCCTGAAGGTTGATTTTTTTCATTAACTTAACTCATTTTACTTATTAGTTCACATTTATAGCTTGGGTTTAATAAGCACACGGCACAAAAGTCATAAAACAGCCCTTTTCTTTAGCAATATTTTAAAATCAGGACTCTTCTCTGAGTCATCCCACATTTATTTGCTCATAATTTGCTTCTCCTGTGATTTGAGGCCCAACACTGCCAATTCCAGCCACTCCTTTGACCTTGAACTTCAGTGTCTTCATTTGTAATAGGGGAAGGTCACCACTAATTTAAAAAAGCAATAAATGCTTACCTTTTATAAAGCAAGCATACAATAATCACTTAGTTTGTTCTGAATACCTCTTACAGATTATCTGGTTGAATTCCACATCTCTCTATTTTTTTCAGTTTAGAGGGGAGGCAACTGAGGCCCAGCGAGGTAAACTGACGTGCCTGAGAGAATGCATGAGGACAGTGACAGAGCTGGGACCAAACCCAGCATGTCCTAATCCAGTCATCATCTCCCCCACACACTCCTGTGTCACCTCCCCACAACCTGCCAGTTTCAACATCCCCCCCACCTTCCCCATCCCTCCAGCAACCCTTCATCCACCTCCAGCCCCACCATCAGGCCTGCCCATCCTCCCTCCATCCTCTCCTTGCCCGTTTCCCCTTGCCTGGTCTTCTAGCCATTGTCAACCTCCTAAGGCACGTTTCTGCTCTATGACCTTCAGTGGCTCCCCTTTGCCTTCGAATAGAGTTCATCGTCCTTGGTCCTGCACTCAAGGACCTTCATCATCCAGCCCCTTCCCATCTCATTTCTCATTCTACCCCTGTGGGCAGCCTCGCCTCTGGTCCTGAGTACCCACTGCCCACTTGAGCACCACCCTGCCTTTGCTCACTCTGGCCGTTTTGCCACAGTGCCCTCATCTCCATGCATTCAAATCTGCCTCCTCCTCCAGGAAGCCTTCCCTGGGGTCCAAGCAGGAAGGGGCCCCTCCTTCCTCTGAACTGAAAGCAAAGTGATGAGCCCCCCGAAGCCACTTTGAACTATAGAGACCTGGGCATGGTCACTCTTCCCTGTAACAGGAGCTCTTTTGAAAGGCAGAGTTGGTACCTCACCTTGCACCCCCAGAGTCCCAGTACATAGTAGGTGCTCCATTAATGCTCGCCATTAATGCTCCTGTCCCTTGAGGTCTCCAGGAAATAGAAAGCCTTGTGTCCTCTCACTCAGGGCCAGCCCAGTGCAAATTTGGCTAGAGAGCTTGTCCAAGTTCTATCAGCTTCCAGCAGCTCTGCTCCCCTCTGTTCCTGCGTGCTTCCTTCTGTCTGTTCAGAGGCATTCCTTCTTGGTCAGTGACTTGAACATGCAACCATGAAACCTCTCTCCACCTGTCGAAACTTCCCCATCTTGGGCCCCAGTTACTCAGCTTACTGCTGCAAGAATAGCCCTCTGGTTTCTGACAAGTGAAATCCAGTCATGACCTTAACAGTGAACCATGGCGAAGAACAGTAGCCGCGGAGGGGCCGAGCCCTGCTCTGTATCCAAGCCTGAAGACCCTCTGCTTTATGGGTGGGGAGACCGAGGCCCAGAGGAGGAGCAGGGGGACTTAACATAAAGGACTTGGCTGGATTCCCAGTCACTGCTCCCTCGGGAACTCTCTGCTACTTCCCGGGTTGCCTCGGCCACTAGATTTCGAACCACAGCCCTCTCTGTGGGCACGGAACTTCATGGTTTGCAAGCCTTTTCCCTTAGGCGGTCATCTTAGCAGCTCAGTGAGGGGGTCCCTGAGGCTCAGAGAGGCAGGTTGCAGCCGCAATCACATAGCCAGTGGCTAGTGGCTGGAGTCCAGGTCTGGCTGGTCCCCAGTGGGTGCAAGGTGCCACTCACCTGCTGGCTTCCCCGCTCCCTGGCAGCAGCCCCAGATGTCTACCAGGCTCTGTCTGCTGGATCTGTCCCTGGCTGGGGCAGGCAACCCCAGGGGCCATGGAGGAGACTGAGTCAAGAAAGAGGCCAAGGGCAGGACATGCCAGCCTCCTGGGCAGCAGTCAGAGGAGCATGGGATCCAGGGATAAGTGATGCGGGCCAGGCCGCATGGCAGGATCCGTGAGCACAGGCCCAACTCGTAGCCAGCAGAGCAGGGCTTCGGGGGCCACCATGGGATGGCCCGGGCCCTCTGCCTGCCCACTCCCCAGCCCCATTGGTCATCCAGGATTTCTGGGCCCCGGCTTCAGGCAGCAACTTCATTCAGCAGTGACCAACCCTCATTTACAATGTCTACACGTTCACACATGCAACTCCCCCTACTCCTTGCATGTGTTATAAGACACAAAGACTCCTGAATTTCTCTAGTGCTCCTTCTATTTTAAACAGTCTAGACAGCAGCATCCCACAGCAGTCAAGAGCTTCTGCCCTTAAATCAACTCTGGAGTTCAAATGCAATTGGTGATGTTTTAACAACCCTATGTCTCTGCTCATTATTTAACCTCTCTGAGCCTCAGTTTCTCCTCAATAAATTGGGAAAGCTAGCACTGTTAGAATTAAAGGGGAACTTGTGTTGAAAGCACTGACCACAGGACTCTTCCATCTCATTTTCCAACCTCCTCATGGACAGCCTGGACTCCAAGTCCTTCTCCCTCCGCTGTGTCTCCCCATGCCTTTGCTCACCCAGCACCCTGCCCACAGCTCCCTGCTTTCATCTCCACACACACACACATCTGCCCCCTCCTCCAGGAAGCCTTAATGTGCCTGCTGGTGTCATCACTGCCAGCATCATAAGGGCATTAGAAGAGGAGGACCCTCGGGCTTCCACGGTGGTCCAGGGTTTGAGACTCTGAGCTTCCACTGCAGGGGGGACGGGTTTGATCCCTGGTCAAGGAATTAAGATTCCGCAAGCATGCAGCAGAGCCAAAAAAAAAAGAGAGAGAGAAGGAAGCATACATTGGCATCTCTGCCTGTGAGTTGGTTGAGGTGGGGGTGGTGGTGGTTAGAGCTAACTTGGAGAGATCGTCGGGACTGGTGGTAAGTCTGACACCCCCTTTCACAACTAGAGAAGCTAAGAACCCCACAAAGGGGAGGATGTGCCTGAGTGCTCAGGGCAAGTTAGTTCCATGTTGGGGCTAGAACCCAGAACGCCTGCCTGCGGATCCAAGGGGTCCAATGCTGCCACCTCCTCCTGGGAGAGAGGACGCCCCCCCCACCACTGCCATGTTAATTGAGGGGGTGGTCTACTTCTCTCAGCAGATTTGAGGGAGCTGGGCTGGGATGGAAATGAGAGGGTGGATGTTGAGTGTCCTGCCTTTGAGCTGCTTCATCAGCTGGGGGAGGAGGTGGAGGCCCAGAGAGGCCAAGACACATCCATCATGTGTTGGGGTTGGGGGTTGAAGCAGGGACCACAGGCGGCCATGGTGAACCTGGAAAGAGTCACAGCTGCAGAGAGGCTGCCAGAACAGTCTCCACTGTCGCCTCTTTCCTGAAGCCGTTCATTTAGTTCTTCATCATACCCTTATTGGAAAAAGCTGACAACGCCACCCCTCCTGGGGAATTCGCCCCCCACCCTCCGCCCCTCCCCAGTTCTCATGTGCCGTCTGGTGACATTAGCTCACCAGCTTGCAGAGTGCTAATGACATTTGCATTTTGCTGGCTGGTGAAATGTGGGCTGGGATGTGGGGAGCCCGTGGGTAGGTGGGGAGTTGCAGCCAGCAGGGAGAGGCAGGTACGCTGGGCTGTGAAGGGAGAGATGGGGATGGACAGTGGGAGCTGAGAACATGAATCACGGGTAACATCGAGAGATTGTTTTTGTCTAAAGACTTGCCAAGGGCGCAAGGCACCTCCCAAGTCCAATGCTCTGACTCTCACAGACCCTGCTCTGGGTCGCCTCCCTAGCTTTTTGGAGTGATGGCTATGAGCCAAATGCTCTGCCGTGGCCCCACAGGCTTGGGAGAGTCGTTTTCACTCCCTGCAATCCTTCAAGAGAGATGCTACTTGTTTTCTTGTTCTGCAGACCAGGAGAGTGATGCTCTGAAAGGATGCCTGCTTCCCCTAGGGTCTCTCACTCCTGGAAAGAGGTTGCCCCGACATGTGATGGAGGTCCATTTGCCTGCAAGCCCATGCTCCCAGCCACCATGGGCACTACCTCCCATAGCTTGTCCAGGCTTAGACGCAGCCAGAGAACCACTCTCCGTTCAGGCCTGTGAGCAGCATTCATCTGTCAGACCAGGAGCAGAGCCGGTGCCCAGTCTGCTCCAGGGGTGCCCATCTGACGACCACAAGGGAGGGTGTGGCCCGGGAGAGAGCACCCAGCCACGGGTTAGGCAAAACTGCGGTTTCGACTTCACTCTGCCACCAACTTGCTCTGTGACTTTGGGCAAGTAGCTGCCCCTCTCTGGGTGGGGGTGGTCTCTTCATTGCTAAAACGAGGCCATTAGTCTGGCTGGATGGAGCATCCCAGGAGTGTATTTTCACATGAGGAAAAAAACTCTCTCCGCCAATGCGCGTGAACTCGCAGTTTCCTCCCACTCACTCAGACATATAAAATGATGTTTCACATCAAAGCAAATCGGGAGACATTCATCAAGCCTCCCGTTCTGCCAAGGGCGCTGTGCTAGACACAGTGGGTGTGACGCTTGCGTATTTCTATCCAGGACGGACACACACAGGCGTATGCATATCTTTGTGTCTTGGAATTGTTTGCAGGCAAGTTCAGCCAGGACCTAAAGGGTGACTCCCCCCACAATCCTGAGACCCAGGCCCAGGCTCCCGCCCACCAGCCGCCCTTTGCACTCTCTCCTCTGGGCCCAGAGCGCATTTTAAACAAACAGACCTTGGGCAGTGTGAGCTGATGGGGTCCCCCACTCGCAGTCGTGACCGGTTCTGCTTGTCTCTCACAGGTGGGCATCTCCGTGACAGCTGGGGCTTGCAGAGACCAGACCTTCCGAAACTGTCATCAAAGCAACGTGAACCCTTTGCATCTGAACCCCTAAAAACGTGGGCACAATCTTTTTCCAGACTTCTCAACACCGGCTACCCAGGTAAGGGAGCTCGGGGTGTTCAGCACGGGGTTTTATGCAGCTTTTGCTGCTGCTAACAGCAGCCGTCAGAGGACACCCTAATCATTCTTTATCACCGTGTGTTGTTGTATTCCCTTCATTAGCAGGAGAGCCCAGTGGCTAAGGCTTTAAAGTCGAACAGAGTTGGGTTCCAATCCTGAATCACCAGTTACTAGCTGTGTGACCTTGGGCAGGTTTCTCAACCTTTCTGTGACTCTGCTTCCTCCTCAGTCAAATGAGGAAGCAACAGCACCCCTCTCTTGGGTTTGTGGTGAAGATAAAATGAAGTAATATATGAAAAGCCCTTAGAACAGGACATGTAGTAAGCTTAGAACGCAGTAAGCGTTAGCTGTTACTAATAGCATCACTGTACTTGTGACAATCTGTAATTAACTCATCCTCATGTTGAGTCCTTGTCTGTCTCCTGCAATAGAATATGGACTCCAGAGGACAGGGGTTTGTCTGTCTCATTCTTAGTTGAACCCCCAGATCCCAGCAGACTAAGAAAGTGAAAGTGAAGTTGCTCAGTCGTGTCCGACTCTCTGTGACGCCATGGACTGTAGCCTACCAGGCTCCTCCATCCATGGCATTTCCCAGGCAAGAGTACTGGAGTGGGTTGCCATTTCCTTCTCCAGGGGATCTTCTCAACCCAGGGATCGAACCCAGGTCTCCTGCCCTGCGGGCAAACGCTTTACCGCCTGAGCCATCAGGGAAGCCAGCAGAGTAAACTGGCTGTTATTTGCTGAATGAATGAATGAGTGAGTGAAGCTGTTTCACCTATATTATGCAGAATCCTCAGGACAATTCTTGAGGGTCCTTGCACTTATAAGGATAATCACTTGGTTGTATGTGATAAAAATGCAAACTAAATTTCTTTAAGCAAGAGACAGGTTGATTTTTCTCCCAGGAAATTTCTAAGCTAAAGGGATCCTTTGACACAAAAGGGACCCAAGTTAGGGTCCCAAGTTCCTTTTGTGCTGTGGTTGTACCCATTGCTTGTCTACATGACCCACGACGGCCCGTGACCGTCTCTCCATTCGGGTTGGCAAGAAGGAAGAAATCAGAAAAGGAGAGGGTGCCCCTTCCTTTAAGAGGTGCACACGTCACTTCCTCTCAGCTCCCATTGGCCAGAGTAGAGTCCTGCGGCACAATTAGCTGCAAGGGAGGCTGGGAGTTAGCGTCTTTATTCTGGGGGATTATCTGCCCAATTATAATTCTATTAAAAGGAAAGGAGGGGAATGGATACTAAGGGACCCTCTGCCTTGCCATTGATATGATCCCCCCTTTTTTTCATCCTCCATGCCTTCTTCCTCACCCTCAGAAACCAGTGATCCTTTTACTGCCTTCTTTCCTTTGTGCTGTTTCCAGAATATCATATAATGGAATCATATAGTAGGTACCGTTGTCAGACTGGCTTCTTTCACTTCATAATATGCATTCCTCCATGTCTTTTCATGACTTGATGGCTCATTCATTTTTACCACTGAATAATATTCCACAGAAGGTACCACAGTTCGTTTATCCATTCATCTGTTGAAAGAAATTTTGGTTATTTCCAGTTTGGGGTGATTATGAATAAAGCTACTATAAACATTCATGTGCAGGTTTTTGTGTGGACATAAGTTCTCAATCAGCTGGGTAACTATGTAGGAGCATGACTGCTGAATTGTACGGTTAGAGTACATCTCGCTGTTTAAGGAACTGCCAAGCTGTCTTCCAAAGTGGCTGTTTCACTTTGCATCCCCACCAGCAACAAGCGAGAGTCCCTTTTGCGCCGTCTCATCACCACCAACTGGTGCTGCCAGTTTTGTAGGTTTTTGTCCTTCTGTCAGGTATTTGGTGCCATGATCCCCACTTAAAGTTGAGGATCCTGCAACAGAAAAGAGCAGCTTGCCCAAGATGACACAGCGGGTAAAAGATCGAGGAACTTTCCCTACCTGCTTGACAACTGAGCCCAGTCATACCCCACTGCCTCTACCCTCCGCAGGTCTCTTTGAGGCATAGGCCAAAGCCATGGGGTGACTCTTCCCACCCCAAGCTCAGGAGGGCCCTCATTCACTGTGTGGTGTCTGTTTCTCGAAGCAAAACTGAAGTTCAGTGAACAGAACAACAAGGGATGGCGGCAGAGTGAATGGATTTGAGTCCAGGTTGGAGGGGTCTCATTAGATTAGCCCAATGAGACCCCTAGGTGGGGCAGCGGACACAGGGTGGTGGGGTGGGGTGGGGTGATGAGTGAAGTATTAGCTTCTCAGTCATTTCCGACTCCTTGCAACTCCATGGTCTAGAGCCCGCACAGGCGCCTCTGTCCATGGAATTCTCCAGACAAGAATACTGGAGTAGGTTGCCATTTCCTTCTCCAGGGGACCTTCCCGACCCAGAGATTGAACCCAGGTGTGCTGCGTTACTAGACAGGTTCTTTACCATCTGAACCACCAGGGAAGCCAGGCAAAGCCTGAACTGAGCTCAGATGCTGCATCATTTGGGAGCCAACACTCATTTCAAACCTGATAAAGCAAGAAGATATGCAACATATTCATTTTGTTTGTTTGTTCTGTTTTCCAATATCATGGCAATCTGGGACCTGTTTATTGGTGTCCAAGGTTCAAGAGATGCCCAGGTCTGTGCCTTCTGCTTCCTTCCTTGTGGGATTCAGTCCCTAGTAAGCACTCCCCACGTGGCAGTAGGGCAGCGGCCAGCAGCTCCAGGCTGACATCCTGTTCACTGCAAACCCAATGAAAGGAGAACTTCTATTTCCCAGGAGTTAATTAGAGCCCAGGTTGGAGGGATCTCACTAGATCAGCCAAAACACAACCCTAGGTGGGGCCAGACAACTGTGAAGGCTGGGGTACGGGTGAGCCCCAGAGGCTGCTGGCTTGTGCCCGGTTCTTGGGTCTGAGGGGAAGGCTAGAGCTGCTGCCCAGGTCAGAAGAACCAGTGACGGGCCAGAAGTGAAGGTCGGCTGCAGGGAACACCGAAAGTCCCAGAGTCGAAGCTTATTGGCTAGTCTTGGGTCACATGACCACCTCTGACCAATCACTGAAGGAGAGGATGTGCTCATTGACCAGACTAGGCCAGTGTTGCGTGGTCTGTGTTTGGAGGGGGGTGTGTGTGCGCGCATGCTGTGGGTGGGAGGATTCAGCCTGAAAGTGAGAGGGCTGGTACCCCAAAGGGGAAACCCGGGTGCTATTTTCAGAAGAAGGAGGAAGGGATGCTGGGCAGACACAACAACAGGTACTCCCTACTGGTGCCGTGGCAGGGGGTGGGGGCTGCTTTGTCCTAAACGGGCCCTTCCTGTGGCTTGCAGCACCCGGGTAGCTTCTCTCTGACAGATGCCTTCGGTTTCAGTGCATCTGGTATCCGAAAGCCTCACACACACACACTCTGCAGGTGTCGCTTCACTTTCTGAAAGTATTGTCTAGAAAGCAAGGGCTTCCTAAATTGAGTCCTTGTGTTCCCTATTTCAGCTACCACTTGAAAGTGAAAGTCGCTCAGTCCTGTGGGACTCTTGGCGACCCCATGAACTATATACAGTCCATGGGATTATCCAGGCCAGAATACTGGAGTGGGTAGCCTTTCCCTTCTCCAGGGCATCTTCCCAACCCAGGGATCGAACCCAGGTTTCCCGCATTGCAGGTGGATTCTTGACCAGCTGGGTCACAACAGCTACCACTTACCTGGAGGCTTTGGGTTGCCCTTCCCTTGCTGGGAGGGCCTTTTGCTTTCTTTTCGCCACCCCCACTCACTCATCTCTGAGGAAAGTTTCTTGAGCCACTTTACCATTTGCGTGTGTGCGTGCTAAGTCGCTTCCATCGTGTCTGACTCTGTGTGACCCCATGGACTGTAGCCTGCCAGGCTCCTGTCCATAGGATTCTCCAGCCAGAATATTGGACTGGGTTGCTGTGCCCTCCTCCAGGGGATCTTCCCAACCCAGGGATAGAACCCGCGTCTCCTGCATTGCAGGCAGATTCTTTATGGCTGAGCCACCACAAAGCCCACTTTAGCGTTTATTTGCCCTAAATGGCCTCCCAGAAAACCTGGCCTATGACTGCCCAGAGAGGGCCCACAGCCCTCCCCTTAGCCACCTCCTTCCTGCGGCCTCTTGGAGGGATGGGAGAGGAGAGGAGGAGGTCACTGGTGGAGCTGGAGGGGCCCCAGGAGTCCCCGGGTTTGCAGGCCAGCCCCTTAGCCCCAGCTGACGTGCACCGTGGAAGCTCTGTTATGCATTTACGGTACGGTGTATGATTTCATTTGAAAAAAGATTGCTCTGCAGAAAAAAGATGGAAAACCACAATGTTTGATGCTGCCTCCCAGGCAACTGTGGCCAAGTGCTTTTTAAGATCTGTCCTTTGTTGATTTCGGTCAACCACAAATCTCCTGGCCCTGTACCCGTGTCTCTCTCTCTCTCTCCATCTCTCTCCCCTGTGAATTCTGCAGCCCTGACTCACCACACAGACCCACTCAGCATCCAGCACCACCCTGCCTTATATGGGATGCTCACTGCTCTGAGGTCAATATGTATTAATTCATTTCTACTGCTGTTGTCTTTTGAGCCCCTACTGTGTTCCAGACACTGTTTATTTGCTGGGGATTAGAAGTGGGCAAAGTCGAAAGGTCCCTGCCCTCAGGGATCCCTCCCATCTCCTCTGTGAGATCCACTGAGGGCAGGATCTTTCCTCTGGGTTTTTTTCCCAACCCCTCATATAGTGTCTCATTCAATGCCAAACTGTAGTTGGACTTGGCGGATGTTTGTCACAATTATTTTCCACATTATTTTTTAAAGCCCCCACTTATGACTGATGCTGCAGAGACACTGGAGTGATTTGGTCCTCACCCTCTAGGACTGAGAGTTTAAGATGCAGCTGGCGATGGGCCCTGAAGAGGAAGGAAGATTAGAGATCTGTATGCAAACACAGTCAGGGGTGTGCATGAGTCAAGAGTAGGCCAGCCTCTGCACTCCCAGCCAGCGCTGGGGGCCCTGCTCCGAGCCACCTGGTTATAAGGGATAGACATGAAAGTAAGTCCCGTCATTTGAGGTGGCGAATGGGAGAGTTTGGAGCAGAAATATGAAGGAAGGCTGGGAGGTGCAAAGACCAGTTCAAGAGGACTCTTCTGGGTGGTGATAGTTGTGGGAAATCAGGGGAAAGCAGTGTATTTGATCTGGGCTTTGAAAACTGGGTAGGACATGGGACAGGCGAAGATGCTGGGGGGAGGGCTTTCCAGGAGAAAGAACAGTGGGAGCTGAAGCCTGGAGGCAGGAGCTCTGGAGCTTGGAAGACTGTACCAGGCAGGAAGTGAGATGAAGGCAGTCAGCTTCTTCTGTGCAGTCCTCCAGGCTTGGCCGCCTTAAACCACAGACTGGGTTTGGAGCCGAGTGGCTCTTCTGTTTCCCCCTTTTCCCTTCCATGCCCAGGATAGGGAATTTTGGAGGGACCCTTTAGAAGAGACAGTGCTGCACACCGACCAAGAATAATGAATCTTCCCATCTCAAGGTTCTTTGCAGAACTTCGAAACCATGACCAGTGGCAGTGTCGCAAGCAGCAGGCCTAGGGGCAGACCCAGCGCTGAAGGGAGGGGCACTTTCGAGCTCTTGGCCCAGCTGTGCTCCTGAGGCCCCCAGCCTCCCTGTGTGTAGTCTGTGCTTTGTAACATGAGGGGTGGGGCCCCTTCAGCTTTAAACTTGTATTCCGAGTCAGACCTGCATGCAGACCCCAGCTCTGCTACTGGTACAGGCTTGGCCTTCTGAGCCTCAGTTTTCTCATCTACAAATTAGGGCTAATAATACTCTGTATCTCCCAGGACTGATGTGAAGATGCAATGAAATAACTAAGTGAGATAATGTGCTTGATAGCACACCTGCCGGCGCTCGGTACTTTGTGATATACCACTGATGCTGCTGGTGTTAACATTATTTATATTTTCAGTTTTATAACTCTGTGGGAGGAATCCTCAGCAAACTCTTTGTGTAGGTGCCTGAAAGGCAGCCTATGTCCATGTCCCCCAAAATTGGGTGATGTGGTCGAGGGTCACACCCCTCCTATCTCCAAATGGGGACATAGCTGCCTTCCTCAAAATCACATTCATTCATTCATCCATCCATCAAACATGCCGTGTTCCGGGGTCTCTGAGAGGCACGTAGGATCTTGTTGAATGGGGCATCTACGCTGCCTACTCTCAGCAGCTCAGACGGTGCTTGGGGCAGTCTCTGCCCTCCAGCTGGCCCCGTGGATACCACTGGCCAGAGGAGCTCATGGGAGCGTAAATGCACTTGAGTCTGCAGGTTGGAACATGGGGAGAAATCCCATCCTGCCTCCTGCAGTTCCTGGAGCTTTGCATAACCCCTTCCTTTCCATCGTGGGACTAATGGATGAAATGCCACAGAATCCACCGCATCTAGCTGGTCTGGTGTACGCATGGGTTGGATTGCCAAGTCCAGGCTTGGCATTATGCACATGAAGGCACCTGGGAGAGGAAGCCCAGCAGTGGGCATCGGTTACAGGGCTGTGTTTTACTCTTACTGCCTGTAATGCTTGTTTGGGTCCCGGATTGCAAAGGGTTCTGGGTCCTTCTGGAGGACACAAAGCTGGCAAATTGGAAGGTGCTGAGGGGTCCTATCTGCCTTGTGCTCACCTGATCCTCTCCTGGTGGCTGGAGCATCTCACACTCTCTGATCCCCAGCGTCTAGCGCAGAGCCAGGCATGCCAGGCTTCAGGGGTTGGGGACGGTTGGACGGATGGGTGGATCACGGTGCATTCACTGTCACACACACTTTCCTTGCCTTGGCCCAAACTTCCAAGGCAATTTGGTGATACCAGGTCCTGGGTTTGTTTTTCTTTGACAGTTTGATTTGGGTTCCTGTGCAAAACCAGTGGTTTTCAAGTAGTGGAGTAAACACAAAACAAATGGCTTTGGGGGCCTGTCAGTGTTTCAGCTTCAGGTGCAGGAGGTGGCGTGGTGTGTACCCTGATTAAGGATGAAACCTTAGATCTGTCAGACTTGACATCTGTCTGTCAGACACACGAGAGTTCAGACCCCCGCTCCAAGGGTGGGTAATCTTGGACATGTTATTTAGTTTGGATCAAATTCTGTTTTCTCATTTAGAAAATGATAATACTAATAGCTTCCAACTCGTAGCGCTGTGATGAGCATTACATTAAATAATGGGTGTTACAACGTGGAGTAGCGCTTTGGTAGCTCATGATAGATGCTCAAGAGAGGATGATGATGTATTTAATGACCCCTTAAGCTATTGTGGCATAGACTTCTCCCTTCTGAACAAATTTTTGCAGACTGCTTTGCATTTTTAAGACAAAAATTATTTTTGAAGGTTATTGTTACAGAAGTAATACATGCTCCTTAAAAATGCAAGTGAAAGGATTTAAATGTAAAAACCAGTACCCCCCACCCACCCTCTGCCACCTTCCAGCTCTTTCCCTCCCCTTCCCCAGCAATATTCTCTTTGAATGCGGAGCTTCCCAAGTCTGGGAATTTTCTCCTTTTTTGCTGCCTTAAGGGCAGATAGACAGTCAAAAGGGGACAGTGGACAGTTGGCCGTTGCATCAAATTGCCATTAGGGCCAAAGGTGCTGCAGTCAGTACCAGCGGTCCTATTGGAGCCAGGGCAGCCTGTGTGTCCTTGGCTCCAGTTGGCTCTGAGCCTTGAGGGTCTCCAGTGTTATGTCCTGGAGTCCTGGGGCGGTAGCCTGAGGGGTCACGCTCTTACCAAGCTCGAAGTGGGAGGCCTGTAGACACAAGTCTGGCCGTGTGGCCAGGTCCTCTTTTGTCACTGTGCCCCAGCGCTCAGTCCAGCCCAAGCTTCCATGTTCCTAGCAAGACAGTTGCTCCTTCCTGTCCACCTTCTGACAGTCTGCTCTTCCTGTTCTCTGCTGCCTTCCAGAGGATTCCGATGCAAGATCAAGTTTGAGAACAATAGGCAGGCAGCCAGGGTCTGATACACTGTGGTGCAGTCACACTTAGAAGGGGTGAAGGAGCCCACGCTGGGGAAGGGGGAGGTCTTGGGGGAGGCTTGGATTGTGAATGACTTAAAGGTGGACAAAGACATCTGTGTGTGACTTAGGGGAGGGGAGTGGATTCCTGGCCAAAGGATCAGCCCATGCGAAGTCCCTGGGGCGTGCTAGAGCCCCAGCATTCAAGGAGCTCCAAGGGGTGCTGCTGGGCATGGGGGAGGGGAGGGCACAATCAATAGGCGTCTTGTGCTCTGAGTTTGGGCTTTTCCCCAGGAGTGCGGGGGAACCATGGAAGGGTTTATGCAGAGGAAGGATGATGGGGAAGATGGATGGTTGCATGGGGTTCCTGGATCACAGCAGGGGGCGGGCTGTCTTCTGGAGGGAACGGCTGAGCCTGCAGCAGATGAAGAGAAGGAGCCAGCTGGGCCGCCCCGAGTCGTGGAGGAGCCTGGCCCCGTTGCTAGAACTTTCACTCAGGAGAGTACAAGAGCCCAGGTAACCATCTTTGTCCCTCTCTGACTTAGGACGTTGAAAGGATGCTGTCTTGTACTGCAATTAGTCTGTGCATTCATGCCTTCCCTCCCCAGAGTCTCCACTCACTGTTTCTGGGGTGAGAGTGAAAATGAAAGTCACTTAGTTGCGTCCGACTCTTTGCGACTCCATGGGCTATACACTCCATGGAATTCTCCAAGCCAGAATACTGGAGTGGGTAGCCTTTCCCTCCTCCAGGGGATCTTCCCAGCCCAGGGATCAAACCCAGGTCTTCCTCATTGCAGGCAGATTCTTTACCTGCTCAGTCACAAGGGAAACCCAAGAATACTGGAGTGGGTAGCCTATCCCTTCTCCAGGGGGATCTTCCCAACCTAGGAATCAAACCTGCATTGCAGGTGGATTCTTTACCAACTGCGCAGAAGAGACTAAAGTGCCTCCTGCACGTCTGGGATCTGGGTCCCGAGTGAGGCTGCAAGAGAGAGAAGAGCAAGTGGAGATTCCCTCTGAGGATGGAGCAGGGTAGAGACTGGGGAGGTGGGAGGGCCCCGGCGGGGATGACGGTGTGGGTTAGAAGGGCCCCTGGCCTTCCCAACCTCAGTGCTGGCTTGGGGAGCCCCCTGAAGAGGAGGAGGCAGAGGAAGCCCCCAGCCCAGCCCCCTCCTCTGAGGCCCAGCCTCCCTTGCTGTCTTCCAGGGCCAGGCCGGCACTTGAAAGGGAGCCGGGGCCTCTCCCAGGCCTGGGGCTCTTGATTGGTAAGGGGCCTCTGATGAGCTCATCCCGTGGTGAGTCCAGAGCTGGGAGGATGCGGAGTCCTCAGGGAGGCCAGATCTGAGTGCCCCTGCGGGGCAGAGGAGGAGCAGGTATGAAACAGGCCTCGGGCTGGAGGGCCAGACGGGGCCCTTTTGCCCAGGTGGGCAGCAGCTTTGGGGTGGCAGCTCCTGCTCTTCCTGCCCTCACTCCCAGGGCTAGTTTAGGATGAAGTGTGATTGCCTGGAGCCTGGTGATGCTCACCCTGGTCCAGCCCCTGTGTATTCGTGTATCATGTTAGCCCCAAACAGCAATCAGCGGTGGTATGCGGCAGGAGCTCAGAGGAGCTATGGTTCCAGCTGAGGACATACCAGTCAGGCCCTGCCCTCTATATCCCCTCCCTCAGGGGTTCAGAAATGGCTCCAGCTTTTCTACTTTCCTCTCAGCCCAGATTTAGCTCTCAAGGAAAATGACCAGCACGGATTTGTGGACTCGCAAGCTAAGTGGACTAGCAGGGCTTCCAAGGTCATCTGTTTTGACTTCTTGAGAGTTATTTATTAAGCCTCTGCTTACATACCTCTAGTGATGGGGAGCTCACTACTCACCAAGAATCTGCTTTCATTCAGATTGCTCTGAAAGTTATTCTCCTGCTTGACATAGACCCTGGGTTCAAATCTTGCTTCTACCACTTCCTGTGCAGTCTCGGGCAAGTGACGTAGCTTCCATAGCTCTGGTTTTCTTTCATGTTAAATGGGTCTGATAAATGTTGCTGTGTAGTTGCTCAGTTGTGTCCAACTCTTTGCAGTCCCATAGACTGTAGCCCACCAGGCTCCTCTGTCCTTGGGATTCTCCAGGCAAGAATACTGGAGTGGGTTGCCATTTCCTTCTCCAGGGAATCTTCCCAACCCAGGGATCGAACCCGGGTCTCCTGCATTGACAGGTGGATTCTTTACTACGGAGCCACCTGGGAAGCCAAGGTTGATAAATACTCACTTCTCATTTATGTTTAAACTAGGCAGCTTTACAACCATGAGCAAGTCAGATCTGTCTGCAGTGCATAGGTCTGTGCCCAGATAAGACTTTGCTGTGGGTCTGCAGGCCCACAGCCAGTCACATCACCAGGGTGAGTGCCCACCCTCCCCAGCACATAGTAGGTGCTCAGCAGATAATGGATTGCGTCTCCTCCTCACTCAAGTGGACCCAGCAGTGCCTTAAGACAAGGCCAGGCCAAGTCCTTGGCTTTTATCCTAACTCAGAGACCCAGAACCAGAAAGTGCTCTGAGCTGCCACACAGCACTGCTCTCTGAAGTCTTCCAGGAGGCCAGTCTCCTCCAGGACTCTGGATTCCTCACCCTTCTGCAGAACCCCTCCTCCTCACATCACCTGAGGTTCTCTGCAGGCTTTTAATGAGGTTGGCCAGTGGGTCTGTTCCATTTCCTCGCATCCTACACAACAAAAGATAACAAGGAAGTACCCAGGCGAAGCCACAGGTGGAGGAGACGGGAGGTGACCTCAGGCCTCCTGACCTCTGACCTCAACCTGCTACCACCAAGCTTCCCGTGGGGTATGGATATCACCTTCCACCACACCACTGGTTCCTCTGGAATCCTGTTTTATTGGTGACTGTTTTGGTTTTGTTTTTAACAGCTTTATAGAGGCAAAATTTATGCACCATAAAATTCTCTCACTTTAAGGGTATGATTCAATGATTTGTAGTAAATTTATGAAGTTGTATAACCATCACTACAATCTAATTTTAGACTATTTCCATCACCCTCCAAAAGAAACCTGGTTCCTATTTTCTGTCAGTCCCTGTTCCCGCCCCCTGCCCCAGGCAACAACCAATCTACCCTCTGTCTCTATAAATTTTGCCTTTTCTGGACATTTTTTATAAAGGGAATCATGCATTGTGTGTGGACTCCTGTTTTTCAGAGCCTGGTGGAGGTGGGTGGAGACCATGTCCACTCTTTCCACAGCCGGCCAAGGCCAAGTTGTAAGTGTGCTTTTTGAGAGTTGCAAGAACTCATAAGGACACCGAGTACAATCTTTATTTCAGTGCAAACAAGAAATCCTCCGACCCAGATCCTGCGCTCAGACTCTGGCGTCTGCTTGAATACACCCAGTGTCAGGCAGCTTACTACCTCCGCTACCTTACTGCCTTCCCAGAGACTGAAGGAAATTTTCATGTCCTGATCACACACCAAATGCCACTGGCCCATACACCATATTGTATTGCCAGATATTAGTGATATCTTTCATCTTTGGTTTCATCCTCTGAGATGAAATCATTTTACAGCGGAGAAAATTGTAGTTCAGAGGGATTGAGGCACTCCCCCCAAAGCAGGAAGTGGCGGACACCAGGATTTAAACCCTAGGCCTCTCTGACTTCACAGAGGTGGGAGGTACATATTACTGTACCCAGATGAACTGTGTCTCCCTGTGACTGTCACATGTCATTTCTAGTTTTGCCAGTTAGACCCATGCGTGCAGGCGTGCTAAGTCGCTTCAGTTGTGTCTGATTCTTGGCAACCCCACGGACTGTAGCCTGCCAGGCTATTTTGTCCATGAGATTCTTCAGGCAAGAATACTGGAGTGGGTTGCCATACCCTCCTCGAGGAAGTTTTCTCGACCCAGGGATCGAAGCCAAGTCTCTTTCATCTCCTGCATTGGGAAGCAGGTTCTTTACCACTAACGCCCCAGTAGGACCCTCCCATGCCACCAACCTGGACATGAAGAGGTTGGAGGGAGAAAGAGTTAAGGAAGACTTGTTGGAGGAGGTGATATCTGAGTTGGGACTTGGAAAATGAGCAGGAATTAACAGACAGAGCTGGTCAGGAAGTTTTTTTCCCAGGGACTCTTCTAACTGCTGTCCCTTCTAATATTTCACAGCTGCTTGAGGCTGGAGAGAACTATTGAAAATATCTGCTCTTGCTGTTCATATTGTATGAAAATATCTTCTTGCTGTTCATTCTTCCCCAAACATCACCAGTAAGTAGAGGTCCAGCAGCAGTGCTTGAATACCTTCAGGGACAGTGAGCGTACCCCCTGACCTGGGAACCTTTTCCATTGTAGAACTGCTCTGGCTCTAAGCCAGGCTGAAGATGACTCCCTGTAGCCACAGCCAGCTTGTAGTCACATAGGATTCGGTCAGCCCCTCTCCCCACCACTGGCCTTCAGATGCTGGGCGTAGCAGCAGGCCTTGGAAACAGCCTGAAAGTCTTGGCCAAAATGTTCCCCATTCCTCCACCCATGCTCCTTGATATAGACTGCCCATGCTGCTCAGGCCTGGCCACCTACTTCTGGGATGCCCAGCCCCTGCCCTTGAACTTGGAGGCAGGTCCAGGTAGAGTGTGGACTTGGTAGCGAATGCCAGGGTCACAGCCCAGCTTTGCCACTCACCACATATGACCTTGGGACAAGTCCCTTAAGTTCACATGCCTCACTGTCCATGTATCAAATGAGATTAGGGAGAACACTACATTATATTAGTCAGCTAGAGCTGCCATCACAAAACAGGGCAGTCTGGGGGCTTAAAGAGAAGACATCTGTTCTCTCACAGTTCTAGAGAGTCAAGACGTCCAAGATCAAAGTGCCAGGAAGTTTAATTTGAGGTGAGGCCTCTCCTCCTGGCTTATAGACAGCCACTTTCTCACTGTGTCCTCACATGGCCTTTGCTCTGTGTGTGCCCAGAAAGAGAGAGAGAGGAATCTCTGGGGTCTTCTCCTCTTCTTATAGAGACACTAATCCTGTTGGATGAGGGCCCCACCCTTATGACCTCCTTTAACCTCAATCACCTCCCTAAGGGCTGCATCTCTAAACAGAGTCAGCTGGGGGAATTCAGACTGTGCTGTGTGTGCTGTGCTTAGACACCCAGTCATGTCTGACTCTTTGGGACTCTGTGAACTGCAGCCTGCCAGGCTCCTCTGTCCATGGGAATTCTCCAGGCAAGAATACTGGAGTGGGTGGTCATCACCATAAAAAAGTTAAAAAAACCAGCGTCTATTTATATCACGCTTCTGTACCAGGCTCCATCGGAGTGTTTTATAGAGCGGATGTAAGCTTCATGTCAGCCTTGTGAGATAGATATTCTTCGTATCCCAGTTGTGCAGTGAAGAGACGGAGGCACAGAGAGGTGAAGTGACTGGCCCCGGGTCACACAGCCATCACGTGCCCAATAGGTTAATAGCATTGATGCCATTATTTATTTGAATAGTATTTATTAAGCTTCCTTGGTGGCTCGTGGTAACGAATCTGCCTGCCAATGCAGGAGACACAGGTTCAGTCCCTGGGTTGGGAACATCCCCTGGAGAAGGAAATGGCAACCCACTCCAGTATTCTTGCCTGGGAAATTCCATGGACAGAGGAGCCTGGTGGGCTGGAGTTCGTGGGGTCGCAAAAGAGTCGGGCTTGCCTTAGCAACTAAACAATAATAACAAATTCATTCAGGGTAATCTGAGCATGCCGAGAACTCAGTCCCTGCACTCTGGGAATTCACAGGCTGGTGGAGGAGACAGACCCGAGGGCAGGTAGTGGCAGCACTGTGTGCCGAGAGCTCTAATGGGGCAAACCCAGGGAGCGCTCATGGAGCTCACAACATGACATCTGTGCTGTGGCAGCTAGCAAGGCCCGGGGAGACACCAGGGAGGGCTTCCTGGAAGAAGCAGCATTTAAGCTGAGATCAGAAAGAACACAACCTGAATACAGAGCTGGGAATGAGAGTGTGCAGTTGTGGGTTGTTGGAGGATCCATAAACTGATCATTTCCATTCTAAGATATTCCAGCGGTCCTGTGACAGCACAGGGGTTCTTTGGAGGCCCAGGGTCTCTGATATCGTCTAGATGTCCTGGAGCAGCCCAGCTGCATCCCCCCACTCCCCCGCACTGAAACCTGGAGGTTCCGTACTGGTTCAGGGAATTATGCGGTAGCCCCTCAATCTTCTCTGACACTCAGGGGACCTGTGTGGTCTCAGCGCAGTGTGACAACCCAGGGATCTGGACACTCCCAGGATCACTGCGGGAGCCTCTGCGGGTTCCAGATGTTTTGAACCCTGGGGATTCTGTGACAGCCTTGAGGATTGCGTGTCATCTCTGGGGTCCCCTAGCTGTGTACTCTTTATGTTTCCGGAAAGAAGAATATGCAGACTCATAGTAGGCAAACTCTTTGATGGGGGGAAAGGAAACAGCATGGAACAATCTATACCTGGATGTGCATTTACAAGACTTGTGCTAAGACACTTCAGTCATGTCCAACTCTGTGCGACCCTATGGACTGTAGCCCACCAGGCTCCTCAGTCCATGGGATTCTCCGGGCAAGGATACTGAAATAGGTTGCCATTTCCTTCTCCTGGGGATCTTCCCAACCCAGGGATCAAACCCATATCTCTTACGTCTCCTGCATTGGCAAGTGGATTCTTTAACACCACAGCCACCTAGAAAGCCCTTTACAAGACTTAAACAGGTGGAACATCTAAGGAGATGTGGCTAGAAGCCCTCTGCCTCCAGAAGCCTGGGGGAGTCAAGGAATCTTGATTCTTTGGGGTCTCTTTCCTTCCGGAAAGTGAGCCACCTCTGGGGGGTGGCACTGCTGGGTTCATCCCAGCCCCACTCACTGATCCAGGCCAGCTGGGAGACTTGCCTTAGCCTCAGGTTCGTGCTTGCGGAGTAGGACTGATACTCCCCGCTGTTTCATGGGGGGCTCGCGGAGCCGAGTAGGTGAGGGAGAGCCCTGTATAAAAGCATGAGAATGTGGTCCTGCTTCACCATAGGCGCCACGTGCTCTGGGGAAAACTCTTTCATGCCACAGGATTTCCTCGGTTCCCTCATCTGTAGAAAGCAGATGGGAAGAGCTCAGTGCAGGACATACAATAGTTCCTCAATCAAGGCCAGTTCTACCCCCAATTCCTCCACCTCCAAACAGAGGTGGCAGCCAGGTATCCCGGGTGTGGGGAAGAGGGGGATTTTCAAGTGGAAGAGCCCATCTGGCCCCAGGAAAGTCAACTGTCTTGGGTACCTTTGCCTTTTTTTCATCCTGGGCAGAGTCAACTGAGCGCTGCCTTTGTCGGGGACTGGGCTAAGAGCTGTACCCTCATGATCTCATGCAGTCCTCCCTACAACACCGTGAGATGGTGGTATGGTAATCCCATTATACAGACAAGCAAACGGAGGCACAGAGAAGGCAGCCAAGTTGTCCTGATGGAAACAGGGCAAACCTTTGTATCCAAGTCTGTCTTGATTGCAAAGCCTGGACACTAATCACTTCTCTTCCCAGGTATCTTTCTAGAAACAGCCAGGGGAGAAAGAGGAAAACAGTGAGATGAGAACCAGCTGGAGAACTAATTGGACATTTGGTGCCTGGGTGGGTTGACCTGGCTGGGTTGGGCCCAGGCTGGCTCCTTGAACCCTTTGAGGATTCCCTTCCTTCAGCAGACTGGACCCCTCCCCTCTAATGGCCCCTTTTTAGAGAAACTGCTGGTGGAGGGTGTGGGAGCCTCTGGTCTGAACAAGAACCAGTTCTATCCACACTTCAGAGATCTTCCTCTTGGCAGAAGGAAAACAGACATGGTAACTGGAAGAGAAGGGGTCTGGGAGCCCACTGACCCACTTTGCTTTTCCAGCCAGTTGGAACTTGGCATCAAACAGAAGGGCAAGATTCACTTCCCCATCCCCACCATAGCCAGATCTGCTGTGGTTCTGGGATCCATGGTAAAAAGGGGGGCCCCAGGGACCAGCTCCCGTGCTACAGCCTACATGCTCCCCCGTCGGGCTCCCCCAGCCCAATGCGGGCCTGAAAGCCAGACAGCCCAGCCCAGAGCCAGCCTCTCTGATGCCACAGCCAAACACCAGACCACTTATCGGGCTTTTCCAGAGAATCAGCGTCCCCAAGCAGAGCTCCAAGCCTGCAATTAGGAGAGCAGCAAAGGGCTTAACTTTCTCTGGGCTGTGGGCTTTTGAGTGGGAAAGATAAGCTTGGTCTGGATTAAGCTGGAGGGTAAAATAATATTTACTCTCAAACAGTACTCTGTCTCGGGGCGAGTCTGGGCCCTGGGGCTTCGAGGGACCAGGGTCGCCAGGAGGTCTGCCGTGCCCTGCCAGGTCCCCAGATGTCTCGCCTCCCCACCCACCATCCACTGGGCGGGTTCCACAAGCCTGTTCCCTGCAGTGTTTGCTCTCATTATGAAAAGAAAATGAGAAGAAGCTATAATGTTCAGTGTGTTATTATCTGCAGAGCTGTTGGCCTGTGTAATTATCTCCTCCAATCCGTGAAACTACCTTGGGAGTTGGGCTTACTGACCCCCAAATAGATCCAGACTCAAGTCCCAGCTCAATTACTTTCTAACTCTTGACCCGAGGGAAGTGACTTCATTTCCCGTGAACCTCAGTTTTTCACCCGTAAAATGGGAGTGCTAATAGCTTCTTCAGAGTGTGGTCAGGATGAGGCACAGTGTCTATAAAACACCTCACCAGGGCCCCGGATCCCAGTGGCTTAATAAACAGTAGGTTGTTTTCAGAAATAAGATGGTGCTACTGGTAAAGAACCCGCCTGCCTATGCAAGAGATGTAAGAGATGTGGGTTTGATCCCTGGGTCAGAAAGATCCCCTGGAGGAGGAAATGGCAACCCACTCCAGTATTCTTGCCTGGAGAATCCCATGGACACGGGAGCCTGACAGGCTACAGTCCATAGGGTCCCAAAGAATCAGACATGACTTAAGTGACTTAGCACCTAGCACTGGTAAGAGAAACCGCAGATAGGTGAACTCCCATCTGTTTTCAGTGGTAAAGCTGAGAGGCACAGTCAAGGCGATGAAGGCATGGCCTTGTGTGAGCCTGGCCTCCAGCCACTGTGCCAGGGAGGGGCCCAGGGCGGGAGCAGGGTGGGCAGGGGGGCCCTGGGAGAGGTGGCCTTTCAGACACAGCCTCAGGGTCCAGAGCAGGAGGAGAGGCCCCAGTGCTTCCTGTCCCACATCCCCTTTGTGGAACAACAACTGGCCCATTCTCTGCTCCTCATCCCAGGCTTCACTGGTTTGTGCCCCGGGAGGCAGGCAGAAGAGCACTCTGGCTCATTTCGGAGGAGAACAAAGCTGGAGGTCAAGGCCGGCTCAGCCGGGGCAGGCTCTGGCTCCGGGGAAGGACGGGGGACTGAGAATGAAGCAGGGTCTGCACTGCCCTCCCTCCCTCCCGCCCCCAGCCCTGCTGCTAGAGGAGCCCTTCTGGGTCCTGGGGTAACCTCAGTGCACGTGACCTAGCTGTGAGACTGGGGGGAGACCCCTGCCCCTCTCTGGGCCTCATCCTCTCATCTCCAAAACGAGGGTCTCAGAAATAAACAGGTTAGCAGATGCAAACTAATGTGTGAAAGTGAAAGTCGCTCGGTCGTGTCCGACTCTATGCAACCCCATGGACTATGCAGTCCATGGAATTCTCCAGGCCAGAATACTGGAGTGGGTGGCCGTTCTCTCCTCCAGGGGATCTTCCTAATCAAGGGATCAAACCCAGGTCTCCCACATTGCAGGGGGATTCTATACCATCTGAGCCACCAGCGAAGCCAAACTAATGTATACAGGATGCATAAACAACAAGGTCCTACTGTATGACATGGGGAACTATATTCAACATCCTGTGATAAACCTGAACAACTGAACAACAACAAATATGTATGTATAACTGAATGACTTTGCTGTACTGCAGAAATTAACACAACATTGTAACTTAACTATACTTCAATAAAATTTTAAAAAAAAACTGAAGGGAACTCTGCCAATGCTGGAGAAATCAAGGAAGGCTTCATGGCTGAGGAGCCATCAAGCAGGGCATTGAAGGGTGAGAAGAAGTTCTCTAGGTGGACAAGGAAAGAAAAGATATTCCAGGCCCAGGTTGCAGTACTCACAAAGACCCAGCAGCTTCAGAGTGTGGAGGAAATGGCCCCTTTGCAATGATTTGTTTTAATTAGATGAATAATACATGTTCCTAGTAAGAAAAAAGAGTCACTGAATATAAAGAATTAAAAGTCACCAAGAGGCGGTTTATGTTTGATACTGTTTCAGCCCTTTTTAATATGATTAAGGGGTCTTTAAACTCCCTAATAAATGGAGAATCTCAGATTCTAGGCAGGCAGGGAAAGAACAAAGACCTGTCTTCTGGAACTGGAGCCAGAACCCGAGCGCTGGACAGAGGGACAGCGTTTCCCGGGTGTGGGGGCTGGGAAGATCACAGCCGGGGGAGGTGGGGGGGGGGGGGTGGCGGATGCCCAGGCGGACACTCAGGCGAGGGGGACAGCGCGGGCCCCTGCCCCCACCACCCCTCGCGGCGCAGGGCCTGCAGCGGGACCGCCGGGGCCGAGGTGGGGAGGCCAGGCGAGGGTCTCGTGAGCGCGAATGGGGCTCCTGGCACGCCCCTGCCTCTGTCAGCTGGCAGAAGTGGCCGTCCCGCCGCCAAGCAGCTGAGAGGTCCCCGTCATGGCTCAACTGTGGTTTCCTAAGCCGTCTGGCTGCAGCCTAGGGAGGGGCCTAATGACGCTGTGAGGTCACTGCTGTGGTCTTGCCAACTCTTCAGCGCCACCTTTGAAATATGGTTCATCTTAATGGACTTGGGGCTAAGATGGGGTCAGCAGGGGCCGGGGGAGGGGCCGTGTACCTAAGACAGGTGGCTTGAGCTGGCAGTGATGGGTCAACATCAGCGCGGGCTGATCTGTTTGTTCCTCAACCTCCAGGTCCAAAGCCAAACTTGAAGTCTCTTCCCGAATAGCAGCCCATCTTCCCTGGACTCCTGCCTCATTTCTCCCTGCTCCCAACACCAGAGAATTTTCCCCAGAGACCTTACCCAGGGTGCCTTATCTACTTGGCACAATTAAAACAGTCCATGACGGAGCCCTTGGTCCCACCCTCACCTCCAGTATCCTATCGTATTGGACAGTCTGGGCACCTGGGGTCCCTGGGGGGAATCGCAGAGCCTTGTGGCTGGAGCAGGGGAACGCAGTGACCACCTGAAACCATCGTCACCTTAGCTATGAATATAGGATGGAGTGTTCCATTTCCTTCACGGCCCCTGTGAAATCTGTTAACAGTAATTATGAAGTTATGGGGAATTCCCAGTCCTCCTAATTAGTGTTAATAGGGGCTGGGTGAGCTAGTCATGAGAAAATAGATGTCTTTGTTTGCGTTGTCGAAACTAGAGGGCTGCGTCCTGCCTTTAGGTGTGATTCAGCTATGTTCTCTTCTCTCCCCCCACCTCTTAGTCCTATACCTGGCACCATGAATGTACACATAGTGTACACACCCGCCAGCCATCGTATTCACTGTGCACACACACATACACACGTGCACACAGGTACACACACACACAACTGCAGCAGCCCAAGATTGCAAGTTGTGCTGCTGGGTTTGGATGCTGGATTAAGACATCATTTTGCAAAGCAGGCACCAAAGCCACACTCCCGGCCCTCCTTGGCAGTACCCTCAGTAGCCCCCACGCCCACGCCATACCCCCACCCCAGAGACCCCGCTGAGCCGGGCTCCCCAGATTAGACCGTATTAACAAACCATTACACGTTCCAATTAGCACGGCGAGTGAAGCTGGCTGGCTGAGCAGGGTAATAAGCTCTCCTCTCGCTGTTAACAGGTCAAGGCATATTTCCCCAGGAGGTAGGATTCCCCCCACCACCCCATCCCCCGTTCTCTGTTGTGAAAATGAGATCTGTGCGCAACTCCTCGCCATCTGGGTCTGGGGCCATTCTGGAGGAGGTTTCCTCTGGACCAAGCAGGAGAGAGACGATGAGTGAGGAGCTGAAACTAACTGTGCGCTGTTGAACCTGTGCGAGGATCTTCTACAGAGAACGGTGCTTTTTCAGCTGAGGTGTGGGTACCTGCAGCACCTGGGGTATTCCTCCCCAAGCCAGGGGCTGCACAGAGTCTCAGGACTAGCTCTGTGTATCCTAATGGAACATCAATGCCCTCAAAGATTTGGAAGATAATACCTTATCTTTATATTAAAACAACTGTGGATATACTTTGCTGTTGAATGAAAAAAATATATATATATGACATGAATATGTGAGGTGAAATAGGAGATTTACAGGCAATTTTGCTCTCCTACTTTCTTCTCTGGGCTGGGTCCCCTGATTGCCAGGTGTGTGTGGATAACAGGATTCCTTCCATAGCCTCTGAAAGAACTGAGGAGGGGAGAGTTTGTGAGATTCTAAGCCATAGCACAATGCTGTGTGATATTGGACAAATCACTATACCTCTCTGATCCTCCTGTCTCTAGGGAAACGGTTATAACACCACTTCAGGGCCAGCTTCAAAGGCATGCAACTTGGGCAGTGGCCCAGAACCCTGCACTTGGTTTAATGGTCTGCTGTTGCCATCTTGTAAGTCGTAATAACTTTTGAATGAGACACCCTCACTTTTACTGGGCCTCACAAATGATGTAACTGGTCCTGCGTCTTCTAATACTGTTTTAGCAAGAGTCAAATCAGAATCGTGTGAAAGAGGCCCACACAGAGATTTATTCCTCCTTGCCTCTCTTCCTTTTTTCCTTCCATCTTCAAACATCCATCGAGCACTCCTTCTGTGGCAGGCACTGTATCAGAAGCTGGGATTCAGCAATGAACCAGATAAACAAGGTTGCTGCCATCCTGCTTTCAAGGGAAAGGGACAGAAGACAAATAACTGAAAGAGAGCTTTGTTGGAGATAAGTGTCAACACGGGAATGGATGGTGACTGGCTGTTCTTGTTCAGTCGCTCAGTCACGTCCGACTCTTTGCGACCCCATGGACTGCAGCACGCCAGGCTTCCCCGTCCTTCACCATCTCCTGGAGTTTGCTTAAACTCTTGTCCATTGAGTCAGTGATGGTGACTGGGGAGAGGGACTATTTTAGGTTGTTGGGGAGCAGAGTTGGGAGTGGTCAGGGAAGATCTCCTTGCAGAATTTGATCAGAGACCTGAATGAAGTGAGGGAATACAATGTGTAGAATATCGGCAGGAGAGTCCCAGGCAGAAGGACCAGCGTGTGCAAAGGCCCTGAGGCACGTGTGTGCTTACCATATAGAAGAGACCGGGGTGACTGGAGCTGACTGGAGTGGGGTGAGGGAGGAGGGGGTAGCCTAAGATGAGCTTGGGGGGGGGGGGGTGCTTGTAAGCTGTTGTGAGGATGGGATGTGGTAAGTATCGGCCTGGCCAAAAAGTTCTTTTGAGTGTTTTGCATAATGGTAAGAAAAACCTGAACACACTTTTTTTGACTAACCCAATAAATGACCCAGGGGTAGAGGATTCCTTCACCAGTGCTGGTTGCTTCTGGTCCCCTACGATTAGTACATGGAGGCCAGAATGGCAGGGGGAAGGATGAAGTGTCCCTTGTCCCCTGGAAACTCGGGGACATGTTGTCCCTGGGCAGGGATGCGTGGCAGGCCCTCCGGTTTGGTGAGAGGTGATGATGCCTGCCTTAGATCTCTGCCTCCTCCCTGGGCCTCTGAGGCTCCATCTCTGACAAGCTGTGTGATCGAAAGGCCAACCCCCCCAAAAAACCAGGCCAACCCAAGGCACCCCAATGCCGTATGCACCAGAAGTGCCCCCAAGACGGCCATCGCGGTGCAGCTTCATAAGCCCTGTCCCCTTCCTCCAAATGAACTCCGAGATGGATGGCGTGGACGCCAGGCAGTGGGGCAGCCGGGCAGCCTCAGGCTCCAGGTCCCGTGGGCAGAGCTTTGGAAGCTGTCCTCTGCTGAGCGTGTGGGTAATCAGAGACCCTTCCTCCCTGCCAGTGGCCCCAGGGCAGAGGCCCAGAGCGTCTCTTCCTCCAGCCTCTGTGACCCTGGGGAAGGGATCCCATCTCCTCATCTGTAAATGAGGACACTAATAGTGATGTGAGGATCAAACGAGAGGGCAATCAAAGCGCATGGAACGTGGCAAGTAGTCATTCCCTGAGACCCTTTGGGAGTGGGGTGTCAGCCTGGGTGTCCCCTCTGAGACTCAGCAGCTAGCCACAGGTGACCTGGGAAGGGAACAGCAGAGGGTGAAACAACCTGAAGACTAACCCTTAATGCTGAGGCTCTTCAGGACGTGCTGTGTGACGGGGGGCAGGTCTGCAGAGCATGAAAAGGACGGACTCTAGGACCTCGGGGGCCCCCTCAAGGCTTGACCGTCTCTAAGATGGGAAAGTGATGGAGTCCTCCCTGAGACCCCATCCACCAAGACACCATTCCTCCCCATGTGAGGGCAGCAGACCGCAGGTCCCACATTTGCCCAGTGGCCCTTCAGGGCCAGGCCTGCAGGCTGAAGGCTCTGGCCATCAGTCTTTCTGCAGCAGGCCTGGGGTCCCCCTGCTATTACAGATGGGAGAGGGGCAGCATCAGGCCTTTGTTACAAGCCCAGACTCTGGAGTCAGCCCTGCTGCTTTCTCACTGTGCATCCTCAAGTAAGTGGCTTAACCTCTCTGAGCCTTGGTTGTCACAGCTGAAAACTGGTGACAATAAAAGCATCTATGGAAGCCAGTGAGAACCGTGTCTGGCCCATGCAGCTCTGTGGACGTGCAACACGTCGTTATTCTTTCTCTCCTGGTGAACTGGTTCCACAGCTGAGGGCAGGGTCCCACCTTCCCAGGCCCTGGCTTCTCAGACCCCTGCTACCCTCTGGACCTCTGCCACTGCTGCCCCTGAGGACCAGTCCCTTCCGGAAGCAGCTGGGCAGATGTAACCTCGTGATGGGGACAAGATAACCTGGGAAGAAAGGACCTCTTTGGGTACCACTGATGAAGTTGAACAAAGGACCTCTAAATCCATATTTTGAAGGGACACTTGACCTTAAAAGGGTGTGAAGTAATGGAAAAGCAGCAGAGAGAAAGGCATAGGCCTGGGCTTTAGAACTCACACAGTTCAGCCCTAACCCTCTCTCCCACTGCTCTCTAATCCTTCAGGGACTTCATCCTAGTCTCCTCCTCCATGAACTAAGGATAGTTGCAAGGTGTCAGAAAGCTTCATTGGGACGTTTGTGAACATCTGTATTCTCCACCCAGCGCCAGACAATGTGTGTGGGCCTTCCCTGAGGCTCCACTCTGTACCAGGCCCTGTTCTAAGCACCTCCATATTTCCTTCATCCCAATTCGCCGGGAGGCACTGGTTGCCCCAGGGTGGAGCTTGGAGGTGGTTTATCCCCTCCCTGTTGCTTCACCTGGTTTATGGATCTAGGTTTTCCTTGCCTCCTATGGGAACACTGACCTTGGAAAGTCCAATATGAAGCCTCTACAGAAGAACCCGCCTGCCAACACAGGAGACATAAGAGGGTCAGGTTTGTTCCCTGGGTTGGGAGGATCCCCTGGAGGAGGGCATGGCGGCCCACTCCAGTATTCTCGCCCGGAGAACTCCATGGACAGAGGAGCCTGGCGGGCTACGGTCCATGGGTCACAAAAGAGTCGGACACGACTGAGGGACTGTGCACTCACGTACAGAAGATCCACTTCCCCACAGAGTTTCTTCTCCAATAACATCTACTGTTCAGAATTACACCCAGGAAGGGGCAATTGGTGGAGTAATGGCCTGAGACAAAATGCAGAACCATCTCACCAACACCTCCCTTATCTCCCGGCATAGCCCTGCTGCCTATGTCTGCCTGGACGTGACCCAGGTCTGCACAAGTGGTCAGGGCCCTCGGGGCCCTGAAATCACCTTCGAGGGGCTCAGAGGTGCTTGTTCAAGGTCACATGAGCACCTAGGGGTAGGCTCAGAGGGCAGCCCAGGACGGCCTCGTCCTATAGCCTGTTCTGTACTCCCGCCCCCTCCTCACCCCCACAGGGTCTCTGGGAAACCCCAGCTTGCCCCCTGAACTCTCTGAGTCTTCCTCTTCCTTAATTAGTGGGCAGCTGGGGGGAAATGAAACACCTGCCACGTTCTTCCTTTTCCCAGCAAGGAGGCTCCCCAGGCTCCCCGCTCCCAGCAGGGCCCCGGCAGTCCACAGGCTGCCTTGGGCAAGCAGGCTTACACGTGCAGAGCCTCTCAATTAAACGTGGCTGCCACCCGCTGGGGGTCACGGTCCCAGGGCAGGGCTAGGGGATTTCCATCCAGGCCCCCAAGGAGGTGGGCTTTAAGAGGAAAGGGATCTAGCCACCATCAGCAGGTAGCCTTCCACCCCTGCAGGAAGTGGTCACAGTCTGTGTGTGTGTGTGTGTGTGTGTGTGCGTGCGCGCTTATGCGTTCAGACAGGGGAGAGCACAGACAGAGCAGAGAGATGGGACTCGAGATGGAGAGACAGAGGGAAGCCTGGTACCCAGGACCTGAGACAAAGTAAGAGGGGACTGGTCCAGCCACAGAGCTAGCTGGTGGCCCTGAAATCCCAAACGGGATTTGATTCCAGAACCCTGGACTTTTTATCCTCACCTCCTCTGGAGCTGTGGATCTGCCTGAGCCCCGCGCCTGTCTCCATCTAAGCCCAGCCCCGCGCTGCCTGCCTCTTCCTTCAGGGCTCCTAGGCACAGCTGGGATGATTTTTTATGGGGAGGAAAGAATGCAGGTCTCTCTGCCTCCTGCCTCCTCCTCTTCTCAAGCCCCAGCCCCGTCTTCCCTTGATTCATTTCCTCTCCGGATCTTCTCAAGCCAGCCAGGACTCTGTCATGATCCCTCTCCTTTCCCATTGCTTTCCCTCCAGAACTTGAACTCCAAATACCTGTAGTCATTCCTCTAATGGGAAGGGGTTGTGGCCCTCCCTAAATCAGGCCAGATGACTGGAATTGTTGCAGTTGGCCTGGGAAGACCGGATGTCTCTAATATTTACTACCGAGTGACTGTAAGTGGGGCAGTGGGCCTGGTGGGTGTGAGGCTTGGGTGGGGCTTGGCTCCATCTCCGGTGACAGCTCCGGGCCCCTGGGGAGTTGGAGGAGCCTTCCATGGGATGAAGGATGCTCAGAGGAGGAGCGGGCAGCCTCACCAGCCTGCCCTCAGCACAGGAAGATCGCTGTCTCGGGCGGGAGCGTGCCGTTTGCCTCTGGGTGGAGGAGCTTGTTGGGATCACCCAACTTTGAGAGGCCCCCACCCCGACGCTGTACATGGGCATCACTCAGCCAAGAGGGAGGTGAGCCAGGTGCTGTGTGGACCCCTCACCGACAGGCTGAGATCCAAGGAAGCTCAGAGGCTGAGATGAGAAGACAAAGCAAAAATGGTGGGACATTGACAGCACTTGGTATAGTTCGAGGAGCCGTGAAATCAGCAGCCTACATCTGGGCTGCAGCCCAGCTTCAATAGGGACTGTGTCATCTCCAGCAAGCTCCTTAACTTCTCTGGGCCACACTCACCATAAAATACTATAGTCATCTCTGCTCTGCTTTTGCCTCGCTGGACGGCTGTGAGGGTTAAGCAAGAACATAAATACAGGAGGGTTTTGGGAGCTGTAAAGCAGAGTATTGATGGGAAAAGTTGCATTGTGATTAATGTAAAAGCGAAAAGTGTTAGTAGCTCAGTCGTGTCCGACTCTTTGCAATTCCATGGACTGTAGCCCGCCAGGCACCTCTGTCCACGGAATTCTCCAGGCAAGAATACTGGAGTGGGTTGCCATTTCCTCCTCCAGAGTATCTTCCCCAGGGATCAAACCTGGGTCTCTTGCCTTCGCTGGCAGATTCTTTACCATCTAAAGCAGGAATTTGGTTAGATGTCAGGAGAACTTCCCTACTTAAGGAGGAGACATCAGAATGAGGTTATGGGATTTGTCCTCCTTCCTGAAGAGCTTTAAAAATAAGATCAGACCAGTTTGGCTGTTTAAAATAGTCTTGAGGTTGGCAGAGGCATTAGCCAAATGATTTTGGATGTCTTTTCCCTCTCCTGACACATAGTTAATTCAATCAGGAGGAAAGTGATCAGAGTCCACATCTCTGTGTGTGTATGTGCCTGTGTTTGTACCTATGTGTGTACCCACATTGGTCTATGGGTCTGTGTCTTATAATTTTGTCTTAGCGTGTGTCTGTGTGTCTCCAAGGCTATGTCTACATTGTTGTCTATGTGCCCATGTTTTATGTGTAGAGTAAGTTACTGAAGCCAAAAAACCTCAAGGTGACTCATCTTCATTACTGAATGGTTGGAAGAATTTCCTCCTGCCATGCTATCCATCTTGGGAGGACATGGACAAAGCATCAGGGTGAAAAGTGATTTTGAATTTGATTTTTATTTATTTGTTGTTGTTTTTGTCATACAACATTCTAAATTTGGGCTAAGAACTAGATGAAGGACACCGGCTCCGGAGTGTCCCGCTGAGGCCGGAATACAGGCTTCCCCACGTCCCTGTGATCTTGGGGTCTGACCGCCCCTCTCAAGCCCTCAGTTTCCACATCTGTACAATGGGGGCAATAACACCTCCCTCACAGGGCTGTTGTGAAGGCTGACTGCATTCGAGCCTGTAAAGTCCTTAGCACAGTGCCCAGACTATAGAAAGGGCTTTATATATGCCCCTCCTGTTACAGGCATTAGCTTTCAGCAGGATTTCCAGCCTGGCTCCCGACAGAGGTAGCAGAAAGAGCAGTGGCTGTGGAGCCACCTGGCCTCGGGTTCCAGGGTGCCTCTCAGGAGCTGTGTGGCCTTGGGTGAGTCACTTCACCTCTCTGATCCCCGTTCTCAGTTGTAAGTTGGGACCGATAACATACCTGCCTCATAGGATTATAGTGAGGCTCAAAGGAGAGAATGTAAGACTTTAACACAGCGTCCACTGCACTGCAGCACTTAAGAACAAAAAAATATCTGCCTGCGACAGACAGCGTCCCCTGGGAGTCCCTCCCCTTCCATTACCTGCTCCCCTCCACCTGCTTACAGCTGCCTGGGCTTCTGTCTTATCCCATCAGACACCAGTTCAGTTCAGTCGCTCAGTCGTGTCTGACTCTCTGCAAGCCCATGGACTGCAGCACGCCAGGCCTCCCTGTCCATCTCCAACTCCCAGAGTTTACCCAAACTCAGTCGGTGATGCCATCCAATCATCTCATCCTCTGTCGTCCCTTTCTCCCGCCTTCAATCTTTCCCAGCATCAGGGTCTTTTCAAAGACCCCTGTGGTGGGGGTGCAGGAGCTGCCAGGGCTCCCCCACCCCCTTACCCCAG
This sequence comes from Cervus elaphus, assembly GCF_910594005.1. NCBI lineage: Eukaryota > Metazoa > Chordata > Mammalia > Artiodactyla > Cervidae > Cervus > Cervus elaphus. The sequence continues at coordinate 87,633,081 of NC_057815.1, forward strand.
CTCAGACCTGTGCCCTTTCCCGCCCAGTTCCCAGGACCCCTTAATACCCGAGAAGCCATTAAATATTTAAATCCGGGCTGTGTGGCAGCCAGGTTGCCCCAGCAACAGTCCTGCATATTTTGGGATGGATTACCAAGTCTTTCAAAGGGTCTCCCGCTGCTCTGGCCCGAAGGGGGATGAAATGTGGGAAGGGAGAACTGTCAGAGGGAGGGCGGGCTGGGGGCTCTGGAGCCCCACTGAGACTTACAGAGACCGTCATCGTGGGAATCAGCCGGAGGACTGGAGGGTCAGAGACAGGGCAGGATTCTCCCCGGTTTTCCAGAGTCTGGACTTGAATCCAGGCCTCACACCTGCCAGCTTGTTCTCTTTACTTGTTTCCACCTTGTGTGCGTGTTGTCTGGATTGGGGTCTGCACCCCAGTTCTGCCTCTCCAGCTAGACCACTGTGGGAACCTTACCTTCTCTGGGCCTCCATGTGCTGCTGGGGATAATTCAATCATTTCAGATGATGTTGGAACATTGTTCAGCACGGCTCCTGGCCCATGTGAAGCAGGAGCAGTCATTATGTTGATGATATTCCATCCCGGGGCTTCCCTGGTGGCTCAGCAGTAAAGAATCTGCCTGCCAATGCAGGAGAAGCAGGTTCAATCCCTGGGTCAGGAAGATCCCCGGAGGAGGAAGTGGCAGCTCACTCCAGTATTCTTACCTGGTAAATCTTATGGACAGAGGAGCCTGGCAAGGTATGGTCCATGGGGTCGCAAAGAATCAGATACGACTTAGCGACTGAACAACAGCCACCCCTGTTGCGCTAAGGGGACTCCAAGGAAGTGGGAGACACAGCCCCAGCCACCAAAGGCTTATATCTCATGGGAAGTTCTGCCAGCAGTGGTAAATTCTGAGGACACGTCCAGTGTCTCCTGTCCCCTCCAATCCCAGTGTGAGTCTGCCTGGGAGTTGTCTGGGATGCATTTTGAGACCAGCCCCCAGCATACGGCAGGGAGCACCCAGGCTGGGAGCCGGGGCTGTGCCTCCAGCCGTGACTCTGCCGTGTGTCCTTGGGCAAGTCCCTTCCCCTCTGGATGCCAGTCTCCTCGGCTGTGGGATGAGGGTGACTCTGAGTCACTTTCCGGGGCAGCCCCCTTTCCCGCTGGCATGGAGGCACCAGCCACCCATAAAGGTGGCCCATTCCCCACCCCACCTTATCCTGTGATGCCCTTTTAGGAAGTAAGCCTGAGGGGATGAGGCCAGCCCTTCTAGTCCATGTGACCTCCACATGGACTCTGCTCTCTAGTCCTCAAAGCACCTGCTTTCCTGTATTTTCTCCCCTCTTAAACCCCACTGCTGCCTCCCACCCCAGCCCCAGGCTCTCTCCAAAGGCAGGAGGATTTCCAGAGAATTAATATCTCTGTTCTAGAAGCTCCAGACACGTGCTGGCTCGTCCCAGTCAGAGGCCAGTGGTGCGGAATCCTTGCCTGCTTCTCCGTGAAGGGGAGGGTGGGTGAGTGGGAGGCCCAGAGGAGGCCAGGAGCCACGTGCTGGATGCTGGGTTATGTCAGGGAACCTGGGCTGCGGCTGTCCATGGTGATGGAGGAGGGACGCTGGGCATCGAACCAGCAGACGGCCATTGGCTGGTTGCACTGATACCCTTCTAGATTTGGGGAGCATGATTTTCAGCCGGCCTGGGGCCCCAGCATCCTGGATAGACCTCGGCTGGGGGGATCTCACCTTGAGGTCTTTGAACCCAACAGTGTAGACCCCTCCAGGGATGGATCGAAAGGAAAGGCCTATGCGAGGCCCCTCCTGGAGCCCACAGAATCCAAATCTCAGGGCTGGAACCTGGAAGTTCGAGGGCTTATTAACAAATTCCCCAGGGGCTTCTCAGACAGGCTGGCTCCCTGGCCGCCTCCTCCACCCTAGCTGGCTGGGTCTGCCCTGGGCGGGAAGGCGGCCACATTCAGCTACAGAAAGCTTAGGATTCTGATCCTTCCATCCCCCCCCCCCCCCCCCCACCTCTCCCCTGCCCCTGTAGTCCCATCTGCTCCTGCTATAAACTTGCTGCCCCTCTGCTGGGGGCAGGGGCTGAGGAGAGAGGACATCCTCTCTCTGGGGGTGGGGCTGGGGCGCTGGGGGGATGGAGATCAGAAGTAACAAAGTGGATTAATGAGCTACAGACGGGGAGGGCGTCACCATCAGGGATGATCTATGTCTCAGGCAAGAGTTCCCATTCCAGGGTCCACGGATCACACGGAACTCAAGAAACTGGCAAGCCTGGGAGGAAAAATTCTCTCTTTACTTTGACTAACATTTACCTGACCTTGAGCATATCCTCTTACTCCTGTTGATGTTCAGTCACTAAGTCATGTCCAGCTCTTTGTGACCCCATGGACTGCAGCACACCAGGCTTCCCTGTCCTTCACCGTCTCCCGGAGTTTGCTCAAACTCACGTCCATTGAGTCGGTGACGCCATCCGACCATCTTGTCCTCTGTGAGCACAGGCAACAAGCTGTAGTATTGTTAGCTGTACTTGTAATATTTCCATCGATGGGTGGAAGCGGATATTTTCACATCGCCCCCAAACTGTGGCAGATCTTTTGAAATTACAAGAGCCGTCAAATCTATCACTAGGTCTTGAATTTAATGAGTTAATAAAGAAGTATTTGTGTATTACAAACATTTTGAAAATATTTCGATAACATTATTTAATATAATTGGGTTAATCCCATGTATCTTATTTTACGTAGGGGTGGGGGAAAGGAGCTTAACTTTCGATCAGGCCGGGGGAATCCCTAGGGGAGGCTGCTCACTGTCTCTGAGCCCGGTTCAATCACAGGTCAGTGGGGGAGCAGAGCCGCTTCCTAGGACTCTTGAGAGGATCTGTATGCTGTTAGTTCAAGGCCAGATAGATACACAGTAAGAGTTCACTAGATGCAAGCTCTGGGTAGCATAAAGTTTAACACAAGCTTCCAGGAGGTGCCCTGGAGAATAAGGAGACTCAAGAGGTGTAACCAGAAGCCACCCTTGAACCAGGCTGGGCAGGGAGAACCCACATGGGGAAGAAGGCTGCCAGACCTGGGGTCACAATGATACTTCCCAGCACCTCGTCCCACAGAGCTGTAGGTTTACCCCCAAAGACCTGCTGCTGCTGCTAAGTCACTTCAGTCGTGGCTGCCTCTGTGCGACCCCATAGACGGCAGCCCACCAGGCTCCCCTGTCCCCAGGATTCTCCAGGCAAGAACACTGGAGTGGGTTGCCATTTCCTTCTCCAATGCATGAAAGTGAAAAGTGAAAGTGAAGTCGCTCAGTCGTGTCCAACTCTTAGCAACCCCATGGACTGCAACCTACCAGGCTCCTCTGTCCATGGGATTTTCCAGGCAAGAGTACTGGAGTGGGGTGCCATTGCCTTCTCTGCCAAAGACCTGCAGTGCTCACTAAATGAAGAATGAATGAAAGAAGGTGTTTTCTGATGTAAATTACCACAAGAATAATGTGTGTCTGGGAGAGAGTTTGTTCTTTGCCCATCCAGGCGGGCCCTGGGGTAGACGCTCTCTGAATTCCATGAAAGCAGCCAAGCTGGCTACCAGCCTTTGGTGGAGGGTGCAGGGCCTTCCCAGAGGCCTTTGCACATGGGTCGTCTCAAGGGCAAAGGCAGAAAGATGGAGCCAATGCCCCGTCCCAGGAACTGTCATGGACGAGCGCCTTCTGTGGTTCTGAGTCCAGTTCAGGTCCGTGGGGCAGGGGACAAGGATTGTAGCAAGGGTCACTCTGGGGACTGACTACCCAAAGTCCCCGGGCCACACCTCTGGAGGATGACCAGGGCAGAAGGACAGGAACCCTGCTTTGTTGCCCAGCAATTTCTCCAACCTTAGGCCAGGGGTCTCATCTCTCCGAGCCTCAGTTTCCTCTTTTATAAAGCAGGAGTGCCTATCTCCTGGGTGATTGAGAAATAATGTGTGTAAAATGCTCTCCAAAGTCAAAATAAATTAAGATGTTAGTCTCAGGAGGCTGCCTTGAGTGGTGGGAAGAGTGTGAGTGCTGCTAAGTATCTTCAGTTGTGTCTGACTCTTTGCGACCCCATGGACTGCAGCCTGCCAGTCTGTGGGATTCTCCAGGCAAGAATACTGGAGTGAGTTGCCATTTCCTTCTCCAGGGAATCTTCCCGATCCAGGGACTGAACCCCGTCTCTTACATTTCTTGCATCAGCAGGCGGCTTCTTTACCACTAGCGCCACCTGTGAAGCCCCAGGTGGGCAGAGCACAGGGCTTAAAATCAGGAGTTCCTAGTTCTGACCCTGCTGTGTGACTTTGGACCAGACCCTGCCCTTCTCTGGGCCTCAGCATCCCCCAGTGTGAAAAGAGAAAGTTGGAGTCAGACCTCACTAAGGCGTCCTTCCCTGAAGATCCTCCGATGGCAGAGGCGAGGGCCCGTGGCAGGAACACGCAGTGCCCAGAGCTGGTTCAGCTCCTGGATCAGAGACTGTGCTTTCCAAGACTCTGCAGCCACTCTGCTTCCTCGACATTCAAGATTTAGTGAGTGTGGGCCCGGGGAAGGCTGTCACTTAGGATCTGCTGCATCTACCACAGGCTCTGCCTCCAGGAGCCTAATTAGATGTTATCCCCCATCAGCTGTGTCCATGTCCCCACGTCTGTGCCATTCATCAGGCACGCCAGGATTGGGGGCCAATTGCTTGTTTATGAGACCGTCTGTCTTGAGATGAAGCGCAGCAAGCACCGCCAGTGAGCAGATAAGTTCCTCCCCCCTCGGCTTGGAACCTGACGACAAGCATCGTCGATGTTCCCGCAAGTCTCAGCCCCAAGCCCTTACTTTTTTTTTTCTTTTTTGGCCAGACCGCTCAGCACATGGGCTCTTGTTCCCTAATCAGGAATTAAACCCGTGGCCCGAAGGGCAGAGTCTTAACCATTGGACTGCCAGGGAAATACTGCCTTACTTTTTTTGTTTGTTTTTTCTAAGCCTCAGTCCCTTGTCCCGAAGAAGGAACACAGGGGTCCTAGAGTCAGGCAGACTGGGGTCAGTTCTGGCTCTAAGGGCTTTCCGAGCCCCTTCGGGCCTTAGTTTCCTCTTCTGTGAAAGGGAACAATGGCAATTCATCTAATTTGCAGATCTCTTTGGAGGATCAAGTAAGGTCATTATAGGAAAATGCCCAGAACGCAATGCCCTGCAGCATCACTGAGGCTCAAAAATGCTGGTCCCTGCCAACAAAAATGTGTGTCCTCCCCTCACACAGGCCCCCCAGGCTTCTAGGCTGCCCCTGTCACACCCCCTGTCACCTTCTAAGGCGGTCAGTGCTCATTTCCCTTCCTGCCCAGCTCGGGGTCAGTGTGGCTGTTAACAGTTCTGAGTACCAGGTTATGAATTCTCAGTGGACTGGAGTCCTTGAGGGAGGGAAGCCGCTGGCCTCCGTGCCTTGAACCCAGCCCAGTGCTGGCATAAACACCCAGGAAGGAAGGAATGCTAAAGTGCTTTTACCGACACTACCTCTTTGAATCCACGCACTGACCCTGGGAGTTAGATGTGAGAATGCCCATCTCAGAGGTGAAGCCATGGAGGCTCAGGTGATGAGGAGGCTGGCCCAGGCCTCCCAGCTTGTTGGCGGCAAGGGCACTGGTTGAGACCCAGGTGAGGCTGGTCCCCTGGGACTCCCAGACCACAGGGCCCTCGCCTGGCAGGAGCGAATACAAGACATTTCTTGGCTCCCAAAGCAGGTCTACCTTTGCTTCCTCTGATGGGGGTTTTGCCCTGTCTGTCCACGTGCTTTCTCTTCTCTCTCTCCTGAAAGCACGCCTGGGGTGGGGGCTAGAGGCGGTGAAAGTAAAAGCAGTGATTTATGAACTGAGCTGTTCTTCTTCATCAAAGAACCGCTCCTGGGCCTGCTCTGTGCAGATGGAACCGAGTGGCCATCTGGGGGCAGTGGGAGAGGCAAGATGAATAAAGCTGTCTGGCCCAGGCCGGCGCCTGCAGAGGAGAACCCGGCAGGGCCATGTGACCTCGTCCCATGTCTGCCCCTCTCTGGGCCTCGGGGCTCCCATCTGTCACTGATGGCAGGACGGGGTCATCCCCCAGAGGCCTGCAGCTGGCACGAGGGAGGATGCTAGCCGGTCCCTGGGACGCGCTCGCCTGGTTGCCTGACTCTGGGCTGACAGCACTGGGTTAGAAACTTTGGAGACTGAGGCATCGCACTCCTTCTTTCTGGCTAGCCATGTCCATGGACCTTATCGGAAGTTCTGGTTTGGAGTCTAGCAGACTTAGGCTTGATTCACGGCCAGGTCTTACGAAACATGTGATTAAAATCCAGGCCAGTTAATTATATTCTCTGAGCCTCAGTTCCCTCATCTGTTAAATGAGTTAACAATGATACCCATTTCCTAGGTGAAGATTAAATAAAAGAATGTGGGAGAAATGCTTAGCAGAGTCTGATATATGGTAAATGCTCAATACCACCAGTTATTATGAGGTTCAGTTATCACAAAGTTGGAGCAACTAATTTGACTTTAGGGCCACTAAGAGGAAAGATAGATATATAGATAGATACACACACACACACACACACACACACACACACACATATATATATGTCCCTCCTGACCAAGTCAGATGTCCGTGGTCTGCCCCACGCCCACCTCCATTGATAACTGGTGAACATGGTCTGGGCATCCACCTATTTTCAATATATGAGGGTGCTGATAATAATAACTCCTCATAGGAGCAGTGCTTTGCAGTTTTCCAAGTGCTTTCACAATATATCACTTCATGTCATGTGCCTCACTGCACGAATTCTTACAACCACCCCTGGCTTCAAAGTTGAGAATCGCAGTTTTCAGAGGAGAACCTAGCATCTCAGGGAGGGCGGTGACTTTCTGAAGGCCTCCAGGGAGCTGGCCGGGGCAGGGGCCGTCCCAGGCTGTGCAGAGGCACTGGTGATGGCTGAGCGTGGCGGGCATCTCCCAGGCCATCCTTTCCCAGCTTCCCCTTAGGGCAGATCTCTGCTGTGTCAAAAAACAGTTGGGGAGGGGGCATCCTGGCAAAGAGGAGGGCAGAAGATGTCAGAGATTCACATGGAGTTCAGCACCTCCTCCCTTCCCCTGGGGTGGGGGGGCTTCTGCATCACCCAGCCCTTCATCCCAGCCTCAGTGTCCAGAGGAAGGTGGGTCACATCACATCCAGGACAGCTACCAGCCTGAGATGCTGGGCAGAGAATGGTGATATTGGCATGCAGGCTAGGATGGGGCAGGAGAAGGACAGGGATAAGAGAAAACTATGACCCCCTCCTGCTTCCCTGAGCCCTGGGGTCAGGCGTGGGATGTAGTCCCTGAACTAGACTCTCAAGCTCCCCTTCCGAAGGCTGCAGAAACCTGAGTTTTAAGAAGGAACTGAAGTTGGCTTCATCTTGCCCAGGAAGCCACCCTTGGACAGTTCCAGCCCAAATGTCCTTGGCCCTCGCCTAGACCTGTGGGTTTTTCACTGCAGATGTCCACCTGGGTAGCAGGGTCCTACCTGGTAGAGACAGTGTCCTCCCTTCCCCACAACCCCCAGGGCCAGTTTCAGGGGATCCCTCACTGTTCAGATGGGACTGGGCTTCTAGCCTCTTCCCTACTCCTGCCCCCAACACAGATATTCTACCATCTTGCCTGAAGTTTCTAGGAGAAAGAGCCTAGAAATCTCAGGAGGATACTCAGCTTTGCCACTTAAATTTCTAAGGCTCAGCTTCCTTCTATAAAATGGGGCAATAGTCCACCTTCCAAGGCCGTCATGAGGATTCACCATAATTACATGGGTGGATGCACAGCCCTTTCCACGAAGGCTAGTTTTGATTCTGACTCCTGGGTGTGGATTCCTGGTCCATAACTTGCTAGCTGTGTGATGCTGGACAAGTCGCTTCCTTCTCCAGATCTCAGTTTCCATTGTAAAATGAGGGTGATGGTATGTCTACTTCCTAGGCTTGTTCTTGGCATCTAATGAGCTCATGTATGTAAGTGTGTAGCCCAAAGCCATGCAGCAGATACCAAGGCAAGTGGCTGAAGAACTTTCCACGTGTTTAGGTTCAGGGCAGACTACCAGCTTCCAGGGCCTCCGAGAGCTCGCAGGAGGGAGGCCCCTTCTCCTGCCTTCCTTCCCATCTGCCCATCCCCACCTCTACACTCCCTCCAAACTTACTCCCCTGCACCATCCCCTCCCCAACTGAAAGCTCCCCAACTGCCCCCAGTGGAGTTACTCCAGGGGAGAGTTTGTCGCCCTTCCTGTGGTCCTCAGCCCTATTGACATCCCTTCCCTTGGCCCCTCCAATCTCTGACCCCGACCACCACCCAAGTGTGAGTTCATGCTTATTTGCATCTCTGTTCCCTAACACAGCACCCAGCACAGAGTAGATGGGTGGATGGGTGGATGGATGGAGGGATAAATGGAGAGAGGGAGGGATGTATTGTGTTGGCCAGAAAGTTCATCCAGGTTTTTCCATAACATCTTATGGCCAACCTAGTATATGGATGAATGGATGGCTGGACAGAGAGGAATCTTCCGTCTACAGCTCAACCACCCCCACCCCCCCACCACTGATGAGATGGGAAAGGAATCTGAACTGGTACCCGAGGCCCAGACATCCCCGCTTCCTGCGCATGGGGATGCCCGTGCAGCCCGTGCCCCCGGCCTCGGTTTTCCCTGGCAGTGTCTTCCGGCCCATGTTTGAGCAGGAGCAGCTGCGGAATTCCCCACTCGTGGGATCGGCCAGGCGTCTCCATATGGGCCCCCGCGACTGCTGAAACCACACCCTCATTTCCACTGCTGGGAGCTGGCTGGCTAAAAGAGCCTTCTGGCAAATCCTTAGGCAAAGCTAAGGAACCCTTTCCAGCGTCAAATTTCTCTCCCCCTGGGAGTCAGGGTTTCTGGGGAGGGCGTTTGATTTACAGGGCCTGGCCGGCTCTCTCTCTCTGCTGGGGCATCACTGCAGATGCCCAGGGAGCAGCCAGGTGGCATCCCAGGGTATGGGCCCCCACGCCTCCTCCCGGTTCATCAGCCGCATGCAGCAGTGTGTGATGAAGCCCGTGCCAGAAACCGCGAGTCTCTTGGAGATGAGGTTCCCCATGCAGCCCCACCGCGGGCAGCCAGCAGCTGCCATGCGGGCAGAGGGCAGGCGCGGCGTGCGGGCCTCCCCAGCTGGAGTGCCCCAGGTGCCGAGAGCTTTTCATCAGCGCTAATGGGCCCAGATCGGCAAGGCCCTGAATGTGTGTCCGAAGGGCGGGCAGGTGTTCACATGCAGCTTCCCGAATGTGGCTGCTCCTTATTTCTAGAGTAATTGAGTATTTTCTCTTACAGGACAAGCTGGCCCAATAAGGGAGACTGACCAGGAGACGCTGTCCTGCTGACGTCGGAAGAACTGTCCAGGAGAAAAGTCAGTAATTGCTCCCCGCACCCCCTCCCTGCCCCTGCCGTATCCCCGACTCCACCCCATCTCCCCGGAAGATCTCAGCCTGTCCTTTCCCGGATCCCCCCCTGCCGTCTCTCGTTCCCCGAATCTCACCGTGTCTTTCTCCATCTTCCTCTCTCTTTCTGACTTTGCCTATCTCTCTGATTTACTGAGTCTCTATTTTTCTCTGTGTCTGTCTTCTTTTTTCCCGCTTTCCATTCATTCCTTCATCCAGACAGAGAAACTGAGGACCCACACCTGCCAGGCACTGCTCTAGACACTAGAACATGGCAGTGAGCAAAACAAGTCCACGCCTTTCTCAGCATGCATTCTAACAGGGGAAGATGTGTGCTACCAAAAGAAATAAGTGAAATATTGAGACTAGCCGCAGGGCACTGGCCTAGGCTTTAAGAAACAGGTCTCCCCAGGCCCAGATCCCTCACTAATTGGCTCTGTAACTTAGCTACACCTCCTTTCCCTTTTGAAACCTGTTTTTCCATTTCCACGGTGACATAAGTTACACAAGGACTGGACTCTAAATCAGTTATTACACAGACAGAAGTGTCACATTATAGTTCCCCTTCAAGTCCATAAACACCTTTGGCTTTGTTATACATGAAACAGCCCGTTGCATCCAGGGTCACATTAAGTCATAAAACACCCATCTGTGAGCAGGGAAGCCTCAGTGTCCGGGAGCAGGGGGCGCTGTGACAGGCACACGAGACTTGAGACTATGAGAGCCATGGCCGCAAGTCCACAGCTCCCACTCAGGCTCACCCTGGGGCAGGCGCCCGCGTGGAAGGGCAGCCGGATCCACAAACCTCAACTGCCTTCCCAGCACCTGTGAGATTTGAGTTCATGAGTGGTGCAGTGGTAAAGAATCTGCCTACCAACGCAGGAGACCAATGCAGGAGACTGGAGAAGGAAATGGCAACCCGCTCCAGTGTTCTTGCCTGGAGAATCCCAGGGACAGAGGAGCCTGGTGGGCTACAGTCCCAGGGACAGAGGAGCCTGGCGGGCTACAGTCCATGGGGTCGCAAAAGAGTTGGACATGACTGAGTACTTGGGCAGAGGAGGTGTGAAGACAGGCCTGAATTTTAGAGGAAAATGGGTGAATGGGGCAAGGGAATTAGCATTCATTGAAAACGAGGATTAAGAGCTGTGGTTCCAGGGACCTTCCTGGTCATCCAGTAACCAGGACTTCACGTTTCCAATGCAGGGGGCCCGGGTTCAATCCCTGGTCAGGGAACAGGATCCCACACACCACGACTGAGGGTCTGCATGCCATGAATAAAAGATGCCACATGCTGCAACTAGAGCCAAATAAATAAAAATTAACTTTTAATTAAAAAAAAAAAAAAGAGTTGTGGTTCTAGATTAAGACAGACCTGGGTTCAAATCCTGGCTCGGGTATTTCCATGCTGTGTGACCTTAGACAAGTGATTCCTCCGAGGCTTAATTCCCTCACCTGAAACAAGGGCATTGACATTACCTACCTCCAGGAGTTTCACGAAGACTAAATGAGGTTGTGCGTGTTCCTTGGCACATAGTAAGACTCAAGGGGAGCCGGATGTTACTCACTGTTGCTGTTACCATCTACCTTGCACCAAGCTTTGTGCTCTGTATTTTCCATCCATTATGAGGAAGGCATTATTTTTGTATAATTTTAAAGATGAGGAAACTCAGATGCACGCAGTACAAGAACTTGCTTGAGGCCACCAGCTGAGCCTGGCTGAGCTGGGATGTGGTCCTCCGTCAGGCTCCCAAGCCCTCTGTCCACTTGGTTCCCTGCCCTGGAGCTGGGCCCAGGCCCCCTGCCTCCATCTGTCCTCCAGCTCACATCATCTCTCTCTCTACCTTCCTCACCTTGGTCAGAGGCTCTTCCCAGGAGACACGTCCTCTTTTATTGCATTCGCCTGGGAGCCCAGCACTCCACAAGCTGCCCATTAGATGTAATCTCTAATGAACGTGATACATAATAAATACAGGTAGCCCGTTTATGAGCTGCTATGTTTATTATGCCCCTTAATTGCCAAACAGTCAGAGCCAGCTGAAGCCAGATCCGACCCTGGGGACTAGGCTTTGCCTGGGTGGGCCGAGGAGGGGGCCTCCCGCCTCCTGCAGACTCTCTCAGCATCTCACAGGGGCGGTCCCTCCTGTCCTCCAAAGGCCCGTCCAAGTCCGAACCTGATGGCAGGAGCTCACAGGCCGTCACACTCCTTCTCCATCATTTTGCAGATGGAGACACTGAGGCTGCAGAGAAGTGACTTGGGGCTGGACGTGGGGCTCCCGGCTCCCCATCCAGGGCTCCTTCTGCCCTCTGTCTGCCGCAACCGGCCCCTGGGGCAGGGAAAGCACAACATGTGGACTGGGCTGAGGGGCCCGCTCACAAGCTCCAGGAGGTTGAGCAGGCCACTTCACGCCCTGAACCTCAGTGTCCTCACCTATGAAATGAACACGGTGCTTCCTGCCTTTGACACTGTGGAAAGATTCAGGGCAGTCACGTCCTGGAGCTGGCATATGGCTGGCAAGGAATCCGTCTTCAGTGACTGCTCTTTCCTGTCTTCTTCCCCCTGTCCAAGGAGCATGGGGTCTCAGCAGACATGTGGAGTTGCATCGGCCAAGTGCCCGAGGGAGAGGGGTCAGCATGCAGTGCCTGGGTGCAGGTCATTATCCTGGGGTCCTGGTCTCATGGGCCACAACAGCCCAGTGAGTCACCTGTGACTATCAAGTTAGGTGTGTTCCGAGTAAGAGCTGTCCACCCCACGCTGAAGCAGGCTCTGTGGGGAGCCCTGACGTAGGATGTCTCATTTAATCCTCACAACATGCCACGATGTAGGTCCTAAACACCCACGTTCATGGATGAAGAAACGGAGGCTCTAAGAGGTTACATCATTTACCAGGCACAGAGGTAGAGAGGTGTGAAGAGCCAGGATCAGAGCCCAGGTGTGTCTGACTTCAGAGACCCCGCTTGGGACTGTCCCATTTAGATGCAGGTTAGATGCTGCTTCTAGAAGGTCAGAGATGGAGGAGTTGGAGGAGGGTGGCTGGCTTGGTCTGGGGACCTGTTCTGGAGGTCGAGAGCCTGGGCTTGGAGACGATGCAAGAGACAAGGATGAGCCATTGTCAGGGACGATGGGTTAACAACTGATGCGCATGGCATGGACCTGGAGTTGCTACACAGACCTGCCATACCCACAGGTCCCCACTGCGTCTCAACCTTCTGCGGGCTGCTGGGAGGACAGGGCCTGGAACAAGGATCCTCCTGGACCTGCCATCTTCTCCCCAGGGCTGTCAGAAAGAAAGTGTGGGAATACTGAATGTGGTGTACTGAACATGACCACGGCTTATCTGCACCTTGAAGGCTGACTTGTGATAGCGGATGCCATCTGCTTCTCCCGGGCACAGGGGAAGGCTTGTTTTCAAGCTGCAGTGCCTGGCATCAAGTCATTGCACAATAAATGCTGGCAGGATAGAACTGTATTCAGTGGTCTGTCCCACTACCATGGACGTACTTAAGAGTCCATAGGGACCAGGGAGGCTCCAGGGGAAGGTGGGATGCGGTAGGTCTCATGATGGAGGTAGTCAGGGTTGGGAGAGCGTCTGGGGGCTTGAGGCCCCAGGAGGTGCCAGCAACTCTTTCTCTGCAACACCCCCTCCCCCGGGGGCAGGTCCTTCTGGTCAGAGGGCATGTGGGGTGGTAGGAAGTTTGTCAGGCCTGGGTCCTGATCCTGCTCCATGACTTCCGCAAGACCCTCACAGCTCTGAGCCTTAGTTTCTCATCTATCAAATAGAAGGCTCATGCCTGCAATCAAGTAACATCATGACGTCATACTCTGAGCGTCCGTCACGTGGTGCTAAGCATGTTTATGCATTATTCCAGTTAATCCCCCCAGTACCGCTGGGGAGGAAGCTTCTGTTTTTAATCTCCCTTTTCAACTTGGAGCGAGCCGGACTCAGAGAGATGGAATCATCTGCCTGAGTGCATGCGTGCGTGCTAAGTCACTCCAGTCGTGTCTGACTCTTTGCAACCCTATGCACCATAGCCTGCCAGGCTCCTCTGTCCATGGGATTCTCCAGGCAAGAATACTGGAGTGGGTTTCCCTGCCCTCCTCCAGGGGATCTTTCCAACCCAGGGATTGAACCCGCATCTCTTACGTCTCCTGCTTTGGCAGGTGGGTTCTTTACCACGAGTGCCACCTGGGAAGCCCCCGTTTGCCTGTGACAACACAGCACATGAATGGTAGAGAACCCAGGCTGGCTGGCTCACAAGTCCTCACTCCCAACTCCAGCACCCCAGGGCAGAGCCCTGTGATGAGGAAACTGTGAGCAACTCTTCTCTTCCCCTCTCAGCTCCAGAGGCAGCCTGGCCAGTGGGACACCCCAAGGGGGAGGAGGCAGAGGATGGGCAAGGGTTCTTTCTGGATGGGGTCCCCCAGCGAGAGGACTGAAGGGGCCTTGCCGTTTTGCAGGGGGATCACCATGGAAGGAGACTGTCTGAGCTGCATGAAGTATCTGATGTTTGTGTTCAATTTCTTCATATTTGTGAGTATTCCTGGAACGTGTCTGGGGTTCTCCCCCGGCCTCTGCAGGGTGGGGGAAACTGACTGCTGCTTGCTAAGAGTCACGTGGGGCTGAGGTCCAGGGCCAGTGCTAGCAGCTGCCCTACCTGCCTGGCTGGGGGTTCGTGGTGGGGAGACCCTGAGTAGTGCCCACCCCACTCGGAGAGCCCGCCATCACAGGAGAGACGTTTTGCACAGTCCTAGGATAGTTCAGCTGTTCTAAAAGAAAGGGGGCAGAGGCTTTGGCCCCGGCTACTACCCTGGGGTCTGACCCCTCATAGGGAGCTGAGGTGAAAGGGAAGGTGGAGATGATCAGAGGGTAGCAGGAGCTGCCACCAAGCCCTGACCCCCTGAACAGTTGCGGACTGCGGAGCAGAGCGGACGTAGCCACCTGATGCGGTCTGAAGCCTCCCCAGGACTGGGACACCTGGGTTCACAGCCCGACTCTGCACCTCACCCACGATGTCATCCAAAACACGTGCCGCCTCCCTGAACCTCAGTATCCTCATCCCTTAATCTTCTACCTCAACAGATTCTTTGACAATGAAGCAAGATTAGTTTAGGAAGTGCCTGGAATGTATCGGCTCCATCCCTATCCAACTTATGGATTCTATACAGGAAAGAACAGAGGCCCCGAGGGCCCAGGGGGTCAGCCCAGAGCCCTGCAACCCTGCCCACCTGCTCTGCTCAGACCTCTGGCCTCTCCCGGGAGCAGAGCTGCGCTCGTCACATGACCCCACCTCAACCTTTGACCTTAGTGCAGCCAAGACCTGGATGAGTAAACAGCCGCTGAAGTCCGCCAGGGCAGGATCCCTAGGAAAGAGAGGCCCCTTCTGGTCAAGACTGACTCCGTCTGTCTGTCTGTCTGTCTCCATCTATTCTGTGTACACTTCAGCAACTTTCCTGGATTTCCCTCCCCTGCCCCTAATTCTGAAGAGCAGGCAACCCCACAGACTTGAATTCTAGACCCAATGTCCAAGTGGGATGACCCTGGGCCATTGTGCCTGAGCCCCCCTTGAAGCAGAACTCAGCACACAATTGTTAAAACTCCCAAACCTCCAGCAACCGTGAGGAGGGGACACTGATTTTTCTGGAGGTTTTGGGGGGAAACCAGGGAGAAAAACCAGACAGCAAAACGTTGCTTCTGCTGTTGGCTGTGCCTGGTCCCCTGGGCCTCTGTGGTCCAACCCTCCCCCCGCTGCACCTGAAAGGACCGTCTTTTGCCCCAAACCATCCAGCTTTTCCCCCCCTGCTTACAGACCCTGTCTGTGAGCCGGCAGTTTTGCGTCATTTTGCATCATTCCTCCGGTCTTCCCACCACACGGGGATTTCAAGCACTTCCCTGTCTTTAAAATCCATGACGCCCAGTGATTTCTCCTGCAACAGGTCTGTTTCCAAGAGACTGGTCTGTGCCCAAGACCAATGGAATGGATGTCTATTGAACCCTGCTAGGCACCTTCAAGTCCTTGGGATGTGGGAAACAGTGTCTTCGTTTAACCATGAGGCAGCTAGGGCTCAGAGAGGTTAAGGCACTTTACCAAGGTCTCACAGCTAATACGTGGCACAGCCCTTTCTCTGGACTAAGCTGCCTCTCTCAAGAGATAAATAAGGCGTGGAGAAGTGGACCGTGGAGATGAAGTCATGAACAAGAAGGAGCAGATTTGAGAGTGGGGAGCCTGCCCCAACTGAGAGTTCCTGTAAGGACAAAGAGGATGGCTTCCGTCTGTGTTTTCCCAGCATAGGTGTCAGAGCATGTTCATGAACTTGGGGAGGGTCCTGGGCCTGGAGTCGGGGGACCTGGGGCTCAGCCCTGGCTCTGCTATGAAACTACTGCATGGCCTTCGGCAAATGGTTGGCCCCCTCTGGGGCTCAGCATGGAATCAGGGGGTTGGACTGAATGACCTCAGTGGCTCTAACACTTAAGGAGAATATGAAAGTGGCAGATAGACTCTACGGGACATGGTTCCCCGCAGCCCAAAGTAGAGTGTTGGGCAGAGACGGGCTCTGGAGGGTGCGTGATGTACACTAGGTCAGAGTTAAGAAGGGAAATTCAAAGCAGAGGAAAACACAGTTGGAGTTTCTGCCCAGCTCACTCAGCACCTCCGCCCCAGGGCCTCCAGCAGGGAACTGGTGTGTGTGTGTGGAGTGTCTAACCGCGGTGTCTCCCCGTGTCTTCCCCGCGCTCCTGCCTGGCCCCGGGGAGCAGCTGGGCGGAGCCTGCTTGCTGGGCATCGGCATCTGGGTCATGGTGGACCCCACCGGCTTCCGGGAGATCGTGGCCGCCAACCCCCTGCTCATCACGGGCGCCTACATCCTCCTGGCCATGGGGGGCCTGCTTTTTCTGCTCGGCTTCCTGGGCTGCTGCGGGGCCGTCCGGGAGAACAAGTGTCTGCTGCTGTTTGTGAGTATCCCATCCCCCACCCCACCCATGGGTGCCCTGGTTGGGGGTGCGGGGTGGATAGAGGCCTGCATCCACACCAGGGGGGACTCACACTGAGGTCTGAGCCAGGTGGGCTGTCCACTGGGGTCTGAGCCAGGTAGGCTGGCCTCCAGGAGCAGGAGAGCCACCAACCCTTGCCATATGCGTCCGTGCTGGCCCCGTGCCTGCCGCCTGGTCAAGCCGCCCCCAGGTGCGCGGTGGCCTCGGCCTCCAGGTCCAAACGGCCAGGCTTCCCCACAGGAGGGTCAGCTGAGAACACTGACTCGTGATGCTTTTCGACTTGCTTGCTTCTAAGAACTCAAATATATAAGTCCGTGATAAAAGAGCGAAGATCACTATCAGATAAATCATCCAGCTTTCACATTTCCACTTCTAAAATGGAAGTGATATGATCTCGATAGGTCCTTTATTCATTAAATGAATGGTCTCTGACCTGCTGTCACAGGCCACGTGGTTCACTCACGCTATAGGTGCATCCAGGGCTGAGTGACCATCCATAGTATTGGGGCCGGGGGGCAGGCGAGCCCCGGGAGGATGAGCTGGGTTTGTGTGTGGGACTCTGTCTCATAACAAACAGTGTGACTCTGGTTTAGTTTCCTAACCTCCCTGAGCTTTAGCGTCTGCTGCTGAAGCGAGAGGCCAACTCGCTCGGCTGTAGACGGGAGTCAAAGGAGACCCGCAGTGGATGTCGGGTTTGTTGGGTCTTCTGTATTCACATGGGCTGTGGCCCTTTCTCTCCTTACTGGTCTGGCCTTGGTGATGGGGCTTCCTCCCCTCCTAGGTCCTGTGCCTTCGGGATTAGGAAAACTGGGTTGAGCGCAATTTTGCCGGAGGGGAAGTTAACAACAGCCCAGCTTGGCCCAGCGGCTGGGCCAACTTGCAGTGCAGACGCGCCTCGCCAGCGAGCCGGCGGGTGGGTCAGGAGTTAAGTGAGAGGGAGGCGCGGGCCGGTCCGCGAAGCGGCCTCGCGAGGCGTCTGGCGCCCCCTGGCGGACACCTCTGTGCAGTGTCCAGTGGTGCCGGCGGTCTGGACCTGGGGAGCCTGGGACTCTGAAAGGAGCTGAGTAGGGGTCCCAGGACACACCAAACCCACCCTCCCCCGCCCACCCTGCGCCTCGGTACCTGGGGCTCCTCCAGCATGAACGGGCTCATCTCTGAAGCCAAGACAGAAACCAGGCTGGCTCTCTGGGCCAGGAGCAAGCGGGGGACCTCACAAGCCCTCTCCAGCTAAGTGGCCCCTTCAGAGCCTGCCAGCTGGGCGAGGCATCACTCTCCCCAGTGCCTAGGGGAGAAGGCTGAGGCCCAGGAGGGGACTGGCTGCAACTCTCCCCGGAGAGAGACTTAAGTCCTGGCTGTGGCCGGTCTGCCCACCAAACCTTAAAGTCCCCCCTCTCTCTGCCTCCTTCTCTTTGGTCTCCCTTCGGTCTCATCCTGTCTGCTTGTCCCCCCCTTTTCTCACGCTTCCCCTGCCTCTGTCTCCCTGTCTCTCTCTGCCCTCCTCTTGATCCCGTGGTTTCTGTCCCTGCTGCCTTTTGTTGTCCTGGACGAACCCTTGTCTCTGCCCGTCTCCCCCTTGTCCTCACCTCCTTGACTTCCCCTACCTCCCCTCTCCTCCTCCCCTTCCTGCTGTCCTGTCCCCTCCGCTTTCCTCTCTAAGGCACATGACCCTGAGGCCACAGTGCAGGTCAAAGGCAGCGGATGCTTGGAGCCGGGTCCGCTGTCTCAGAGGGACTGGTCCAGGGGTTCCTAACCTGGAATGAACTCAAGTGGTTCAAAGCGCAACCAAAATTATATGCAAAATATTATGTCAGGACCTCTCTGTGTGTTCCTATAACATGTGTGTTCTGTGTGTGTGTGTGGTGTGCATACTTGTGTCTTTCTGGGGCCCCCACAGCTTCTGGAAGCTTTTCAGAAAGATTCATGATCTGAAAAGTAAGAAGAACCATTTTCTTTTCCAACCTGGATTCGGCCTTGCAGGGTGGTTCCAACACCCTCCTTGGTCTCACCGCTCCTTGGTCGCTAAAGAAGCCTGAGCCGCCTCGTCACACTTCAGTGAAGAAGTCAAGATTAGTCTTGGGAGAAGCCAAGAGAGAGTGACTTCAGTCCCCTCTGGAACTGGAGCTCAAAGGCCCACAGAGAGAGGAGGCCTGGGGATGGAGGTCACCTGGGCGACCCCTGCCCCTGCTCGGAGGCTAAGCCCTGAGGGATCCCAGTGACCCTTAGCCCAGGAATAATGTCACCTAATGACCTACTTTTCTCAAAAAAATTTTCTAAACAGTCCTGTTTATCAATTCTAGAGCATTTTCATGGACCACAGGACAACTTCAGCCTATTTGTGATATTTTGTGGCATCCCTTTTTGCCTATCTGCTTACCTATAAACAGTTCAAGGAATGTTTTTAACCCATTTATTTAAAACTTCACATTTTAAAAATATTTTATAACCAAGGCATGCTAAATTGGAAAAGAGAACAGCAAAAAGGGAAGAGTATAATTTAAAAGCGATAAAACAAGCTGAATTGTACATCAAGTATGTAAATTTGGTAAATATTATTAGAAATGAGAACGAAAAGCAGATGTATTGTAGGCAGATGGGTTAGAAAAGTCTGGAAATGCTCACGAGTAGGCAAAATAGCAGTTTTTACCCCTTTATTAATCATCTGATCCTAAGCAAAGTGTTGTAAATTTGATGTTGAGGAATTACTGGCAAATGTGCCCTTAGGCAAATGGGATGAGGTCAGATAACTCAAGACTAACACTCTGGGAAAGGCCCTGGTTTGGGGAAGCCCCAGAAAGCATCAGCCCTGTGGCTGGGTCCAGGCAGGATCCCCCTTCAAATAACCAGTTACTACAGTAATCTCGTCAAGCAGGAGGCAGTTGTTTCATGCTGGAGACGCGGGCAGAAGTGACCTTGTTACTGACGTTGACCCTACAGCCCTGTACTTTCCTCCAGGTGACTGACACACTCATATCACCCCCTCCGTGCCCAGGCTTTTGGGAGGCCCTGCTTCAGGCGGGAACAATGGCCAGGAGATCTGCAGACCCTCTTCCTCTGGGGAGACCTGCTTTCCCCATCAATGAGTTACAGATTTATTCTTTCATTTCATCTCTTGACTCTTATGCTTTTCATCTCGTGAATTTCATTTCATGGATCATGAATCTTGGCTCAGTGGAAACTCCGTCAGAGTGGGGATCACATCACCCTTGTGTGTTTGTTTATCGCTACGTAGCACAGTGGGCTTCCCAGATGGCTCAGAGTGATAAAGAATCCACCTGCCAATGCAGCAGACAAGGGTTTGATCCCTGGATCAGGAAGATCCCCTGGAGAAGGAAATGGCAACTCACTCCAGTATTCTTGCCTGGGAAGTCCCAGGGACAGAGGAGCCTGGCAGGCTACAGTTCATGGGATTGCAGAAGAGTTGGACACGACTTAGCAACTAAACAACAACCACCAAGCACAGTACCTGGCACAGAGTATGTGCTCAGTAAACAGGCCTGGACCAAAGGAACAGGGAGGAGGCGTGGGTCAGAGCGTGGCCTTTGGAGTCAGAAAAGCCTGGTTCTTATCCCTCTGTGCCACTTCCTGGCTGTGTGACCCGGGGTCAGTTACTTAACCTCTCTGAACTTCAGATTCCTCATATGTAAACTGGAGATAATAATACCTCCTTACCAGCCATAATATTGTGATCATCATTCATTAAGAAAATGTACATCTTGCCTAACTCTGTTCCTGGCACATATAAGCATTTGATAAACTGAAAACAAAACGATTGTTGTTGATCCACAAGAGACCCTGCAGGCCATCCGACAGGTCAGGAACCAGACCTGCAGTAAGCCTCACTGCAGTCAGCTGTGTGGGGTGATCTTGGACTGAAGTTGGGAGGTATAGCTCCCCAACCAGAAGGTGACAGATCTCCTGTGCCCTGGGCAGCCTGCCCCTGGCCACAGTGTCCATCCCATCCCCCTCCACTTCCAAGAGCTGGTCCTTGGGTTAAGAGGTACATTCCCCACCTCTGCAGCCTCTCATCCCTGTGACAGTGATGAAGGGCCCTGGCAGGCCTCCTGGCACCTCCATTTGGCTGGCGACAGATGGTCATCCGGTTCTGTTTCACAAGGCCTCCACGGAGCCCTGCCCTGCCCTCTGCCCTCTCGGTGGAGTTGCTGGCAGTCCTCAAGCTGGCAAACAGCAGCCTCGGAAATGGTTTCCACCCCAGCGATGTGAGCTGTCTCTGCCTATCGATCTCGGCTTAGGCAGTTATAAACTATGGATGAGACGGAGCTCGTGAACTCCGCGTGCTCGTCACTCTGGGAGCGTGCGTGCACTTTCCGGGGGACTTAGCACCACATCAGTGAGATAATGCAGGTGACGCGCCGTGCCCAATGTGAGGATTGGCTCAGATGGTGGCTCAGAACCAAGAGCCAGCGTGGCCTTCCTGGAGACAAGCCTGGGCGTGGCGGTCTCTGGAAAAAGCACGATAACCATCATCTCTCCAGCGCTTGGGGCTTCCTGGGTGGCACTACTGTTAAAGAACCTGCTTGCCAATGCAGGAGACTTAAGACACGCGGGTTCAATCCCTGGGTCAGGAAGATCCCCTGGAGGAGGGCGTGACAACCCAGTCCAGTATTCTTGCCTGGAGACAATCCCGTGGACAGAGGAGCCTGGTGGGCTACAGTTCATAGGGTCGCAAAGAGACGGACACAACTGAAGCGACTTAGCACTCACGCACTCCCTCGGGCATCCAGCGCTTAACACCTAAGCATGGCTCTTACGTGAGTCATTTCATTGAACCCTCTGGGCAGCCTGGCAAAGCAGCTGCGGACCATCAACACCCTTGTTCTACTGATGGAGAAACTGGAACCCAGACACGGTAGAACCTGACGGAGCTGGCCCAGCTGGCAAGTGGCACAGTGGAAATAAACACGGGACCTCTGATTCTAGAACACAGGCTCCTAACACCCTGTTATCCTGGAATCCAGGAAAGCCTCCAGGTCTTAAGACTTTCAAAGCGAGGCAGGGTGGGCTGAAGTGCTGAGGACAAGTTCAGGACCCTTCGCTTCCTTCCAGCCTGGGCACACACCGTGCGTACTTAAGGACTGTGACCCAAGCAAGGGAGCAGGTCCTGGGGCCACCGTGTCCATGTGCACTGGGGTTTCAGGGCCCTACTGGTGGTCTCCAAGTGGGGTGACAACTCCAGGATTGTCCCAGTGCAAGGGGACAACGCTGAGTGATGAGGGCACAGCCACTTCCTCTTTTTTCTGCCGACAACCATCCACCATAACAGTGCCCACGATGGCCAGGGCCTAGAGATAGCAGATAGCAAGGTCATTATGGCGAGTTGGTCGTTCGTGGATTCATTTACTCATCGGAGAGCCGTATACCAACACCGGTGCTCTCCAGGTGTCGAGAACACTGCCCACTGGATCCCAGCTGATGCTGGTGATCCAGTGGGGACACAGCGGCTCCGGTACACACTTCTGCAGGGCCCTGTGATGTGGGTGGAGCCAGGAACCGAGTCTGGAAAGCAGGGTGCTGGTGGGCAAGAAAGGGCAGGGCTTTCCAGATACAGGGAGCTCAGCGTGTGAGGTTCCCGAGGTGACAGGTGTCGTGGTGAGTTTGGGCAACATGGAGACATGCAGAGAGTAGCACAGAGCAGGGCTCTGTTAGATTCCAGACCCCCAGCCCCTGGGTTTTCAGATTTTGATAGACCTAACACCTTCCCTCCAGTCATGCTCCTTTATTGCAGCTGAAAAGTAATGTCACTTCCCCTACTACCCATGGGAATGAGAGGCAGCGGGGCAGGGAGAGGTGGTTCTGGGCCCGATGGGGTGGGGACAGCCAGCCAGGGATCCCCAGGGACTTCAGGATTCCCACTACTTGGACAGTCCACCTGGGGGAGGTCCAAACAAGTTTCAACATAGATTTTCTTCAAGGGCTGCCAAGTACTGTTGCTCAGAGCACACACTGCACAAGGGGCCGCTAAAGGATGACATTTGCACAGAAGGCATGTCTGTATGTTTATTTGTTCCATATTTGTGTTACGACCTTGTTGGCTCCAAAGGTGGATTGTTGGGGTGTTTATTATGAAAAATGTCCGGTTTATGGCAGTTAAGTTCCTCAGTCTTATGAAATCAGTACATTGCCACCATTGTGTGACAGGTGGAAGGGTGCCTCAGAGAGCGGTCAGCTGTCCCCTTCCTACCTGCCCTTGGGACTCACAGGTCTGCCCCCTTCTCTCTGCAGTTCTTCTTGTTCATCCTGATCATCTTCTTGGCAGAGCTCTCAGCAGCCATCCTGGCCTTCATCTTCAGGGAAAATGTACGTACCTGGCCCCATGTGCCCTGGCCCATTCATGGCCAGCCCCTCCATCCCCAGAGGGTCTCACAGAGTCAGCATCCTCTCATCCAGTGGTTCCAGCTTCAATCACAATCCACCACCCCAGTGAAGCCCCACAGCCCAAAAAGAAACCTGCGAGCCTGTCCCTGCAAGGGTTTTCCAGAAGGACAGAGTCAGAGGGCCCTTAAGGGTCTGCACTCTTTCCAAGCGTCTGGTGCAACCCCATCCCTGACTCTAGAATCTTCCATCCTATGCCTTGCCCAGCACTGGCCTAGCAGTAGTAGTTTCATAGTCCAGGGATAGTCAGAGAGGCTGCCCACCCCCCACCCTACCCCCAACCCCCACGCAGAATCTGCACCAAGCAGGAGAACAGGGCAGAGTCCTCCTGGACGAGGCCCTGACAGGGATGCAGTTTGGGCCACTTGCCCCCAGAGACCATCTTATCCCAGAGGCTCCAACCACCGGAGGCCCCACCCTTCCCTGCAGAGAGGAGCAGGGTGATCAGGCCTCCGGGGAGTATTTTGAAGATAGCAGTGACTTCCAAGGGCCTCTTTGGAAACTGCGGCTCTGCAGAGATGGCCTGCTGCACACACAGTGGCTTCTTCAGGGCCCAGGACACAGCGCATCCACTCGGTTCTGTCTGAGGAACAGCTCAGGGTTAGGGAGTGGCAGGAGGGGTGAGCCCCCCACCGTGGACCCGCCACCCTCTGGGAAGAGCTGCAGTACCAGTGGAGGTTCCCCGGTGGCTTGCTGAGGGCTGTGTGGGTGGTCTGCGTGTTCATGCTGGGGATCTGACGATCCAGGGAGGCCACAGGTCCTTAGAAGTGGGGGGTGGACCCCAAGGACCCGCCCCAAGTCAGCTGCTTAGGAGGAGGGTCCCTGGCACTGGGGCCCAGAAGCCTTCCCCCACCCTCCCCCGGAGCAGATCAGTGGAGAGGCCAGGGAAGGGGGCGCCCGCCGTATCAAGCTGCCATGGCCCTCAGCCCGGCCCCTCCCTCTGCCTCCAGCTCACCCGTGAATTCTTCACCAAGGAGCTCGCCAAGCATTACCAGGGCAACAATGACACGGACGTCTTCTCCGCCACCTGGAACTCCGTCATGATCACAGTGAGTGGCCCCAGGGATGCTCTGAGCCCTAAGAGCCCTGACGCCCAGGGGACCCAATGTCTGGCCTCCGGAGCCTTGCTCTTCGCGCCTATGCAGATGTCAATAATCAACCAGGCACTGATCCGCCCAGCCCCGGCCCAGCCTCAGAACCGGCATCCATCCGCACAGCATCTCGGGCAGCCGTGGCCCACCAGCCACAGTCCGAACTCAGGGTGAAACCTGTTTGCCCTCTCTGTCTTGAGTCCTCAAGCAACTGTAAGTCATCAGTGATGGTAACCACAGCAACTACTTACTGAGTGCTCAGCGCCGGCGAAGTAGGAATTGTTACCACCACTCTCATTTTACCGATGAGGACACCGGAGGCTCAGAGAGGCTGCGTGGCTTTCCCGTGGTTGCCCAGGAGGAGCAGCTGGAGCCCGCTCCCACCTGGGTCACGACTCCCCCCACTACGCCGCCCCACACTGGCCTGAGTCTCCTCACTCTCATACCTGGCTCCGGCTCCTATCCTCCCCCCCTTCTCTTTGCTCTCTCCTAGTTTGGTTGCTGTGGAGTCAACGGGCCCGAAGACTTTAAGTATGCATCAGTGTTCCGACTCCTGACTTTGGATAGTGACGAGGTGCCGGAGGCCTGCTGCCGGAGAGAGCCCCAGAGTCGGGACGGGGTCCTGCTGAGCAGAGAGGAATGCCTCCTGGGGAGGGATCTGTTCCTGAACAAGCAGGTACCAGGCCCTGCTTCCCCTGGCAGAGGAGGCCTGTCCATCAGGATGGGCTGGCCAAGCTGGGTGGGTGGCAGTGTGAGCCCAGAAGGTCTGAAGGCACTCAGGGAATCCCGTGGAAATGTTGGCTGTGTTGTGGGACTCCTGAACGGGGGCTAAGGAAGGCTCCATTCATGCCCCTGAGATCCAGCCAAAGGGGTTAAAGGATGAGAATGGCAGACAGTCCATCAGTGGCACAGACCAGAGGAGTGGGCATTTTGGCTGGGGTTCAAGGGTAACTAGGAGTTTTCCAGTGTTCCAGGTAGAACACTCCCTGAGCTTCTGGTAATGCAGGTCTCAAGAACCAAAACCAGAATTACACAGCAGGGCCCCTCCTCAGCTGTGCACTTTATTTGGGGGAAAACTCACATTTGTCATGTGGAAGCACCCCCAGACCCCAAGAGAATAAGGTTTCCCTGACCTCAGCCTCCAAGGTCAGGGAAGCTCCTAGACTTCTTGGCTTCTTTTACAACCCAAGGACTTCATCTCAGTCTCGGAAGAAGCCCTTTCCCTTCCTGCTATGTCCCCTCAGGGAGATACACAGTGACCTTGACCTTGACCCCCCTTCCTGCTGACCAGTCCCCGCACTCCTCAGGGGGATGTGCGAGACCAGGCTGGGGGAGGGTGGGACAGTGGGGGGAAAACGAGGGCGAGCTGAGCCCCACACCCCGTGCTTGATTCGACCTTTGATGAGCCTCCCATGGGAGAGCTCCGGATGCCTGGGGCCACAGCAGGGGACAGGAGACAAAGCCCCTGTT
This sequence comes from Cervus elaphus, assembly GCF_910594005.1. Classification (NCBI taxonomy): domain Eukaryota; kingdom Metazoa; phylum Chordata; class Mammalia; order Artiodactyla; family Cervidae; genus Cervus; species Cervus elaphus. The sequence goes on from NC_057815.1 coordinate 87,658,448, forward strand.
CCCGCAAGGCTTACAGTCTGGTTAGAGGAAGCAGATGATAAGCAAGCAGCAAGCACATAAGAAGTCATAATCTCACATGAAATAATCATTTCACTATAAAGAAAATAAAACTGGATGATGGGCTAGAAGGGACAGGATGGGATGGGGGTAGGGCTTAAGGCAAGCCTCTCAGAGTCCCCCCAGGGAAGAGGAGAGTTGGGCTAAGGCCTGACCCTGGCCATCTGATGAGACTCTTTCCAGCTTCAGCTCTGCCTCATAAACTCAGCACCCTCTTCCCCTGCACCTGCCCACGTCATGTCAAAGGATTCCCCAGGCCCGGAGAGTCACATTCCTCCATCCCTTATGGTCCTCTGTCCCTGCGTTGGGTGAAAGAGACCTAAGTAAAGAAACAAAGGTCCCAGGACAAGGCTGCTGTGAGCTGGGGGCAGGGGCAGCCGCTCCCAGAGGTTAGGTCTCAGCCCTGAGGAGAGGCTGCAGAGGATAGGGGGGAGTTTCAGGCTGTGATGTCAGGCAAACCTGGGCTGTCAGAAGCTGTGTCACCTTGGCCAAGACTCACTCTCCAGACCTCAGATTCCCCACGCAGTGGCAGAGACGGCTGGCTGCCCTCATGTTCAGTTCATGTGTCCTCCTTGGAAAGAGGAGGTTTATAGACCCAGTGACCACCAAGTAAAGCTGCTCTTTCCAGCCTCCCTTGCAGCTAGGCCACATGGCAAGTTCTAGCCAAAGGGAGGAAAGCAGAGGTGATCTATGCAACTGAGTCATGTCCTGCAGAGAAAGTGCTGTGCCCACCCCTTCTCCCTCTCATCCCCCACCCCCAGCTTGTGATTGACAGCCATCTCAGACCTTGCAGAGGAAGGTGACCCCCTAGAATATCCAAGCATCAAGAGAGAAGGTACCTAGGCCACTGACAACCTTATGAAGCAGAGCAGCCAGCAACTCAGGGGTTGATCAGTCAGTTCAGTTGCTCAGTCATGTCTGACTCTTTGTGACCCCATGGACCACAGCACACCAGGCTTCCCTGTCCATCACCAGCTCCTGGAGTTTACTCAAACTCACGTCCATTGAGTCAGTGATGTCATCCAACCATCTCATCCTCTGTCATCCCCTTCTCCTCCCACCTTCAATCTTTCCCAGCATCAGGGTCTTTTCCAATGAGTCAGTTCTTTGCATCAGGTGGCCAAAGTATTGGAGTTTCAGCTTCAGCATCAGTCCTTCCAATGAATATTCAGGGCTGATTTCCTTTAGGATGGACTGGTTGGATCTCCCTGCAGTCCAAGGGACTCTCAAGAGTCTTCTCCAACACCACAGTTCAAAAGCATCAATTCTTCGGTGCTCAGCTTTCTTTATAGTCTGACTCTCACATCCATACATGACCACTGGAGAAACCATAGCTTTGTCTATGCTTTGATGAAGACAGGGGTTGATAAAGACAAACAAACTTCTACCAATAGAAGTTTGCCTGCAGCCACACCTCTCTCCTAAAGCCACTTCTGAATTGTTTAGGGAGGTTTCTCATGGGCCCTGTTCTTTACTGGCTTCATCCTCCATTACACTGCCTCCTTCCATCTCCCGGGCGTGGCTTTGAAATCGAAGCTCATCAGAGAGGTCCCTGTGCAGCTACATTAGTTCCGTGCCTCTTCCCCAGCTCCTCATGAGGACTGCCTGAGCCTGACTTCTGGGATTCCTTTTCTGAGGCACTAGCATCCCCCTGAGCACTCTTCCTTTTAAAAGCTTCTGCTGAGGGACTCTCTCTGTTTTTTCTCCAAAGCCTACTTCCCTGAAGCTCAGGATGCATTTCTGACTTTGCCTCACATCCTCATCACAATGTTGAGTCAGTAAGCAACGTATTTGATTCCAAGTAACTGAAAATCTACATTAAGGCAAATGCCTTTGTGTTTCACACACGGTAAGAATTCTGGAAGATGGTGGCTTCCCTATTTATCAATGGCTCCATCATGTCAGCCAAGGTCTAGTCTCTGTAATCTTTGCAGCCTTTCCTTGTGCTTAGTACTTCATGGTGGCAAAATGGCTGCCATGGCTCCAGACATTCCACTCGTTGAAGATGGGAAGAAACTTAAAAGGTGGTGCCAGCTTCTTTCCCAGAAACCTCCCTAAGACTTCTGCTTAGAAGTCTCATTGGCCAGAACTCAGTCATATAGCTGTCAGGAGCTGAGGCAGAGGGCACTCGCCCATGGGTATTTAGTTAGTCCATCAGCCCTGTTTATCACTGAATGCCAATGAAGAGAAATGAGGAAGTCCCCAAGGAATGTGATCCAAAATGAAAGATCAGGCTCCTCCATAGGTATGAGCTGAATCCACCACGGCAGCTTCTCCTGCTCATTCCTCAGCCTTCCCTGGGTTAAGATAGTCATATGGGTAAGTCAAGAATGTATTTCCCTGCTTAGAAAAAAAAATCAGGGGTTGTCCCAGGAGATGGTGACCTAGCTAGACCTCGACCCATCTATTTTCAGGAATAGAGGAAACCATCTATTTTCACTTGTCAGGGTGGTCTTAAGTCTTCTCGCCCCATATCATCACTGATTCTCTGCTTTATCCTCAAGGATCCCCACCTGCTTCCTAGGTTGTCGTGAGTATGGGTGTTGCTATGACTCTCATATACATAAAGTTCTACACTCTCATCTTCCTGACAAGCGAAAACACTCCAGCCAGAGAGGGCGAGCAGCCTGTGCAAAGGCCCTGGGGTAGGAGGGAGCATGGTGTGTCCCAGAACCAAGGGAAGGCCAGTATGGCTGGAGTACAGTGAATAAGGCGAGACTAGCTCCAGGCAAGGGTATCAGCAGGGCCAGACCATGCAGTGCCTGTGGACCCAGGGCAAAGATGCTGGAAAAGCAAAGAAGCCCAAGTTCTATGTGGGGTTGTGGCCATGTTGGCTGCTTACTGGCCAGGGGTTAGAGATGGGCCTGAGTAGACAGGAGGGATTTGTACACTGGTCCCAGTGAGAAACGAGGATGGGTTAGACCAGGATGACGGTAGAGGAGACACAGAGAGGTGTGTGGATCTGAGAAAGGAATCAGGAGGTAAAACGGTGGTAGATTGACTTTGGAGAAGGGAGGATGAGGCGGTGTTGAGAGTGACTTAGTAGGTTCTGGTTGGGGGAGGACCTCAGATCTGCCCTGGGGCGTGTGGAGTGGGCCTGCAGGCAGTAGGCAGCTGGACTTGCAGGGCTCGGGGGAAGGTCCGTGCTGGACATAGAAGCGTGGCGGTCTTCGTGGTGGCCCCTCTGGCCTCTGTCAGATGAGGTTGGGGGGGGATGACTGCTGCAGGGAGTCAGGGAGGGGGCATGTTCCCTCCCTGCAGAGATGGAGCGGAGGTGCTGGCGATAGCAGCACAGCTCAGGCACACACAGTCTGGTGGCAGAGTGGGGAAGGATGGTCCCTGCAGTGTCTCCCTGGGGAGGGTAGGGGGTCAGGGCTGGGCGTCCATCCTGAGCGGGAGGAAGAGGTGATACCCAGGGGTGCTGGCTGGAGTTTGGGGCCCTGAGCCAGGGACCCCACCCCGGGGAGCAGGAACCAAGGCTTCCTGATGCGACTGCTTCCCCTTAGAATAGAGCAGAGAAGCAGCTTGCACTCCCCTTAGTACACACCCGCTTCCCTGCCTCCACAGCGGTGACCCTGAGCCAGTGGTCGTCTGCTCCCTCCTTCCATTCCTCTTCCTCGAGGGGCTGGAATGGGGACTAAGTCAGAACAAGCACATGAGGCCCCAGCAGAGTCCTGGCCAGAGGGGACACTCACTGGGTCCTGGCGGCATCTCCATCTGCCCCCTGCCCTGGCTTCTCTCCCTGAGGGCGTCTCAGTGGCAGGGCCTCCGTCAGCCAAGCCATCTGCTTAGTTCAGCCCAGGGTGAACCCTTGGTGTCAGAGCCTGACAGAGGGCAGATGAGCAGTTAAGGCCCCGGGTGCCCCGCCCGCAGCAGGCGAGAGGTGCAGGGACAACTTCCCTTGGCCAGATAAGGCCCCCCCAGGCCTAAGAAGGCCCCCCAGGCCCAGGTGAGGAATGTGAAAGTCAACATCAAGTTCAGAAGGGGGTTACTGCTTCTCCTATCCCCTTACGGTACAGGGGTGCATGCGTGTGGGGGGGGGGGGGTTCACTGATCCCTGGGATTGCACAGGGCAAACCCAGTTCTGCACTCAGACATCTCCCACCCCCAGGCTGTGCTCTGAGGGGCCCAGAGAGAGAGCACATGGTCCTAACAGGACTGAGGGGTGGGTCCCTGCCAGCACTGTTCCACCTGCTTTATCCATAGCATCTCATCTTATCCTCATACCAGTCCTAGGACGTAGTTAGCCTACACAGGCCCCAGTCTTTGGATGGGGCAAAGGAGGCTGAGAAAAAGTAATTTCAGGCACACCTCAGAGAGACTGAGGGTTCAGTTCCAGACCATTGCAATGAAGTGAGGGACCCAACGCAGGGGCCCCAGGTTTAATCCCTGGCTGGGGAACTAGATCCCACATGCCACAACTAACACCTAGCACAGTCAAATAAATAAGCAAATTTTTTTAAAAAAATGGTTTTTACACTACCGTTTAGTCTGTTACGTGTGCAATCACTTTACATCAAAAGAAAAAATCAGTATGCATGCCATAATTTTAAAATTCTGTATTTCTAAAAAATGCTCACTGTTATCTGAGACATCAGCAAGAGGCAGTGTGTGCTAAGTCGCTCAGTCGTGTCCGACTCTTTGCGACCCCATGGATTGCAGCCCTCCAGACAGACTCCTCTGTCCATGGGATTCTCCAGGCAAGAATGCTGGAGTGGGTTGCCATGCCCTCCTCCAGGTTATCTTTCCGACCCAGGGATCGAACCCACATCTCTTACATCTCCTGCATTGGCAGGTGGGTTCTTTATCACCAGTCCCACCTGGGAAGCATGAGGTAGTAGTAACATCAAAGACCACTGATCACAGATCCCTGTGACACCTCTAATAAGGATGAAAATGCTGAGAATGGTGAGAATTACCAAAATGAGGCACAGAGGCATCAGTGAGCAACCACTGTTGGAAAAATGGCACCGACAGCCTTGCTCAATGCAGGGTTGCCACAAACCATCAAGTTCTAAGAGCATACAATATCTGTGAAGTGCAATGAAACGAAATATGCCTGTAAACTCACCAGTAAGCAAGTGGCTGGTGTTACCTGTGTAACCACTTTTCCCCGGATTACTGGTGCCTCTCGTCTGGGTGGCCCCTCAAAGCACATCGTAAGTCCAGGCTGTGTTGGGTAGAGGCAGTGGGGCGTGGAGTATGGTGGCAGGAGGCGGGCTGGGGGGCGGGGAGGAGGTGAGTGGCAGCCTCGAGGAATGATGGGAGGCTCGGAGGCTGGAAGCCCCTCTCCCAGGCTTCTCCCAGTCTCCTTCCCTTCCCTCTGGAGCAGGCCTGCTTGCTGCTGCTGCGGTTCTTTGTTGGGGTTCTGATGCTTTAAGAAAAGCTAAACAAAGCAAGAACTCCCCAGGTGGCGCTAGTGGTAAAGAACTCGCCCGCCAATACACGAGACGTAAGAGACGTAGGGTAATAGAAACAGCCCGGAAAAGAAGAGACGCGAAAGGCAAAGGAGGAAAGGAGAGATATTCCCATCTGAATATCCAAAGAATAGCCAGGAGAGATAAGAAAGCCTTCCTCAGTGATCAGTGCAAAGAAATAGAGGAAAACAATAGAATGGGAAAGACTAGAGATCTCTTCAAGAAAATTAGAGATAGCACGGGAACATTTCATGCAAAGATGGGCTCAATAAAGGACAAAAATGGTATGGACCTAACAGAAGCAGAAGATATTAAGAAGAGGTGGCAAGAATACACAGAAGAACTGTACAAAAAAGATCTTCACAACCCAGATAATCACGATGGTGTGATCACTCACCTAGAGCCAGACATCCTGGAATGCAAAGTCAAGTGGGCCTTGGGAGGCATCACTATGAACAAAGCTAGTGAAGGTGATGAAATTCCAGTTGAGCTATTGCAAATCCTAAAAGATGATGCTGGGAAAGTGCTGCACTCAATATGCCAGGAAATTTGGAAAACTCAGCAGTGGCCCCAGGACTGGAAAATGTCAGTTTTCATTCCAATCCCAAAGAAAGGCAATGGCAAAGAATGCTCAAACTACCACACAATTGCACTCATCTCACACACTAGCAAGTAATGCTCAAAATTCTCCAAGCCAGGCTTCAACAGTATGTGAACTGTGAACTTCCAGATGTTCAAGCTGGATTTAGAAAAGGCAGAGAAATGAGAGATCAAATCATCAACATCCGTTGGATCATTGAAAAATCAAGAGAGTTCCAGAAAAACATCTACTACTGCTTTATTGACTATGCCAAAGCCTTCCACTGTGTGGATCACAACAAACTGGAAAATTCTTCAAAAGATGGGAATGCCAGACTACCTTACCTGCCTCCTGAGAAATCTGTATGCAGGTCAAGAAGCAACACTTAGGACCTTACATGTAACAACAGACTGGTTCCAAATCGTGAAAGGTGTACCTCAAGGCTGTATCTTGTTACCCTGCTTGTTTGACTTACATGCAGAGTAAATCATGAGAAACCCTGGGCTGGATGAAGCACAATGAAGATCGCCGGGAGAAATATCAATAACCTCAGATATGCAGATGACACCACCCTTATGGCAGAAGGTGAAGAAGAACTAAAGAGCCTCTTGATGAAAGTGAAAGAGGAGGGTGAAAGAGTTGGCTTAAAGCTCAACATTCGGAAAGCTAAGATCATGGCATCTGGTCCCATCACTTCATGGCAAATAGATGGGGAAACAATGGAAACAGTGAGAAACTTTATTTCTTTGGGCTCCAAAATCACTGCTGAGAGTGACTACAGCTATGAAATTAAAAGACACTTGCTACTTGGAAGAAAACTTATGACCAACCTAGACAACATATTAAAAAGCAGAGACATTACTTTGCCGACAAAGGTCTATCTAGTCAAAGCTATGGTTTTTTCAGTGGTCATGTGTGAGAGTTGGACTGTGAAGAAAGCTGAGCACCAAAGAATTGATGCTTTTGAACTGTGATGTTGGAGAAGACTCTTGAGAGTCCCTTGGACTGCAAGGAGATCCAACTAGTCCATCCTAAAGGAGATCAGTCCTGGGTGTTCATTGGACGGACTGATGCTGAAGCTGAAACTCCAATACTTTGGCCACCTGAGGGGAAGAACTGACTCATTGGAAAAGACCCTGATGCTGGGAAGGATTGAAGGTGGGAGGAGAAGCGGACAACAGATGATGAGATGGTTGGATGGCATCACCGATTTGATGGACATGAGCTTGAGTAAGTTCCAGGAGTTGGTGATGGACAGGGAAGCCTGGCGTGCTACAGTCCATGGGGTCACAAAGAGTCGGACATGACTGAGCGACTGAACTGAATTGAAAGTGATACAGGTTTGACCCCTGGGTCAAGAAGATCCCCTGGAGGAGGGCATGGCAACCCACTCCAGTATTCTTGCCTGGAGAATCCCCACGGACAGAGGAGCCTGGCGGAGTCGGACCCGACTGAAGCGACTTAACACAAACACAGGCAAATGGAGCAAGGGGGTTGGCGATTTGAGTTCCGCCCCAACACAGGTCTGCAGGCAGATCCAGGATGGCCCCAGGCCTGGCCGGCTGCATGGGGCTTCCCTGCCAGCTCTGAAGCCACCTCCAACCACGCTGGGTTCCAGACCAGCTGGCCCGCGGGAGGGCTCCCTTAGGGCCCCAGCCACACAGAGCTTGGCTGGGCTCCCAGTCAGCTAAGGCCTTCTTTCCTTGTCATCCTTGCCAGGCCTGGGGTGTCTCAGCCTGACCATGGCACAGGCCTTAGAAATCACCTGGGGCATCTGCTCACCACGCAGGTTCCTGGGCTCCACACCAGACACCACCCCCGCCCCTCCGATCCAGGGTCCTGGGGGTGAGGCCTTGGCATGTGTATTGTTAACTACTTCTCAGATGATTCTGACATACCGTCGGCCCCAAGAACACTGCGGATCCAGCTCACCATGCTGGGGGGTCTGTTCATCTGGGAGCATCCTGTATGTTTGCGGGGTGCTCAAAGAGGGGCCTGTGGGGGCCTTCCCTGCCCAGCCCCCATCAGGAGGGTCCCATGCCATCTGCCTGGCCACTCGGCCCAGATCAGGTCCTGCTGTCACCTGCCTGAGTGCAGCCTCATGGCGTGTCATTTCCACTTCCAGCCAGTGAGGCAGAGCTTCCGGGTGACGGACAATGGGTGTGAGCCCCCAAGAATCACCTAAGAAGCACCCCCAAATCTCAGCAGAACCCAGACACAGCCAGTGTCACCAACAGGGACCGGGCATGATCCCCTAACCCCCACCTGGCGACTCCTTACCCTTGCAGGTCCCCTGGCTGGGCCCAAGGAATATGCGGATTCTCCTAAAAGAAAGAAAATTCTCTCTCTTTAAAAATACATTCATTCAAAGCAAATACCACGCACAAGTCTCTGGTCAGCATGGAGCAGAGGGAGGGAGCGTGGGCTCAAAGATGACCAAGGCGTGAGGCACTCAGGGTCAGATGGGGCGGCAGTCACATGCTGGTATGTTGTCCCCCTCTTTCTGTCTCATCCTCTCACTGGCTCCATCTCTGTCTCAGTCCATATATCCTGAGGATTGCCTGAGAAAGCAGTAATAGCATGGGAATTCAGTCCATTTAGAAGGGGTCCTGTGAGAGCTGGGCTGGTCCTGGAAGGCTGCCTGGAGGTGGTGAGGTATGTGCTAGATCTTGAAGAATGGACTGGCTTTCGTTAGGGCAGAGGTTGCAAACCAAAATCCTGCTGCCAGGCTGGTAATGGGGAGGAGTAGAGAGGGTGGGTGTGGGAAGATAGAAGATGGTGGGGACTGCGAATTCCCAGGGGGCACCTGTCCCCAGGGAGAGCCACGTAGAAATGACGGCCTACCTTACTGGATCTTCTGATTTTTTTTTTTTTTTTTTTTTTGAGAGCAGAAGGGAGTCCAGACATTTATTGAAAATTTTCCAATATTCCCATCAAAAGAGAAAAAAGGGTCTGTGTCGGATTGAGCAGCAGTCAAGCTGGCCATTTTCAGCCCCACCTTAGGGGCTAGAGGGCCAGGTGGGTCTATGGTGCCAAGTTGCTGCATTTATGGGCCTCCTGCCTCCCAGCTCCTCCCCGCTGAACTATCCCAACAGCAGTGGGACAGGGTAGGCCGGCTGCTGCCTGAGCTTTGTGGTCACATGCCAGTTCCCACGCTTCACTCCCCGGTCGGGAGGCTGGCCACTGACCCCTGTCCCTCCTGGCTTTGGCCTCACCTCTGGTCCTTCCCCTGCAGGGCTGTTACACAGTGATTCTCAACGCCTTCGAGACTTACGTCTACCTGGCCGGGGCCCTGGCCATAGGGGTGCTGGCCATCGAGGTAAGTGAAGGCCCCCACTTCTGCAGTTCCCCAGAAGCAAGACGCCCTTACAGAGTCTGGGGCAGACCCTCCCGTAGCCTGTACCCCAGCCTACCTCCAGCTCCCTAACCCAGGACCCAATGAGACCCCACTTCGGGGACTATGGAGTGATAAACTCAGCCATGCCTGTTTGTTCCCTGAGTTGTTATGGGGCTCTGGACACATCTGAACAAGTCTCCGGGCAATGGGGGTAGACAGGCCCTGAAAGTCACTTGCCCCCAACCCCTGCACCCCACCCAAGGTCCAGAGTGAACTCTGAAGGATCAACGCAGCTGATTTGAGGGAGGGGCTACAGCCTGTGCTTCTAGATCAGGCCTCTTCTCTGTGGGATGTTCAGAGCCCGTGGGGCCTTGCTAACCTCACAAGTTGCAGATGGAGTCCCCGCAGTGAAGATCAGAAGGGCGCTGAGCCCCCTTAAAAGGAAGGCCGCTGCAGACGCTTAGAGCCGCCACTAGGTGGCGCTGTGGTCAAGCGGTGGCGCTGCCCCCTTCCTTCCACCCAGCCCTGTCTGGGATCTCAAATCCCCTGGCCTGGGAGGTTGCACAGTTTTGCCTACGCCGGATGATCTGAAGAAAGGGGCGGCCAGTCCCTGGCCAGTGGGGAAAGGGAATCAGGCAGCGCAATCCTCAGCCTACACCTCCCACCTAGCACCATAAACCTGGACTTGCTTAGCTTCTTACTGTGTCCTTTGCTGTTGTTCAGTCGCTCAATTGTGTCCAAATGTTTGGGACCTCACGGACTGCAGCACGCCAGGCTTCCCTGTCCTTCACCATCTCCCGAAGCTTGCTCAAACTCGTGTCCATTGAGTATTTTGTCCTGCAGTTTTGTGGAGACTTTTGAGGATGGGGAGATGGATTTATTCATTCACCCATTCATTCCCTCATCAAGCATAGATTGAGCCCCAGCTGTGCACCAACACTGTTCTAGGTGAACAAGTCCTCTCCTGGGAGGAAACAATGATCAGGAAACATAGATCAGCACCAGGCCCCCTGGGAAATCGCAGACACTCGTACCCTGCAGGAAGAACACGGGCTTCTGGAGTTCAGCTCCCAGATCTGCCTCTCCCCGCACACAGGATGCCTGAGCCAGTTTCCCTATTTGCAAAATGATGCTAAAAGCTGGCTCCTACAGCACTGTGGACATCAGAGGTGGTGGGGACCCTGTGACAGGGACTCATTAAGCAGTGTCTGTGTTCCCAATCTGCTGCCCTCACACCCAGCCCACAAGCCCAGCTATGTGGGGGGTGGGGGGGGGCAGGACCTCAGACGGGGACGGTTACCATATGCCTCGCCTCCCCCACCCAGAGTCCCTCCTGGAGGTTTGGTCATGAGCCTGTGGTCTGGGGACTGCGCCTTGTACTCCTTGCAGGAGCTCTGGCATCGGGGTACAAGCCAGCCTGAATAAATAGACATCCCTGAGTCAGGGTCTCTGCATACCCCACCCTCCCATGGCCCTCAGACAGGTGTTCAGTGACTGTGCTCCTATTTTAGGGAAAGGCTATGTCTTTCTTAGCTGTCAATAACATTTCTAGTAACTTTTAATTAAACATCTACTATATAATAGGCCTCATTATATTGTTAATCACCTTAGACTTCCCATCTCACCCCCCTCCTGTGAGCTAGAAGGAGGGGAGTGCAGGGGCTGTGAGACTGGCCTCTGGACTCAGAATGCCTAGACTCCAACCCTGGCTTCCTCGTTGTTATTGTGTGATCTTAGGTGGGTTCCATGGCCTCTCTGGGTCTCACTTCCTGATCTGTGAAAATACTTCTGAGAAAGCAGTTAGAACTGTGTCCAGCACACAGTAAGCTCTTGATACATACTCAGGCCCAGAGAAGGGACGTGTTTGGCCCACGTTTGCTGACGGCAAATAAGAGAGCTGGATTTGAACCTATGGCCCAAGCCTCCTTCTTTTCATGACCACACTGCGTGAGGGGACCAGTGGCTGGCAGAAGGGCTTGCCCAGCCCAGGGCAGTCTCAAGAGTGCCTGCAGCGAGAGTGTGCTAAGAGTGACGGGTGAGCCCCCTTGTTGTGCCAGGGCAGGCAGCCCCTTCTCCTCGGGGTGGGACAGCACCCTGGAGGGCTGTGAGCCCAGACTGACACGCCAAATCCTACTTTCTTTGCAGCTTTTTGCCATGATCTTTGCCATGTGCCTCTTCCGGGGCATCCAGTAGAGGGTGTGGCCTGAAGCTTGAAGACTCACCCCGCCCACCACTGCCCAGCACCCAACGCCCTCCCCTCCCCCGCACCCCTGCCCTCTTGGCCCCGGGGGAGCTCTTGGCCCCTGGGGAGGAGGTGAGGCCATCCTGAGTGGCCAGGAAAAAGGGGCAGAGGAAAATAGCTATTTTTTTAACAAAACAAAATGAAGACAAAACTATGGACTGATACAGCCCGTCTGGACTGGAGTGGGCACCGCAGGTTCACTGCATGGACCCGGGCACACCCAGGAGGGAGTCTGCACTGGAGACCAAAGCAACAGCAGGCCCAGGCCACCTCCTCGGCCCAACCAGATCCGGCAGCCGGGGACCTGGGCCCTCGGCTCGCAGCTTCAGGAGTGGGTGCCAAGAACGTAAGGATGTAGGCAAATGAAGCAAAAGAAGATGTTGGAGGAAGCCTGGCGAAGCCCAGGGGGCCCCCAGGAAACCTGGTCACCACGTCCTTGAGGATTTGAAACCTACTCGGATTCCCTGGTCCCCCAAGGATGGAGTTGTCCTGCCTCAGGCCGGGGCCAAGAGTAGGATCCAGACACTGGATCCAAGAATGGCCCGGCTGGTAGGGTCCACGCTTCCCCATCTGTCGGACTGAATAACCTGGAAAGCCCAGAGAAGAGCAGTTTCTCATCCACAGTCACACAGCACATGCATGACCGTTCTGAACAAGAACCCCGTCACCCCGAGGCTGCCTGTCACTCCTCCCAAGGGTCTGCTGGTCCCAGCAGATCGGCTGCTCTCACGGCTCCCTGGCCTCCGCATCCTGGTTTCCCAGAAGAGAGAGGGCAAGCTGGTCAGGAGTAGCCTCCTCCCAGCTCCACAGCTAAGAACGTTCTCCACCCCCTGCCCACCTCCCCACACTTCTCTAAGTCCCAGGAACACACACACACCACAGCCCCTTTCCCACACTGCCCACCTTTCCTCACAAGCCCCTCTCTGGCTCCCAGGGCGGGAAGGAACCCCCTGGATCATCTGGCTCACCTCTCCTCACTCAGAATTGCCGCTTGGATGCCTTCTGCATGATCCCTGCCAAGACTTCTCCATCTTCTTCTCACACACCTCCAAGGTCAGGGAGCTCACTACCTCCCAAGACAGGCTTCTCTTTGGACCGCTCTGACGTCAGCATCAGCTCAGTACACGCGAGAGGTTTCTGCTTTCCTGTGGTTCTGTCCGTATCATGCCGTGTGCGCTCTCTCTCTGTCCCCAGGTGTGAAGGCCACACATTGTCCCCCCGCCCCCGAGCCCCTTTGCCCTCAGGCTAAAGACCCCCAGAGCACCTGTCAGTTTTGCTCTGCCATGGCTTTCTGGTCTCCTCACCGTCTGTAGCACACACTTCTGAGTGTTTCCTCTAGGATCTGGCAGGGGGAGGTTTCCTCACAGACTCACCCACACCTACACAGCACCCACAGATCAGCCCCTTATATGTGCAGGTCTCAAATTCCAGACCAGTGTTGGCAAGTGCACTGCAAGATGTCTCGACCCTGACCAGTCAGGAGTGGCAGCTGGGCAGAGGATCTGAGCGCTGGTCTGGGCTCAGTGGGCAAGGGACAGTGTGATCTTGATTAGTGATGTCTGCCAAGCAACTCGGGCTGGATTGGTGATGTCTGCCACAGGCATGGGCGTGGAAGGGGTGGTATGTTACCTGCTCTCCTTCTATCATTGTTCCGTCTTTGGGGTCTGGGAAGGACCCATTCTGTCTCACAGGCCCTAAGCCAGCTTCCAGCCTCCCCTCCAGCCTTCCAGCTGCCAGGAGACGGAGCAGCGGCCTAGAGCTCATGCTCCCCTGCTCTGCCACCTGACCCTCCTGACCACCGGAGCTCTCTCTGGTCTGGATCTTTCCACAGTGCTCCTGTATCAGGCTGCCCTGGCACCTCCATAAATGATGTTACAAACTCCCTAGTGACCCGGCGTCCCCAGGACCCCGGAGGCCACGCAGCTGGTACTCTAGCCGGGTCTCTAGACCCACCCGTAAGTTGTCTCCAACTTCCTGCAAAGGGCTGGTATGAGGTGGACAAAATAAAGCAAGCTGATTAAACGGGGGTTAGGGTCAATTTGGGCAACTGTGTGGCTTCAGTGTAGGGGTGCCCTAGGCATCAAGGCCCCATCCAGTCCCCACTGCCCAGATTTTGGGGCCTTCAAGGTAAGAACCACCAGGCATCAGACACCACCCCCTACCCCACCCCCCCAGGCCCCTGAGATGAAAGGCTGGCCGTGGAGGAACATCTGGGGGAGATGGGTTTGAGGGCGGATGTGAGAGTCTCTCATCACCAAGAGCTTTCCAGAAAGGGTCAAGGAGCCCGGATCTGCCACCACTGACTACATTCTGGGGCTGGAAAGGGGAAGCAGGCCTCTGCTCTATAGCATTAATGCAGGCTGGCAGCTATTTGCAAGGCTATCTGCGACCATTCTGAATAGGCCTGAGAAGGCTAAGCCCAGCCCCAACAGCCCTCGATGGGTGCAGATGGCAATTTGGGGGCTGCTGGGGAGGGGGTGGGGCTTCCTAGGTGGCACTGATGGTAACGAAGCTGCTGGCCAATGCAGGAGATGTAAGAGACATGGGTTTGATCCCTGGGTTGAGAAGATTCCCTGGAGGAGGGCATGGCAACCCACTCCAGTATTCCTGTCTGGAGAATCCCATGGACAGAGGAGCCTGGCTGGCTATAATCTATAGGGTCATAGAATCAGGACACGACTTAGGCAAATTAGCATGCACACATGGGGTGGGGCGGGGCAGGGCATGGAGTCTCTTAGCTGAGACTTCCCGAGCCTGAAAATAGACCAGGAACCAGGGAGACCTTGCACTTGGTCACATACCGCACGCAGTACTGAAAAGGCCACCTTCCTGCTTAGGGGCCGGGGGCTGGGACCCTGCCCAGCATCCCACATCCCCCCTCTCTCCTCTCCACGCCTAAGGAGCCCAGAAAGGACCCTCCAAGCCAGCTGAGGCCCCAGTCCCCCATCTCCCTAGAAGCCCCCTCGTCCCTTCCCTGGTGGGTCCTATCTGTTGAAAGTCTATTTTGGAAACTGTACATGTTCCCTGCCGTAGGTAGCAGAGCTAATTTATCATGTTTATCCCCTGTGAGCCTCCCTTTTTTATATTATATATCAAGAGGAGTTTTTGTAATATAAAACAGGACGCCCACACTGACGGTTTTGCACTGGTTTTTGTGACTGTTTCTTACAAAAAGAAAAAAGAACGAAGAATAAATAGTGACCGTGAGGAACGGTGGTCTTGATTGGGGGTGGGGGCGGAGGAGGCTGGGGCTGAGGCAGGAACTTGGTGGGAGTGAACCGGGCGGGAACACCCTGGATCTTCTCGAGCCTTCAGGAGGGACAGCGCCGTCCCTGCGGGCCCTCGTTCACCCTCTCAGGAGCCAAGGCCGTGCCACCCGCCCCAGCTTGGCTGGCCCAGCCCAGCCCTGCTCCGGCGCCCACGCTTCCCCCTTCCCTGCCAGCCTCCCCACCCTGCTCAGCGGTTGGTTCTTAGGACAAACCGTCCATCACTTGCTGGCGCAGTAGCCAGGCCTCGAAAAGCATGCGTCAGCTTCAACACAGCGGGGCCGGCGGGGGCGGGGGGCACGGCCCGCCCGCCACCAACACCACCTTCCAAAGGCCGCACTGGCTCCGGGCCTGCCTGGGACTCGGTGGAGGGGTGCGGCGGGGTGGACACGATTCTACAGAGAGACCAGAACCTCAGCCCAAGAGACGGAGGCCCCGCGGGAATGGGCCGTCCTCAGGGTCCTGCTTCCCCTGCCCTCAGCCGCAGCCAGCAGCCTTGGGCTCCCGACCCGCCTAGTGGGCTTCCGTTAACAGCAGTGGCATCACTGGGCAAAGGCCATGGCGCCGGCTTTGTGGCCGCAGGGACAGCTGTGGGCATGGGGGAGGGCAGTGAGGCCCAGGGGCGGGGTGGGGGACCCCCACTTGGCAGCAGCTAGAGCTGGGCTACACCTCAGGACCACCCAGCCCGCCCCTTCAACACGGTGCTGAGACAGGAGGCAAGTCTGGGCCCGGCTTGCTTCCCTGCACACCCATCCCCAGGACACGGGGGCCGCCAGTCCCGGCGTGACGGAGCGAAGGAGGGACTCGCGGTGGGGGCTGGGCAGCACAAGGGTGCTGGGCCTGCAGGGGTCTCAGCCCCTTCCGGGCAGTGGGGGAGACGGATGTGAGCGGAGGAGGCCTGCTGAACTGTTTCTTTTTTTTTTTTTGCCCTACTGAGATTTGAAAGGTACCCAGTCACACCCACAGCTGGGCCTCGGTGGCAAACCCAGGACAGAAGGCCAAAGGGCAGCACCCTGGGGAAGAAGGGAAGGTGGCCGAGGGGGCTGGGCTGGGTGTGCAGCAGACCCCGGAGGACACGCCCAAGTGAGGAGGAATGCTCTTCTCTCTGCCTGACCCCAAGCCCCATCACTGACAGGTGGCCTTCATCCGGGGTTACCCGGGGGTCCATCTGTCAGGGCCGGCCTGGGGCCGGGGAAGTGCGCGGAAGTGCAGGGAAGGGGACGTTTAGGGGGCCTCCACAGGCTGGGGCCAAGGCAGAGAAGCCAAGAGTGAGCCCGGGGCTGAGGACAGGGCCCTGCTGCCCCTGGGAGGCGGAAAGGGAGGTGCTGGCTCAAAGGCGGCCCCCCACCCGGCTCCCTGCCAGCCCACAGCTGTGCTGGGCGTTTAGGGGGCACAGGGGCCCCTGTGTGTGGAGGGGGCCTGCATGGAAGGGAAGGGGCCCAGGGTCGAGGTCTCGGGTCTTCCAGGCAGGGGCTGGAGCCAAGTTTGGCAGCTTGGGCAGCGTTGGCCGGGAGGTGCAGGGGACGGACAGGGAGGTGGTCCACAGCCTCTCAAGAAAGAAGGGTCTCGTGACAGGGGAAGGGGCCTGGCCCGGCTGGATGCCCGTGACTCAAGCTCTCCCGTGAGCATCTGTCCAGGGGGATCCAGAGGCCGGGAGGCTCACGAGAAGGAGGCATCACCGTGCAGGGGGCAGGACGGGGTACAAGGGCCCCGTTCCCTCCCCAGCTCTGAAGGCCCGAGAGATCACAGCATCCGGGGAGGAAGGGGAAGGCGCCCGCCCTGCCTGCCCAGGGCAGGGTGCTTCCTGCCTTCCAGAACCAAAGGGGACCCGAGGGCGGTCCCAGGGCCTCCCTGCCCCAGAGGGGCCCCTGGCCCTGCGGGTGGCTACACCTTCTTGGGTTTTCGGCCGACTTGGTAATAGTAGTAAACGCTGATGGCGACAAAAAGGAGGCGGCTGGCCAGCAGCAGCAGGATCCCCTGAGACACGAGGCCCGTCTCGGCTAGCGTGGCCGTGACCACTGCGGGAGAGAGGCGGGGGGGAACAGGGGTCAGGAGCGCTGTTCCTCCCCGCCCCAGCACGGGACGCCAGGGACCCCGGGGCAGCTGCCTGGCTGACCACCGACCCGTCCTGCCCTGAGCTGGGGTGTCCGGCCAGCCACAGGTAGGTCTGCTGTCAGTCCCCCACGTGGCAGGGACAGGGGCGAGCATGTGCGCACAGCTGGGCGTGTGTTGTCCCCTCCCTGTCCTGGGGACACAAGGGAGCGGTGGGTGGTGGATACACAGATGTGCACTCAGGAACAGGTACACGTGAGCCGTGTGGGCACTGGTGTGCGCACACACAGGTGAACACGGCCACACGAGTCCCTCCCCCGCACACGGGCTTTCATCACTTCCCAGAAATCAAGTGGCAAGAGCTGGGGGAGGTCAGGGATTAAGCTGCCGGCACCCCGTCAGCTACCCGCCGCCACCCCCCCAGCCCACAACTGTCCAGCTCAGGACTCACCCAGGAACTGGACCGAGAAATAGCAGGCTTCAGTAAGCAGAGTCCATCGGATGATGACCTTCTCAGCCGTGTAAAGAGCATTCCACATGATCAGGGAGATACCTGGGGCCAGAGACAAGGAAGGGACTGGGCGCGGGGTGGCCTGATCCACCACCCCCCCACCGCCCCGGTCCTTGAGGCAGGGGCAAGGGGTCCGCTCCTCTTCCCTTCGGCAAAGTCGCCAGGACCTCTGGCATCCCCTGCCCTGACTCACAGGCAGGGAGGTTTTGGAAGGGAGGCTGGATCGCACCCCACAGATAACTCTGAACGTCAGACTGGGACTTTAGCCTGCAGGTAATAGGGAGCCATAGAAAGTTTTGGCGACGCGGAGGGACACCACAGGTGTGGGGTTTTAAATGCTGTCGTTCACTTTCCTAACAGGCACTGCTTGTGTGTAACTCAGGCTGGAGAAGAAACAGAAGCGGTGAGGGTTTTACAGATGCTGTGTTGATTTTGCCTCCTCTTCTAGGCTGAGAGACCCTGGAGGGCAGAACCTGGGCTTCCTTCATCTCTCTATCCCAATGCCCTGGTGGAGCACTGCATGCAGCAAGCGCTCAGTAAGTGCTCCATCTCAGATGACAGTTAAGAACAGCCCCGAACCACAGGTGATGTTCCATCAGTGGCCGCAAGATGGTAGCACACAGCCGGCAGAGACAGACTCGGCAGCTAAAGGGCGGGCTCTGGGAAGCAGAGCCCCAGCACAAAGAAAAGAAAGGCTCCCCAGGTTTCCCTTGCCCTCCATGGGCCCCCTAGTTGCCCATCACCTTCCCAGCATCCGCCCAGCAATACTCACTGAGGAGGGCACCGCCATAGAGGCGGATGGGGGTCTTGCTGGTCACCTGCGCTCCGTCGAAGACCGCATCGTAGAGCTGGTCTGGAAAGGCAAGGGCCTGCGGACAGTGGGAGGGAGGCTCGGGGTGAGGGGCTCCCTGTGGAGCCTTCCCCTTGGACATCTCCTTCCCTCCCCCAGCAGCAGTCCAGGGTCAGGACCCTGACTGCCCCCATCCCATCCACGGCAGCAGAGATCTCAGGTTCCAAGGACAAAGAGTCGGGACCGTGGACCAGGGGATCTTGGATGCTCCAGAGCAGGGCACAGATGGGGATGAGCATCTGAACAGGTCAGGGAGGCGGCCAGAGAGCCCGATGGTCCTGCAGGGAAAGGCAGCAGGGGGTCCCAGGGAAGGGGAGGGTGCCAGGTCCCAGGGCTGTGGCAGGGACTCACCATTATGGCAATGCCGGAGAAGAGAACAGCAGAGACAAACTGCCAGACTCTGGGGAGACGTGGAGAGGAAGGTCAGAGGCAGACCCCCTCGCTGCCACCCCCAGGTCCCACCCTGGGACACTCCCCTCTCCAGGCAAGATGGAGGGATAGCTGGTCTGGAGGAGGAAACCAAGGGCGAGACTACACAGGGCCCCTCCCCACAGCATTGCCCCCCAGCAACACTCACAGGTCAATGCTCACCTGAGCCCCAAAGGCTCTCGAACAGCAAACTTGATCTCATTGCCTAAGACCTGGCTGATCTGTGGACAGAGAGGGGTCAGAAGGCAGCACTGTCTGCCCAGCTCACTCCCTACCTCCCAGCACCTGCTAGATGCTCAGGGACCCACCTGTGTGCCTCTGCTTAGCCAGAGTCACCTAGGCTGGGAGGGTCACACTGAGGCCACTCTCCACCTCCTCTTGATACCAGGGCCCAGGAGAAGCTGAAAATACGGGGGCTGAGAAATGTAAGCTCAGGCATCTCCCAGCTGTGGACTTGAAGCCTGGCTCTACCATTCATTGGTGTGGTCCTGGGCAAGTCTTTAATCTCTCTGAGCCTCAGTTTTCCTCATCCATAAAATGGGTTAATAACAGAACCTACATCTCCCAGGGCTAACAGGAAGATAAAATAATGCTTATAGAGCAGCTGGTGCCGTAACAAGCAAATAAATAGCACTCAACTAATTCTAACCACCTGTTTTCATTACTGATACTATTCCTCTGACATATCCATTACATTTCCAGAAGATACGAGCTGAATCTGGGGGCCCCCTGCAGCTACATGGGTCTCAGCTACTCTTTTCCCCAAACAGTGGGCCAGACCCGCCTCCTCAAATTGGTGTTCAGAGGCAGACCCCTGTGTGTGGCTGGTTCAAGGCCCCCCCTCCGACCCCGGCCCACCTTGGAGCGGTGGACCTCCCCATCGTCGTCCTCCCCGCCCACGCCGAGGATCTTGCGGGTCTTCAGGCGGCTCACGAGGTCCGTCTGGCTGTGCTTCTTCATGAGAGGCGGGGGCTGCTTGGCTGCCATTGTGTCCTGGGGCCCGGCCTCTGCAGGAGAGCTGCAGGGAGACACCGGTCTCAGCCGCCAACCTTGACCAGCACCCAGATCTCAGAAGGCAGCCAGACCCCAGCCTGGGGCAGCAGGTGGACACCAGAGGACTCTGAGGGCCCGGGCTTAGTACTGGGCTCCCTAACCACCCTGCTGTGGGATGAAAGGGGCAAGTCACTGCCCTGTCCTAGCCTCAACTTCCTCATCTGTAAAATGGGTTAGAGCAGATGGTCTTAAGACCTTCCAGCTCTACCAGCCCGTCTGGTCTAAATGGATGTGGCCCACCCCCAGTGACCAGGCTGGAGGCAGCCTTACAGACAGCCCCCTGTAAGTGGGGGAAGTGCAGGCCTAGGATGAGGCATTCAGGCCTGGATGGAGACCAGACCTAAAGATTCTTAGAGGCAGGGAGCTAACTGGGGCCTGGGTCAGCCTGGCCAGAAAAGGGAAAGGTCTGCCCAAGCCTGGGTAGGGGTCCTGAGTGCTGGGGTCCAGGCCCCCACTGAACTTTTGCCCAGACAATTCCTACTGCCCAGCAAGCCCTCCCACCCACCCACCTACCCACACTCCCAGACAACTTCCACTCAGCCTGCCAGCACTGGAAAGAAGAGCGGGGGGACCCCAGGACCCAGCCGAGCCAGAGGAGGGACAGCCAGGAGGGACTCTGTGGCAGCAGTCCGGCCTTACCTCTTCCCAACGCCCCCGCCCCGCCGCCCCGCCCCGCCCATAAGCCCTGAAGGCCCCCAGTCGCCAGCCTCCCCCCAGCTCCACCTCTGGCCGGGATCTTGAGCACCTACTGTGTGCCGGGCAATGGAGACGCTGAGGGGAGTTGAGTGGCCGTCCTCACCTTCAGTCAGCACAAAATCTACGCGAAGGAGACAACAGTGTAAGTCAGAGTGAGGTCAAGGTGTCCAGAAGCTGGCCCCAAGGGGGGCCTCCTGTGACCACAGCCATCCTGCTAGATGGGTACCACTTATACCCATTCTACAGATGAGGAAACCAAGTTTAACGAAGTTCAGCAGAGACCAGGTTAAAAAATGGTAGCAACCCCCACCCTAGTATGTGGCCCACTCATGCTGGGTGCCTCCCACATCCCTGCACCTCATTCCCACCCACAGTAACTCCAGCAGGGCAGGAAAACCACCCCCCGATAACCCACAAGGCTCAGAAGTTGCCTGTCCCTCGGCCAGGGACCCGAGGTGGGCTTGCTGGACACCCCTGACCAGGCCTCAGATGCAGGTCTTCCTGTCTTGTGGCCCCAGCCACGTCTCAGCCTCCCGGTCACAGCCAGGGCTGCCAGAGGGAGGGCACAGACGTGTCCCCAGGTCACCTCCAGCCCTCCAGCCTCCCAGTGTCTCAGAACAAAATAAAGCGCCCAGCAAACAAACATCAGAACCAAGACTCACACGGCGGGACGTTCAGATAATGTGGCTTTAGACCAGATGAACTGGGCATGGAGCACAGCGGCCCCGAGTTTGGGCAGAGTGGTCATTCAGTTCAGTTCAGTCGCTCAGTCGTGTCCGACTCTTTGCGACCCCATGAACTGCAGCACGCCAGGCCTCCCTGTCCATCACCAACTCCCAGAGTTCACCCAAACCCATGTCCATCGAGTAGGTGATGCCATCCAACCATCTCATCCTCAGTCGTCCCCTTCTCCTCCTGCCCTCAATCTTTCCCAGCATCAGGGTCTTTTCAAATGAGTCAGCTCTTCGCATCAGGTGGCCAAAGTATTGGAGTTTCAGCTTCAGCATCAGTCCTTCCAATGAACACCCAGGACTGCTCTCCTTTAGGATGGACTGGTTGGATCTCCTTGAAGTCCAAGGGACACTCAAGAGCCTTCTCCAACACCACAGTTCAAAAGCATCAATTCTTTGGCGCTTTTTTTTATAGCTCAACTTTCTTTATAGTCCAACTTTATAGCTTTCTTTATAGTCCAACTCTCACATCCATACATGACAACTGGAAAAACCATAGCCTTGACTACACGGACCTTTGTTGAAAAAGTAATGTCTCTGCTTTTGACTGGAGGTCTTTTGTGAGTGATGCCCAGACCCAGCGGCCCTCCAAAGCCCCGCAAGCCTAGTGCCTCATCTGTAAAAAAAGGGCAGCTATGCTTTTCCCTCCCGTGTTTATACACGCTCGGGGAGTGGGAGGCGGCAGCTGGTGGTGACCCGGAAGGCAGCCCAATGCCCAATGCCGGTCAGAGGGGGTGGCCGCCAACCCCAGCCTGGGGCAACCAGGGTGTGACTGGGCTCCTCGGGGCGGGACGGGGGCGGGGAGGTGGCCCAGGCCCTGTCACAGCTCAGTCACTTGCCGCCACCTTCTTGTGAATCCAGGTAGAAGGTATAATTAGACTTGCGTCCCTCCCGATGCCAGATGGACCGCGGGAGGCTGCCACCACGAGGAACAGCCCAGAGCGGGCCCCCACCCGGCCCTCCACCAAGGAAGCACCTGGCAGCCACCCTTCCACTTCCAGCCTCCCCTTTGGTCTTTTATTTGCATACAGCAAAATGGACCTTCTCTGTGGTCTGTAGTGCTAAGAATCGTAGCACAAGGACAGGTAACACCCCCTCCACTCAGGACCCTCACCACTCAGACCCTGCCCTCGCCCCTAACCCCTGGCAACCACCGATCTGTTCTGTCATCTGCCGCTATAGTTTTATTTCTGCACACGTGTTACATAAATGGAATCATACAGTATATAACCTCAGAGACCCACTTCCTTCTTTCGTTCAGCATCATGCCTTTGAGACCCATCTGCGCTGTGTGTATGGACGGTCCCTTCCTCTTGGCAGGAGAGTGGTATTCCCGGATGTCAATGTACCAGTTCGTTTCCCCTATCACTCACTGACTGACATCTGCATTGTTTGAGAGTCTGACCATTAAGAATAGAACTGCCATAAACATTCGTGTGCAGGTTCGGGTGTGACCATGAGTTTTCATTTCTCTAAGGTAAATGCTTGGGCGTGGAATTATATTGAATTACAATATACAGTAAATCTACACTCAACTCTAGAAGAAACTGCTAGACTGCGTTCCAAAGCAGCGAACCCTTTACGTTTCCCCACAACGCACAAGTGTTCCTGTTCCTCCACGTTCTCCCCAGCATCAGCCATTCTCAAACTTGACTTTGGCCCTTCATATAGGTCTCCCTGGCATTTTAACCCTTCTCACCCAGACCGGCCAGGATGCCTGACTCAGTTCTCCTGTGCCCGTCACTAGCTGTGTGGACAAGTCACACAGCTCTGAACCTCGGTTTTCCCCATCTGTGAAATGGAGCTGTAATTCTCAGCTCCCAGATATTCAGGGGCAAAAAGAGAAGCTCAGTTCCAGCACACAGCACAGCACCTGCATGTTTAAATGAAAGACGTACATTTAGTAAGGATTAGCTGTGAGCCGGGCACGGGGCGGTGGCACCTGGCCCCTGCCCTTCAGCAGCTTACAGTCTGGGTGGGGGTCGGGATGCTGACCTGTCAGCCACCCATCAGAGCAAGTTGCTTCTCTGAGCCCCAGTGTTCTCGTCTGTGAACTGGAAACAATAATCCTTACATTTTCCCTAGGACTGGTCAAAGGAGACACAAAATAATAGCCAGAAAGTAGTTAATAAAGGGCCAGCTAACTGCTAAAGCCGGAAGAGCCTGGCTGCCGAAGCTGTACTCTCCCAAGTTCAAAGCCCAGGTCTACCACTTCTTAGCTGTGTGCCTGTGGGCAAGTCACTTAACCTCTCTGGGCCTCAGTGGCCCCATCTGCAGCTGGGAAAGCCAAGGGTCTTCCCTCACTGGGAAGCTGTCAGAAAACACACATGGAGAGAGTGTGGGGCAGTGCCGGCAACACGCCAAGTGCTCGGCTGAGATGGGCACCGAGGCACAGACACCCCCTCCTCCCCACACCCCCCATGTGGCAAGGGCTCGGATGGAGACCGGGAAGGATCAGGAGAACGGCCTAACTAGCATTTCCTAACGTCTGCACCCGCTGGACGAAGCCCCAGGATCTCATCGCCTAAGGCTGCGCTCCGGGCTGGGTCAGCGATCCCCACTCAGAGGGTCAGCTGCCTTCCTCTGCCCCCGTGCCCTCCCCACCAACACAGCACAGCACTCCCCTTGGCACCACAGGCCCAGGGCTGGTACGGACGGCAGGGAGGGGGGGGGTCACAGCGTCCTGGGCGCCATCGGACGCCCAGCATCGCTGATGTGGGATGAGCCTTATCCACAGACACTGCCGTCAGGAACCTGGGCCGGAGGGACCCACTGTCGCCACCCCTGGAGCCCAGGGCCCGGCCCCAGCAGTGAGCTCACCACCGACAACAGGCCCTGCCGCCTCCCAGGGAAAGTGAGATCCTGAACTTTATCTCCAGGGAGCAGGGTCCCCAGCAGCCGACCGGGCCTACAGAGCTAAGTGCTCTGAGCGCTGAGTCCCGGAGCTTCTTCACCCCAGGACCGGGCCCTGCTCCCCCCAGGGAGGGCCGGTGGGCAGCTCTCACCAACCCCTAAGCACACAACCCTGAGATGACCCCACACACCCCCATCTGCCAGTGAACTGTCCTCCCTTTCAAGGCCTCTCCATGTGTCTTTTTTTAGGAGTGGCCCCACTTTAACCTAAGACAGGATGAAGGGAGTGTCCCCCGCTCCCTCCCTGCACCCCAGCTGGACAGTGGCTTTGGGACAGCCAGACCTGGGTTCGAATCCTGCTTCTGTAAGGCGCAGCAGCTCTCCCCGTTTCTGCCCCTGTGCTAATGAGAAGGGGCACTCCACAGAAGTGCGGGGGGGGGGGGGGGGGGAGGGAGGGAGAGAGTACGTACGAGCAGGTGCCAAGAGCAAAGCGCCCTTCCGCCCTGCCCAGGGCCAGGCCAAGCCGAGCGCCTTCACCTCCCCTTTCCTCACCCAGCCCTGCAAGTGGAAAAAGCCTGCCTGTCACAGCTGTCTCCCTTCCGTGCCCAGGCCCCGCTGCCCCCTGAAGGGCCCCTAGGGCTCCCCCGGGGGGTGCCAGATTGGTGCCAGGCTGCCCAAGGCAAGTGAGAGAGGGGCGGGAGGAGGGCTGCCTCTCCACCGGCCAGGCGAGGAGAAGGGGAAATTCGTCTTGCAGCCCCCAGACCCAGCATGCATGATGTTTTGCATGCTGCCCCCAGCCAGCTTCTCTGACCTCAATTCCCAATAATCTGGCAAATCACGGGCCTTCGAACAGTTGTTCCCCTTTCTGAACCACCGCCCTCTGCTCCTCCCACCCCGAGGCCCCCGCCTCCTCAAGGGTTTTGCAGTGCCCCTCCTCCAGGGTGCCGGCCCAGGGCACAGTGCCCTCCCCACTCTGAACTCTCAGTGGCGGCCACAGGCCGCTTCCGGCCCACCATTCTGAGCATTTCAGGGCCAGCTGGCTTCCCCAGGACCCAGCGATCTGAAGGTAGAGCTGGTATTGTGCCCACCTGAGAACCATCCTGCTGGTCCCCAGACAGAGACACTCAACAGCACAGATGAATACCAGACAGGGGCCAAGGCAAGCAGGCCTCCCCCACCCCACCCAGCACACTCAGGATCACCCTCTGAGCTGGCAGGGCCCGAGGGGAGGCTCTGCTCCAAACACAGGCTGCCAAGGCAGAGCGCCGAGGCCCAGGGCGAGCAGGCACTGCCCCGGGCCACGCGTGAGCTGGCAACACAGGACGGGCAGGGAAGGGACTCTGTGGTCGGGCAGAGCTGGGTTCCAATCTGGCACCTCCTCTGGCCAGGCGGCCTTGGGCAAGCAGGTCAGGGGTGCTGAAGACTCCCCGAGAGTGGCTGGGCTTTCCCCTGGCATCTGGGGTGCCTAGGAAATGGGTGGAGACTGGATGAGAGCATGGGATGAGACCCCACCCCCACCCCCAGAAAGCCACAGCCATCTCAAGGGGAGTGCCACAGGGCAGCGCTTACTGACCGTTTTGCTCACCGGGCCTGGACAGCTCGGGGCGTGGCAGGAGCTCAACAAAAATTTGTGACAAAAGTTGGGGGGAAGGGTTTTGAGGTCCCCTGCTGGCCAAGATCTGACATCCTTCCTCCCACCCCTGTAGGCCCTTCGTCCTTCCTTGTCCGAGGCCAGAAAAGAACACCCGCAAAGACCTCCCAGAGGCTGAAGGGGTGGAAGCGGCTGTGATGGGACAGAGACAGCAACGCCACCAGAGACTGGACCGAGAGAAGGGCTCACTGGGGCGGGGGTGCTGGGCAGGGGAGTGCTGTGGGCTGGGGATTACAAGGGTCAGGGGAGGATGGGAGGGTGGGTATAAACTTCATGATTGGGTACACTTGGATTCAAACCCCCAACCCTTTCTCTCAATTGTTCTGTGACATCAGGAAAGCTACCTAACCTCTCTGAGCCTCCTCATTTGTGAAACCACAGGACAACGTCTCAGCTCACAGCGTTTTGATTAGACAGACTGAGAAAAGGCGTGGAGGGGCCTGGCCCCTGGTGCTGGTCCAGAGGACAGCAATTAACAACACTCACGAGGCAGCCCTCCAGGCCCTGCCCCCACAGCAGATCCATGGGGCTGGGACATCACTCCCGTGTCAGTCTTGGAGGACCTCTCCCAACACCCCCAGAGCCTTCCCGGGAAGCCCGGTTTCCATAGAAACAGATGGACTGCAGAGCAGTCCCCTTCGTGGAGACTGTGCCCCCACGAGGGCTGGCTTAGGAACCTAACCGGTAGGGGAGGGGGCCTAGAACACCCACCAGCTGCCAAGCCTCTGGTGATTCAGGGGGGAGTCACTGCTGCTGAGCATCAGAGCCAAGAGCTGCTTCCTTTGCAAATAAGACCCTCTGTAGGAGGGTCAGCGCACCTAAGGAGAAACACCCCTGGATCCTCCACCTCAGGAAAGGAGGCAGTGGACAAGTACTTCCAGACCAGGAATTCTGTGCTCACCCCCAGAGCCCGATGAGAACAGCTGTATTACAGATAAGGAAACTAAGGCCCAAGTGACTTACAGACATGTGTATCTCGGGCTAAGTGACAAAGCTGAAATTCCAACCAAGTTAACGGTGCCTAATGGATATTCAGAGAGGAGCTCATGTGTGTGTGTGTGTGTGTGTACGTGCTGGGGCTGGTGTGTGGGGCTGGGGGTGTGGTGTGGTGAACGACACCCAACAAGAATCAAGCTCTAAGCCTTCTTCCCCATCACATCTCCCCTTGAAAGCCCCTGGCGGGTTGCCAGCATCTGAACCCCGCCCTGGGGTCCAGCCTCCCTCGGATGAAGGCCCTGTGGCTCCGGCAGGACCTGGGGAGGGCTGCAGGGAGACCCATTGTTCTGTTATCACATTGGTACAAAATAGCTGGAAATGGGGACTGGATCATGCAGCGGAGGAGTGGGGGAAGTGAGAGCCGGAGTCTCCCGGCCCCGGGCAGAGGGAAGGGAGGCAGGGAGAGCCCAGCAAGGGCACCGTGGGGGCTAGGAGGTCCAGAGCCGGCATCATCCTTCTTGCAGCCCTTTCCTAGGGCAGCCCATCAGCCCCTTGGGCAAGAGGGGGTGTCTAAAGACCCCCAGCCCTGAGCCCTCCGCTTAGTTAGGCCCTCAGGCAGAGTGAGTCTCCAGTCTCAAGGGTCCAAGTCTCTGGGCTCTGCCCCATGAGTCCTGTGCCTTTGGGCAGATTGACTTCCTGGAGCATCCATCCCTTCATTGTAAACAGGGCGGCAACGCCTGACTTATTAGGTTGTCAGCAGGGTCACACAGCTGCATCACGGCCACCATCACGGCGGCCTCTGGGGTGCAGGTTTTTGCCAGGGTGGGGTGTTTTCCTCAGCGCACACGGGCTAAGGGCAGAAGCTGAGGTGAGGGTACCACACGGCAGGACTTCCTTGCAGCGTGTCCCTCGAGAGCAGAGCGCAGTTATTCTAAAGGCCAGCCCGCCTTGTCTCTCAAGTCGCCGGTGAGTCAGGGGAGGGCGGGTCCCAGCTTCACCACCCGGACTTAGGATGTGTCAAAGGCGAGGGTGATGGAGTAGAACCGGCCAAGGAGAGGAATCAATTCAAATCCCGCGGGGACATAAACCTGCCCCCGTGACAGGGCTCGGCAGTCAAGAAAGGGATTCCACGCCCCATTTCCAAGAACCTCCAGGAACACAGGAGCTGGCAGCAGAAGGTTTGACAGAAGCTGGAAGGCTGAGTCCTGAATCATTGGCCCGCGAGACAGGACAACTGAGGTCAACCACAGACTCTGCCCTCATGGGAAAGGGTAAGCCGGGGCCTGACCTTGCGACTCAGTGTCCTCTGTCTCAAAAAATGAAAGCATGGTCTCCAGGGCCCCACCTGGCTGTGATATTCCTGACTTGGTTTCCAGACCTGTCACTCACCAGCCACACTCCAGCTCCAGCAAAGAATCCAGCACAGGCTGTCCCGCCCCCAAGTCCCACCAGCACCTTGCTCATTGGCTCTAGAAACACACAATTGTGCTGCCTTTCGACTAGTTCTCTTTCTTTTGAAGCTGCAGAATTTCCAGGACAGAGGAAAGTCCACATTTTTATCACGAACATCTCTAAGGCCTTAGGGACAGAAAAAATGAAACATCCCCTCTGCGTTGGAGAGGGTGAGAGGGCAGGGCAGGCAAGGAGCAAGAAGGAGGGGACACGGGGTATGGGGGGGGAGCTGTCACTGACTTCCCCAGCCCTTTTGATGGCCATCCACTGCCACTCAGGAGTCACTGCGAGGGGCATCCTTGTCCCTACCGTCATAAAGGGCAGAACACATGGAGAATTCCTGTCCTTTTCAACCCAGGAACGGGCCAGCCTCCCCCCTGGCCCAGTGACCACATCAGGGCCCTCAAAGGCAGCTGGTGCTTCCAGACCCTGTGCGGCCACGGTCATCGGGACAGCCTGGCTTCCAGATTCCAGTGAGCTCTTGTGAGAAGGCAGTGGACATACCCTTTGCCCCTCCGAGTCCTCCCACCTCCCCTGCCGCTGAAGATGCTCAGAAACTTGGAGGGGAGGAGAAAGGGAGTTTCCCTGAAGAGATGCTCCACTATTTTGAGCCAACCTTTTCATAAGCAAGAAGCTATTTGCCCTTTGGGTGGGCTGGGAGAGGCAAGCAGAAAGGTCCCGGTACTTCTCCTGGGGCCTGGATGGGCCAGAACCACAGACCAGAACCGGCCACCCTCCCCAGGATGTGGGGCTCTGGCATGATCAAAAGACCTGTGTTGACATCCTGGCTCCATCACGCCGCTAGCTGCATGGCCTTGGGCCTGTGACACCACCTCTCTGGGGCTCCTCCTGTTTCCTCCTCTGTAATAATGACATGCACCTCCCGCCCATGAGAAGAGGCACAAGAACCCCTAACACAGCACTGATCTCTGGTGGACGCTCGAAAATTATGGTGCTGTTATTTTCAGACAAGGGAATTCAACGTCTTTGCTCAGTCTCTCCCCTGGCCATATCAGCTTCAGAACAGGTCTCCCTGTAGTGGCCGCATGTGGATACGGAGTCGGGGGGTGCTTCCAGGGAAGGGGCCATAAGAAGGAAGTGGGAAGAGAGAACTAGGGCCACTCTGGAAGAAGACAGCCTGAGTGTACGGACCACAGGTGGGGAGGGAGCACCTTGGAAAGGCCAGGACTAAGTCTGTGTGGCTTCCCTCCGTGTCCCCAGCATTCGGCCAGACCTGGCCCTGCGAGAGGAGCAGCCACTGTTGCGAATAAATCGTTGGGATGCAGGGTGAAGGGAAAATATTATGAGCTAGGAGTTAGAACATTGGGCACCCCACCCTGTGCGATGGGAATGCTTATGCCCTCTCGGCCTGCTTCGTCTCCTATCTCTTCCCCACCCTCTCTCTCTACTAGCTGCACTGACTCCCTGTGTGTGGATGCTCAGTCACTCTGCCATGTCTAACTCTTTGCAACCCCATGGACGGTAGCCCACCAGACTCCTCTGTCCGTGGGATGCCCAGGCAAGAATACTGGAGTGAGTTGCCATTTCCTCCTCCAGTGCATCTTTCTGACTTAGGGATCGAACCCACAGTTCTTAGGTCTTCTGCATTGGCAGGCAGATTCTTTACCACTGAGCCACCAGGGAAGCCACTGGCTCCTTACGGTTCCTCAAAAAGAGCAGGCATATTCCAGCCTCAGGGCCTTTGCACAGGCTGTTCTCTGCCAGATCTTTAGTCCCTGAAACTCTCCCCAAAGCTCACTCTCTCAAAACCTTAGCTGAAAAGTCACCTCCTCAGGGAGACCTCCCTGACCTCCCTATTGGAAATGGTGACCCCATCCTTGGCCTCAACACTCCCCCAACACTCAACTTTCCCCCGCCTCACCTCTCAATATACTATATAATTTGCTTATTTACTTTATTAGTTATTTGTCCCTCCCTCGCTCCGTGTCAGCTCCAGAAGGGCAAGAATCTTTCAATTTTGTTCACAGCTGTCTCGTAGTGCCCAGAACTATATCTGGCACTTTATTCATTAAATCATGTTGGCCTAGCCCTCACTCACAGTTTTGTTCAGTAAATGAAAGAAAGGAAAGAACAGTTCTGGGCTGTGTGAATAACACAGGTCACTGCTAACTGCACTGTCCCTCCCATGCCAACCCCAGGACCAACAAGCACCAGCAAGCCCTTCCTCCAGCAGAGGAGGGAGGACCATAAGATCCTGCTGGAGGGCAGGCAGTTGAGTGTGGGGCTGCAGGCCCTGGGGTGGGGGTGGGATTGAGGGGTCTGCAGAGAACAGGCCTGAGCTGTGCATCCAGCAGGTGCTGACGGCCAAACATGGTTGGAGGGCTTTGGGCCTCAACCCTCCACTCCAAATTTAGAAGGATATATTAAGCTGACAGCAAGTGGGCAGAAAAGGAGGAGTCAGAGCCGCTGGTTCCCAAGACAATGGGGCCTGGAGGGGACCTTGGAGGCCAGAGGGCCCGTTTTACAGATGCCATAACAGAGGCCTGGAGAATACCGTGGTCTTATTTATTATACTAACAACCCAACAAGAAAAATCTTCGCTCCCCCTGGGCTAAACGGAACGAGGCTGGAAAATGGACTTTGCCCCGTCCTGGCTCACCACCTCCTGATCCAGGTGGCAACTCAGAGCCATGGACCTGCCTAGAGGTGACGACGGAGTCCCTGGTATCTGCGGGCTGGGGGAAGAGAAGGTATCAGCCCCTTCCCCACAGGCCACCAGGGCTGGAGGTCCAAGAAGCCGCTCAGTGGGGGCAGGCATCCCCGGTGCCCTCCCCGCAGAACGGCCCCACCAGGAAAAGTTTGTCCGAAGGAAATCAGGCAGGAAGTGCGGGGCCGTCCGTGGGGCGGCGAGGCCGCCTTGGGCGTCGGCGCTGGGATCTGGGCTCTGGGCTCTGGGCTCGGGAGAAGCCTCGGGGCTCTCGGCCTCCACCCTCCACCGGGCTCCCGCCCCCGCCCCCTTCGCTCCTGGGTAGAAACCCGCTTCCCCCCCGGGCCTCGCGGGGGCGACGGGAGCCCAGGACCCGGCGGGGGAGGGCGGGGCGACAGGACGCCGAGCGAGATCCCCACCGCTCAGGGGGCGCCAGGGGTGGGCGCGGCGTTCTGCCGGCTCCCCTGAGGACCCCCAGGGTGGGTGCGCGTTCACGGCCCAGGGTTGGCAGTCCCTGGCCACTGAGCGCCAGGACAATGGCCCCGCACTGCCCCCGTCCCGCTAAGCGCGCGGCTCCGGAGAGAGTGGAGAGCGCCGGCTTCCACCTGTGCGTCCCTAACCCCCTCCCAACAACTGGGGCTTAGGCGCGGCTCCCGCCTCTGCTGCCCCCAACCCCCGAGACTGGGGTCTCCCGATCTGGCTCCTCCCCCCTCCCATGGGTCCTTTATCTCCCAGCTCCAGACACCCACCCACTTTCTGAGGCTCGAGTCTGCGAGCCGTTGGGGGGGGGGGGGGAGCTCTAGGCGGTAGCTCTGGGCTGTTGGGCGCCTGCGGTCGTCCCCGCCCCCGGCCCCCCGAACCAGAAGATCCGACCAGACTTGTGGGCAGCGGGAACTCTGCCACCTCCAGCCTCGACCCAGCGGGGGCGAGGAAAGGGTCTCGCAAGTTTGTACCGCGCGCACCCCGGACCTGGGAACAATGGAGGGAGGAGGAGGATGGGGACGGGGATGGAGCGGGGGAGGGGACAGAGAACCGAGCGCGGGGACCGAGTCAGACCCCAGAGCGGGAGAAACTGCTTTCCGCTCGGCTTCTCCCTCGCTCCGAAGCAGAGAGCCCGAGCCCAAGACGGGGAGGCCGAGGGCGGAATCAACAGTCCAGGAGGGAGGAGACGGAAGAGGGAGGAAGCCAGAGGAGAAAGGGAAACCGAGTCAGAGGACAGGGCAGCGAGCGGAGAGCGCGAACGAGAGGACCAGAAGGGGCTGCAGGACGGCGCCCAGGAGAGCCGAGGATGGGGGTGGGGGCGGAGATCCCCGGGGTCCCGGCAGAACCTGCCGGCGCCAAGAGGTGCTGGGGCGCCCGGCTCGCGCCCACTGGGTCCTCACTGTCCCTGGCGGTCCCTGCGGCCGCAAGAGCCCCGCTGGGCTGTGCTGCGCAGGCACCCGGCCGGCTGGCGGCGGGAAGGGAAAGTGCGAGGCTCCGAAGCGGCGGCGGGGAGCAGAACTTACGTTCGTAGCGCCTGCTGGCGCCGGCGCTGCGCGGAGCTGGGGGACTCGGGCCCTCGGGCGCTTCACATCGCGCCGCCCGCGCGGGGCAGGGCAGGGCAGGGCCGGCTGGACTGCGCGCGGCGCCCTGTGCGGCCGGGGTTTGCCCGAGTCTGGCGGCCCGAGCTGGTCCCTCCTCTCAGTTCCGCGCACAAGCCAATGGCGCGCCGTCCCCTCCCACGCGCCGGGCTGCCTCGCCCCCGAGGGTGGCCGCCGGGGCGGGCGGGAGAGAGGGGTTGGGGGGACTAGGCCCCCCGGGCTCCCCAGCAGAGGCGTTCCCGGAGATGGCCTGCGGGGGGCGCGCTCACGCCCCTGGGGGAAGGCGGTCGGGAATCCTAACGGAGGGCGGGCGCCTCCCAGGGAAGACTTTCGTGGCAAGTTCTCCTTTCGTGAGACTATCAACACCCCCATAGGTTGGCAAGCCACCTTGTCTTAAATATCCTTGGGGTATCCCCTGGGGCCTAGGCCAGTATCTAAAATGGAAAGGACTCTGCTTCGACTGGTAGATACCGAAGTGTGTAAGAACACAGTTGTACAACAATGGTCCCCGTTTTGCTGAACGCCCGCTCTGTGCCAGGCACCGCGTGCTGCAGGAATTACAAGTATTAACTCATGTAATTCTCACAACCACCTATGGGGCCGGGATGATGGATCCCATTTTATAGACGGCCGTCATTAATGTTTGATTTCATTTAGCCTTCTGGCTTCCAGCCTAGGCTCACCCTTCTGGTCGCCCCTTATTTGGTGTGACTTTGTCAAATAACCTGACACCATCAACCCCTCCAACCTGCCCCCCCCCCCGCCACCCCTCCCTCCCCACGCACACTCACACATCTCCATCCTCCAGCCTAATATCCGACCTCAGCCAGGTTGCTGCAAATAAGATCTTATCTGGGGCTCATTGGCACCGTGGGGGGAGGGTGGGCACTGTGGTGAGTCCTTTTATGCCCACACATCCTGTGGTGGGGAAGAGGGATGAGAATGGAGTTTGGGGGTCCCAGAGGCTTTCTGGGAACCTTTCAGCCTAAAACTAGATTCCTACAGCAACAACTCCCCCCACACACACCAAGATTCTGGGTTCATTTCAATCCTTTGTTACCAGTAATGTGTTTCCCTACCCCACCTTCCACCAACCTCCTCCTTAGAAAAAACATCTACCTCTTTATCTTGGCTGATGGTCTCAGTGGGGGAGGAGGTGGCTGGAAGAGGAAGGCAAGGCTGCTGACAAACTCCCTCTTCTTGGCAAGATAAACAAAGGGGGCAGAGAAAGGTGAGTGGTTCCCCCAGGCTTCTAGCTAGGTGGGCATTTTGACTCCAGCTCTGAATTTTTTTTTTTTTCCTGCACCCATTCCTTAATCAGGTTTAGGGATCTCCGACCGGCCCAGATCCAAATCCTGACTCAGCCTTTTGGAAACTGTGTGGCTGGCCCCAGACGAGTTACCCAACTTCTAGCGGTTTGAATTTCTCAGTGTACAAAATGGGGCAACCAAAAGTAGGAACCACTATGGTTGTTGTGGACATTTAAATGGCAGCAACTAACACTTACTGGGCACTGACTATATCAGGTGCTCAGAGCTGGGGTGCCAAGCAGACTCGCATCACCCTCCTGGGAGTTAGGACTGGGTGGGAGATGCTGTGCCCTTTACACGGAAGTAAACAGGAAGTGCCTGTCTCACAGGAAGTGCTCAGTGAGGTTAGCTGTCTAATTAGCAAGGTAACAACTCTGATCCCGAGGCAGTGCAGTGGCCCACACTGTCACCATCCCTGCTGCCAGCCAAGTGCCTGGCCGGTGATAGCCAATAATGAGTGAATGAATGAATATGACTACAGATCTGGATTGTTCCTAGGTGTGCTGGGTGAAGCACAGACCCAAGATCTCCCTGACTGGAGTCTCAGGGCTTGGTAGTAGCCTTTATGACCACTTAGAGTCTCAGCGCACTGCCTTAACAGAACTGGCTCAAGCAGGAATGATGAGTTCATTGGTCATTCCTCCTGCCTTCCCAGCAACATGCCCAAGGGCAGGCACCAGACTCACTGGTATGCAATGTTAACCCCTGATTGCCCCCCCCCCAACTTGGAGACACTTCTAGTGCCCGCCCCAGGTGTGATTCCTTATACAAGAGCCTGCCTAATATCAGTAGAAGGAGGTTATAGGGATCACTCCAAGATCTCCAATACAGAAGGAGCTGCCTCAGTAGAGCTGAGCACCCTGTCACTAGTGGCATACAAGCAGAAGCCAGGGAAGAGTTGATGAGGATGCCAAAGGAGGGGTTCACACCCTAGTGGTGTTTGATGTGGATAAACCTTGAGCCCTGGGTGACTCGATTCTGTGTTCTTGTTTCCCAAGCCCATCAAGTGGGAGGGGTGAGCACAAGCTTCTTCATCGTTTGAGAAGGAGGCAATGTTGACTGGGCCCTTCTGGTGTGCCAGGCAAGGTGCTGGCTGCTAAGGGCCCAGTCCCTGTCCTTGAAGAGCTGACAGCTCCTGGGAGACAGATACACTCACATACAGTCAACAGCAACAGTAGAAACAGCTGACAGTAACAGTCAAAGTGCTTGGGGGTGGGGGGCACAGAGGAGAAGGTAAAGACATTCCGCATTATCCTTGGCGTCCACTTCTACTAAAGAGCCCATTAGAAGCTCTGTTCTTTTCCTTCCTATGCAATTTTCTAGAGTGATGTGCTTCTATTGCAGGAACATTCTTTAGACTGCCATTCTACCCTTAACATTTCTGAGTTACCTCATCTTTACAATGAACATAAATGTAAAGAGGGTAAAAACTGACACATTGATTGTTGATTTTATTTATTTGTTTTGGCCATGCCACACAGCTTCGGGGATCTTAGATCCCAGACCCTGGATTGAACTCGGCACCCCTGCAGCAGAAGTGTAGAGTCCTAAGCACTGGACTGCCAGCGATTTCCCCAAAACCAGCACTTTAAAGTGCTGCCCAAATCTAGGCAAGAATAGATGCTTGACACATGGTAGCCGTGAGATGTCATGATGATTTACAGTGCAGGACAGGGAAGGTTAGCTGACAGGGAGAGAGAAAGGGGAGGACCCGGGCTCTGCTTCTAATCACCGTGGGGCCCTCTACTGCTCCTGAAAAACGGAAGTGGAAAAGTACCTGCCTCTTGTGCTTGTGAGAGTCACGTGAGGTGATGAGATGCAAACGGTTTGCAAACTGGAAATGCGAATTCCTATTATTACCATTCATACTGTGATTCTCATTATTGTGAAATGAATCCCTCAAAGCCCCAGGGGGGTGGGGTGGGGGTGGAGCCCGGAGCCACCAGCTGGGGGTGGGTCACGCCCCTCCAGCCTCCCACAGGAGCCTGGAAACAGCTGGGGCTCCATCTGCCCTGGGCCCAGCCGGCAGCAGGGGGGTAGCACCTCCTTTGTGCCAGTGTGTCTGTGTGTGCGGCACGCGCAGGTGGGTGTTGGAAGGTGGCGGGGGCACAGGGTATGCCAGTGTCTGTGGTTAGAAATCACTTGTGGATTGTGAATCCCTGGGGAAGAATGCAGATGCCATTAGATTTCAAAGATTCCAGCAGTGGAACCAGTGTTGGCACCCAAGAGATGAGGAGAGAGGCTGGGGGGAGTGTGGGTTGGCCTAGTCTTTGGTGTTAGGGACTGGGGATAGGTCTCACCAGGGTCCCCTCTGGGGATGAGGGGGCGGGGACGTGTAGAGGAAGATGTCAGAGGCCTGTGGTGCTTGAGCCCAGGGGTTACGGAACAGACTCTTGTTCAGTCGCTCAGTCGTGTCCGACTCTTGTGACCCCGTGGACTGCAGCACGCCAGGCCTCCCTGTCCATCACCAACTCCCAGACTTTACTCAAACCCATGTCCATTGAGTCGGTGATGCCGTCCAACCATCTCATACTCAGTCGTCCCCTTCTCCTCCCACCATCAATCTTTCCCAGCATCAGGGTCTTTTCCAGTGAGTCAGCTCTTCCCATCAGGTGGCCAAAGTATTGGAGCTTCAGCATCAGTCCTTCCAATGAATATTCAGGACTGATTTCTTTCAGATTGACTACTTTGATCTCCTTGCAAGAACTGACTGGCCTGGCTTCAAATCCTTGGTTTGGGCCAGTGATTTCATTTCTCTGAACCTCAGGTTCCTGGTCTGTAAAATGGGAGTAATAGTGGAGCCTTCCTCCTAGAGGTTATTGGGAATTTAAGAGAGACGATGCTCAGTAAGCCCTTAGAAAGAGAAGGCACACAGCAAACCGTTGGGGCTGATATTATTAGTAGGAAGCCCCTAAGAGGAGGGAGGGAGAGGGCCTCCAAGGGGCTGGTGCTCTGGAAACTGGAAAATTAGCTCTGGGGTGAGCTCTGTCAAGCCAGGGGGTGGTGAAAACTGCCACAACGAGCACCATGTTGGCCCGGGCGAAGGTCTGCTGTCCCAGGACACAGGGCTTTCAGAAAGCAGGCCAGATGGGCTCTCATAACTCCTGCCGCTTTCCTTCCTGGTTCGCCTCACTTCCTCCAGAGCTGCTTCCTTCCCTGTGAGCCTGTCGGTAGGAAGATCTCTGAGTCTTTCCTCTCCAGTCCGGGCAGGCCCCGGCTGAGCGCAGCCTCGGGGACTGGGAGGAGCCGCCGGGAACTCAGGGACCCTGGGGCCGGCCTCCCCCACACTGCCTAGCCTCTGCCTCCAGCTCGGGGAGAGCTGACCAGGCTCCTTCCCTCCATGGCCGCCCTCCCTCCTATGAATCATCCCAATGCTGCTGTTGCTGCTCCAGGACCACAGAAAGTCAAGCAGCTCCTCACCTTGGGGAGAGGCAGCCTGTTACAATGGGGGCGGAAGCAGGCAGGCTCAGTCCTTCTAAAGGAAGGAGGTAACAGCTCAGCCTTGGGACCGGCGACCACAGCCAGCCCTTTCTTACATCCATGGAGTGAGCTCAAGGGGGCAGGTGAGGGCAGAACTTGGGAGTTAGACCACCCTGGGTTTAGGGTCAAGGCCCCAGTCTCCTGCTAATTAGGTCTGTGGCCATAGTTGAGTAACTCAACCTGAGTCTCGGTTTCTCCATCTGTCAAATGGGAAGAGAAAAATGACGAGGCACAGGGTACCTGGAGGATTAAGTGAGGCACAGCTCAGAGCCTGGCTCATGTAAGTGCTGTTAATGCTCATTGACTCAGTGAATAAATGAACGTGTGGAAATGGCAACGAGTGGGGTGGAGGGAGGTGCATATGACTGTCTTCGGGAAAGCCAACCTCTGCCATCTGCAGGGGGTGGGGGGGTGGGGGGTACTGTCTGGGGCCCAGGACACCTGTTTTTCTGTGCTGCTATGAAGAAGGCAGCTTCCAAAACTCAGACAGAATGGAGTAGGGACTACCCCCTGTGGTTACAGCTGACATTTCTGCAAATCAAATAAGAGCCTCAGGATGGGGGCAGACTCTGAACGCGCTGAGCCCTGCCTGACCACAAAGAATTGCTATGGGGTCGGGGAACAGCAGGTAGTGGATCTTCAGCTTTGGAGACCCCCCGCACCCCTTCACAGTGACAGCAAACAGCCGCCACTCCGGGCTGTGAGGTCAGGACCTTGGTCCCTGGGTAGCCAGCTAGGGCCATGAGCAGCACCTCACCTGCCTCCTGCGCATTGGGTACCACACAATGCAGAGGGCTCTATCATCTCAGTAGATCCCTTTCAGACGCCCATCTGGGTGATTTACAGGTATTCATCATAACAAAGGATCACTGGTGGCTGGATGGTAAAGAATCTGCCTGCAATGTGGTAGTCTTCCTGGGTCAGGAAGATCCCCTGGAGAAGGGCATGGCAACCCACTCCAGTATTCTTGCCTGGAGAATCCCACGGACTGAGGAGCCTGGCAGGCTACAGCTCATGGGGTTACAGAGAGTCGGACACGACTGAGCAACTAACACACACACACATCTTAACAAATGTTATGAGGTTGGTACCCAGTATTAGTCCCATTCTATAGATGTGGAAACTGAGGCACATTGAGTTACATAACTTGCCCAAGGCCACACCCCAGGAGCAATGAGGTCAGGATTGGAACCCCAGGCCCATTGCCGCAGATGGCTCTGGCTGTGAGGCTGACCAGGGCACAGATGGTTGAATCTCCTGCAAGGCTGAGCAGACTGTTAGCCCCGCCCTATCCCCAGTATGGGGCTTCCCAGGTGGCCCTAGTAAAGAAGCAACCTGCCAATGAAGGTAGATGTAAGAGACAGGGGTTTGATCCCTGGGTAGGGAGGATCCCTGGAGGAGGAAATGGCAGCCCCCTCCAGTATTCTTGCTTGGAGAATCCCACGGACAGAGGGGTCTGGTGGGCTACATCCATGGGGTTGCGAAGAGTCGGACACAACTGAAGCGACTTAGCACATGTGCACACATCTCTAGTGTAGTCATCCAAGTCTGGAGTAAGGGCAAACGTTTACATTTATAACAGTAATTCATAAATGGCTTTTGAGCAGTGGTTCTCAAAGCATGGTTACAGGAAGCAGGTTAGAAATGCAAAGTCTTGGTCTCACCTCAGATTACACAGAATGGAAACTCTGAAGAGACAGAGTTGCTAGGCCAGCAATCTGCATTTCAACCAGTCCTCCCTGCGATTCTGATGAAGCTAAAGTTTAAGAACGATGGCTTCAGAGCTTACAAAGCAGAGTCAATTCCTAGACGCTCTTATTTAAACTGACACTTGGCTGTCATTCGGCATATTCTACAGGTAAGAGTAATGAGTCCCCCTCTGCCAGATTATCACCCACCAGAGAAGTGGAAGAGATGGGCCTGGGACCCACAGTCTGCAGTGGTCCTGTTGTGTTGTTTTGTTCCCCGCCCCGCCTCGCTCTTGGGTATAGACTGCTGACCTAGGCGAGGAGGCGGAGGGGCTCAGAGCCGAGGGACTGAGGGTGGGAGGGGGGAGCCAGCTGCCCTCCTTTCCAGGGGAGGGGGCGGGCCGTGTTTATTATTCTTTCGGAGGTGCCCCAGCCCAAATTCACATAAATACAGCCCAGCCTGTCGTGTTGCGGTATCGGTTTATTAATACTCGCCGGGCGCTGCCAAGGCGGATCGCAATAACAAAGGCGGCCTCGCAGCCACGCACCGCGCCGGAGGCACCATTATGTAATTGCTCCGAGGAGGAGCGCAGGGCTGGGCGTGCCCGAGGCTCTGGGCACCCGCGGCCGCCCGCCCGTACTTGGAGGGAGGGGGACTCAGCCGGCTGGGAGGCTGCGCTCAGCGGCGCGGGGAATCCGGGGGGCGGCGAGCGGGTGGAGGGAGCACCTGCCCAGGAGTCCTCACCCCGCGCTCTCCTCCTCCCACGCCACAGCCCGTGGCCTGGAGGCGGGTTAACCCCTGCGTGGCTGGGTGCAGCCTGCTGCTCCTGGGATGGGGGCCCCCAGAGGCAGATCTCCAGTCCCCCCCACCGCCCAGTACCCCCGCACCCTGGCAGGCTGAACCAGGGTCTGCCGTCCCCGCACTCACCGCCACTGCCGCTGTCTTTGTCCAATCCTCACTGAAGTCGAGGTAGAGAGAGAAAAGAGACACGTTGGGCAACCTGTGGGTGCAAGACCCGTGCCTCACGTATCAAGCGTCTGTGACATGGCCCATTTTACAGATGGGAACCTGAGGCCCCGTGCACCGTAAATTCCAGCCCGCGAATCTGTCAGCTCCAAAATCCACGGTTTTCCCCTGGTACCCTGCAAGAGGTCTTTATAACCACCGTGGATCAGTTGTTGCCTCTGTTTGCCTATTTAGGGCCCGAGCACCAGGATGCTGGCGACGGTGTGGATCTCCTTGTTAGGGTCTGGGGAAGGGGTTCGGCTTGGGAAGCGCTGGTGTTCACTGCGGTGAGGGTGCCAAGGCCGCGCTGTTGCCTGTTGGGGTGAGTGGGGATCAGCACACCGGCCCCGCCCCCACACGCCGCGCCAGCCCGGACCCTGCGAAGCCACCCTGCCCGACCCCTCAAACACTCCAGTGCTTCAGCCCTCCTGGCCTTTGCCCAGGCTGGGCCTTCTGCCGGAAGTACCCTCCTGCCATCCACCTGGCCGTCTCTTTCCTGAGCGGTCCTTCCCAGCACCTCCCCCCTGCTCCCTCCATCACACGTGTACCAGGAAGCCTTCAAGGCTGCCTGTTCCAGCCCTGGGAGTACCTGGTAACTGCACCTGCCTGCCAGGCTCTTCTGTCTAAGGGATTCTCCAGGTAAGAATACTGGACTGGGCTGCCAAGCCCTCCTCCAGGGGATCTTCCTGAGTTGGGGCTCGAACAGCGTCTCCTGCATTGGCAGGTGGGTTCTTTACCGCTAGTGCCACCTGAAGCCCCCTTAAGTAAACTCCCCCAAATCACCAGCTGGTAAGGGACACAGCCTGGCTTCAAACCCTAGTCTTGATAACTCCTGTGTTTCTAATCTCCCTTTTACAGGATTATTTTGGCAGTTGGATGAGAAATACTGAAGGCCCAGCATACAGCAGGTGCTCAGTAATGTATGTGCCCCTCCACTCTAGCTCCCAAGATTTGCCCACTTCCCCACCTCCCCCCTCCCAGCCCCGGGCATTCTGGGAGCCCCTCTGTTGCGGTGTGGCTGAAGGAAGGGGTTGCAGGAAGACTTTGGCAGAAGGAAGTGTTCTGGTTTCTGAGTAAGAATAAATTATTGTTTTATATCCTTATATTAAGAGAAGGGCACAGTGTGCATTTGCCAATCTAAGCATGTTGAGCTGCTGCGCCTGTGTTTTGCCAATTGCTAAAATGTATTTTCAGCCCCAGGCAGTAAACAGTAGCCCACTCTGCCTGGCTGCTGCTGCACTCCAGAGGTGGGGAAGGACAGCGGCCCCAGACAGGGCTATGGGGAGAGGAGATGTCAGTGGGGCTCCTGAGGGCGGGAGGGAGTTCCTGGGGATCCCCTCCAGGTCGTTAGG
The DNA here is from genome assembly GCF_910594005.1 of Cervus elaphus. NCBI lineage: Eukaryota > Metazoa > Chordata > Mammalia > Artiodactyla > Cervidae > Cervus > Cervus elaphus. The sequence continues at coordinate 87,699,645 of NC_057815.1, forward strand.
ATTTGAAGAGCAGGACTTTTCATTTATCTGAGCCTCAGTTTACACAGCTGAAAAATGGGCCCATTGCTAGGGCCCTGTCCCTGTCACAGGTGATAAAAGTGCTTTGTACTCAGGAGCCAACTTGTTGGTGGTGGTGTTACTTACTGAGAGCAGTGAGAGTACCTATCTCTATGTTGCCTCAACTCAGCTACCAGCACCTACCCTGCCTCCCCAGCTGTAACCCAAGTCACTGTCATCTCTCACCTCAATTGCTGTCTGTCTTCCTAACTGGTCTCCAGCTCGTAGCTTTGCCTTCTCCAGCTTGCCATCCATTCAGCAGTCCAAGAGAGCTTTGAAAAAGTTTATCGGAGAAGACGAAACATGGCTTCCCCTGCTGCTTTGGGTAAAATCCAGACTCATCACTGTGGCATCTTGGCCCTCCATTCTCTGCCCTCCTTCTCTCTTTCCCTTGCACCAGCCACACGGTGTTCACCTTCCTAGTTCTTTCTTTCTTTTTGGCGGCACAGTGCAGCTTGCAAGATCTTAGCTCCCTGACCAGGGATTGAACTCGGACCCTCAGCAGTGAGGGTGCCAAGTCCTAACCACTGGACCACCAGGGAATTTCCCAACCACCTTCCCAGTTCTTGTATCCACTGAACTTATTTCTACTTTGGGCCCTTGGTACATGCTGTTCCCTCTACCTGGAATGCTGTTCCCATAAGGCCTTCCCATGGCAGCCTCTCTCTCTCTCTTTCAACCCTGGGGTCAACTGAAAGGTCATCTCAGAGAGCCTACTCAGTCACCATATCACAGTTGACCCCTATCACCCAACTGGTTCATCTCTTCTGTACCCTTATAGCAGGTGTCACCATCTAAGATTACCTTTCCATTTTTAAATGTATCTGTTTCTTTTATCTGCCTCCAATAAATATACCCTCCTTGCCAATAGAAACTTGATTTGTTTCATTCACCATTGTATTCATAGCACCTTATTCTGTACATATTACATAAGAGAGAGAGAGGTGGGGAGATTGACAGCGGGATTGAGAATAATTACTAATAAATAATAATATAGCGCAGAAGCGCCAGGTATTAATCCTATCCTATTGCACAGGGAATGTTGCAGTGCACAACCTGTGCAACAGTACCCAACAGCCTGAGGGTAAAGGCCATCATAAACCTGTCACTTCATTTTGCAAGATATTTAAATGAACTTCCAATGTTTGAGCTAAAATGAGTATGTGAATATACATACATAAAACAAGTGATTTTTGCCACAGAGAAGCTTGTAATCTGATGGGGGAGACAGACACTTGAGCAGATGCTATTCCCAGTTGCCCTCTCGGGCACTGTCATGTCCTGCTGTCTGGATCCATCCTGTGTGCTGTTCCCTCCGCTGGAATGCTCTTCTCCCACCACGCCCAGTCTTCACCTAGCAGCTCTTGTTCATGCTTCTCTTAGCTCATTTCCTCTCAAATTCTTTCCTGGCCGCTCACCTGCATCTCCCATGCTCTAGTCCCAGTTTGGGTTCCCGAAGACCCTCCCCAAACCGGGGTTGGGTCTGCCAGAAAGGCTCGTGAGTTAGGGCTCTTGGGATAGGCTTCTTAGAAATGGTGACATTTAACTGAGCCGGGAAGGACGAATGGGAGCTATGGAAAGTGGTGGAGTGATGAAGAGTCAGCCCTGGAAGGGGCTGGAGACCTCTTCGGCCCCACTCTCTTTTTACAGATGGGCAAACAAGCCCAAGAAGGCTGTGGGAATTGCTCAAAACCGCTTACCCTTTAGTGGCAGAGCCCAGGTTAGGATGCAGGTGACCCCAGCAACTTTCTCAAGACACCCTGGTGGACTTGAGAGTTAGGTTCGGAGTGCCCAGGGCCGGCTGAGAGGTACTTCCAGGCGGGACTGTGTCCAGTTCACTGTTGTATCTGTGTGCCTAGCCCAGGGTGGGCATGTAGTGGGTGTCTGTGAGAGCAGGGGTGGTGTTGGTCTCAGCAGCCCCCCTCCAACACACATCCAGCTCCCCGGCCCGGAGCGTAACCCCTGGAGTCTAAGGAGCCTGACCTCCGGTGGGTGCAGCAAGCTTTTGAATGACTCCCCCCAACCTGCCCCTACCCTCCCCCTCCCCTCTCCTCCCCTCCCCCTCCCCCACCAGGGACCCAGAGCAGCCCGCAGCCACCCTGACCTCTCTGCTCAGTCCAGCTTTCTCTTTCTTTGCCTTCTGCCTTGCTTCACACTCAATCCCTCCCCCGCCCTGGTGAATGCAAACTGAAAAGAAAAAAAAAAAGAGAGAGAGATCCCATTCGGCAGCGATGGCGTCAACAGTGAAAAATACCCAATTTGAGGAGTAATCGCTCCTGTAATGATTGCCAGAGCCCTGAGTCACTACAGCACATCAGGGGGAGGCGCTGGGTCTCCTGGGCCCCCTGAGTCATGCCGCTTGGGCTGTTTAATACCCAGACCTCAGTGTCTGCGTCTGTGGGGCGGAGGGAACACTGGCCCAGAGGAAGGGACAGAGGGTTGCTCCATCTCATGACTCTCCCAGACTCTGAGGGTCAGAGGTCAGGGTGGCACACACAGTCCATATGGATCAGGGGACACGGTCAGCCTACCCGGGGCCCGTGGGAGGAATGCAGTGCTGGGGTCGGGGCTGCCAGAAAGGCTTGTGAGTTAGGACTCTTGGGAAAGGCTTCCTAGAAATGGTGACATTTAACTGAGCAGGGAAGGGCAGATGGGAGCTATGGAAAGTGGTGGAGTGATGGAGAGCCAGCCCTGGAAGGGGCTGGAGACCTCTTCGGCCCCACTCTCTCATTTTACAGATGGGCAAACTGAGGCCCCAGAAGGCTGTGGGAATTGCTCAAAACCGCTTACCCTTTAGTGGCAGATCCCGGTTAGGATGCAGGTGTCTGACTCCTTCTGCAGTGCTCTTTCTTCTGATGTCACTCTAGCTCACAGCAATAATGAGGACAGCGTGTTGAATGCTGAGTGTGAGTCAGGCTCTGTGCTCAATGCCTTCTGTGTGTGTGTGTGTGTCTTTGTGTACTATCTCCTTCCATCTTTGGATAATGGTATAAGGTAGGACTAGAATATAGGTCCTGTTTTACTTTAGTAAGGTTCAGAGAGGTTAAATGACTTATTCAGGGGCACACAGCATGGCTTTCTTAGCCCCCCAAAAGTCCCTCTAGGGGACTCGTCCTTCCAGCGAAGGCCAGTGGTCCCGAGAGGAGGGAGGGCAGCTTCAGGGCCCCGTCCCTGGGAGGGCTGCTCCCTCTCTCTCCTCTCCGAAGAGGATTAGGGAGGAATCCCTTCCCCAAAGGGGTGAGGAGGGAGCCTGGACCTTCCCTCAGGGCCCCCGCAGAAAGAGAACGCTGATGGTCAGGGAGATGAGAGGCAGACATCTCAAGTCCCCACCAGTGAGAGTCTGCCTTGCCAGGGCCCGTCTGAGATCGATGGCGCATGGATTCCAGCTTTGTGGGGAGGAACTTGGGTGGAGCTGGAGGAGGGAGGGGGAGGACGAGGCCCAGTGAAGACAGGGCAGCTCTCAGTGGCAGGCTGGCCCCTCACTCAGGCCCCCAGGTAGGAAAGGGTCCCTGGGACAATGAGTTATCTCTTAGAAGTGGGGGTGTTGCTCTGGGCACCATAGAAGGAGGGCCACAAAATGAGGGGAGGTGTTTTTAAAGGATTTAATAATATTTTTTAAATGCAAGGTACTATTGTCATCCTGGGATTTCCTTACAATTACTTTAGAGTTTAATGTTTTATTTAGAGTTTCCCTGGAGATAGAGGGAGATGCCATCATCTTTTCAGCACTCGGGCTTTAAGTGTTTTTAAGTGTGGGGAGGGGAGAAGTGTCACGAGGGTCTCAGGGCCATCCCTGCTGTCCCCTGGGAGATGGCAGGGAACTGTGGTCCAAAAGCCACTAACTAAGGAGCCAGCAGCATTCGATACCAGACCAGCCTCTGGCAGGACCTTCCTGTGTGATGTTTACTCTGTGAAATCGCCTGCCTTTGGGGGCCGTGGTTTCTTCCCCTGTGGATTGGGAATGGCGACTTGCCTGTGTCACAGAACTTTAACTGCCATTCAGGCTAAAAATAAATAGAGAAGACAGTGAGCAAGCCCGTGCCTGTGAGGCCTGCTGGGAATCACCTGGAAGGTTTACCAAGATTGCAGATTCTGGACTCCCTGGGTGGCCCAGTGGTTAAGAATCCACCTCTGCCAATGCAGGGTTCGATCCCTGGTCCAGGAAGATCCCGCATGCTTCAGGGCAGCTAAGCCTGTGCACCACAGTTAGTGAAGCCCTCATGCCCTAGAGCCTGTGCTCTGCAACTAAAGAAGCCGCCGCGATGAAGAGCAGTCGCGAGAAAGACCACGCACAGCAGCAAAGACCCAGCATGGCCAACCCCCAGTGAAAAGCACGCAGATTCACAGGGCCCTCCCTAGACCTTCTGGGTCAGAATCTAGCCACCCCTCCCCACCCCAAGTCACCCTGAGGTCCAGGCAGACTGAGGACCACAGCCGTGAGGCGGTGAGCGCTCACGAGGAGCCAGAGATTCAAGCTGCGGTCTTGGCTTAACTTCCGAGGAACTGTGTGGCCTCAGCGGGTGGCTGGCGTCTTTTGTGCAGACTCGGGACTGGCCTGGGCTGGGCCATGTCAAAGGGTGTTCACACCCTCACAGTGCCTCTCTGGGTGCTCAGAAGTGGGGCTGCCGGGCGGTGGGAGGTGAGAAGGGCGTGGGCCTGGCACAGAGGCCCAGTGAGTTTGGGGCCCAGGACCCACTGACCACTTCTGAAAGAGGGGGAGGACAGACTCCACCAGCCCCCGGCTTCCAGCTGGGCCTCCAGGCTTCTCCAGCCTGCAGAGAGGGGTGGCAGCAGGCCATCTGCTCAGGCCTGGGCCGGGGCGGGGAGACAGGGAGCGCTGAATGGCCTTTCTGTTGGGACCCAGCCTGAAGAACAGATGGCCAGGGGGCCGCAGGCGGGTGAGGGGGCAGGCAGGGGCTGGGCCTGCCCGCCTCGCTCCTGCCAAGTCACAAAGTCCTCTCTTCCAGGGAGAGGAGGCTCCCACAGGCCATTCATGGCGACTGCAGCCAGGAAGATGTGGGTTTAAGGAGATTAGCGGGGGCCCACTGCAAGCTGCTGCTGGAAGAGGCCTGAGAAGTCCTATGACACCGACAGCTTCAGCTGGAGCCAGGACGGAGCGGGAGGGGAGGGGAGGTGCTGTCAGAGCCACCTCTGGCCCAGGCAGCTTAGGGCTCACTTCATCTAAGTGAGATCCAACCAGTCCATCTTAAAGGAAATCCACCCTGCATACTCACTGGAAGGACTGATGCTGAAGCTGAAGCTCCGACACTGTGGCCACCTGATACAAACAGCCAACTCACTGGAAAAGACCCTGATGCTGGGGAAGATTGAAGGCAGAAGGAGAAGGGGGCAAGAGAGAATGAGATGACTGGGTGGCATCACCGATGCAATGGACATGAATTTGGGCCAAGGAGATGGTGAAGGACAAGGAAGCCTGACGTGCTTCGGTCCACGGGGTCTCAAAGAGTCCGAGAGGACTTGGCAACTGAACAAGTTTAAACCTGTCCCCCTGGTTTTGCCAGTTGGGACGCTGAGGCCTGGAAAGGGGCAGAGACCCCACCCCATGTCCCCCAGCAGGTCCGCGGCAGAGCTGGGAGTGGAACCCAGGGTCGGGATTTGAGGCTCTTCCTGTTACCCCTCCCTCTTCCCTCCTCCCTACCCTGTGATCAGGCCCTGGCTGCCTCCGCAGACCTGGCCCTGGCCTGCCCACCTGTGTGTTTGCTCGAACTTTTCCTCCTGCAAATCTTTCCAGACGCAAATGCAGCTTCCACTTTTGAGGAACGTTCCTTGGAGCCTAGATATCTGACACGGGAGGCCTGTGCCGTTGGCTCTGGGTGATAAAGGCCATTTCCCTTCATGGTAAAGGACTAACTGATACCCAAAGAGGAAACGATGTTTAAAAATAGTTCCCACCACATTCTACCTCGTGGGCTTCAAGTTTTCTTTAAAATATATTCGAGCTTCCCTATCCCAGGTGCTGACAAGGAATCTGGTGAAACAGGGTCCCTTTGGGTCTCTTTCTTGAAAAGAGAAATTTTCCCCTGTTTTTTCTCCAAGGTTTCCTAGAGGGTCAGATTTCATCCCTTTTCAGAGGCAAGCGCTGAGCAGGGGAAGCTGGGGTGGGTGCCGGTGGAGCGGCCGCACCTGATGACACCCAGATGAGGCTGCCGACTGTCCCTCCTCTCTATGCCGAGGACAAGTGGGCCCCAGAGTGATGCAGCTCACAACGCTGGCTCAGAAAGAGGAGTTGGAGGTGGGGAGGGGAAGGGCCGTCACCTTGTGTCTGCAGAGAAACCCAGGTGTGGCCCTGGCTCCACGTGCGTGAGCCTAGACTACTCTCTGCACCTCATCTGTGCCTCCCTGACCAGGCTGTAGGGACATCCCACGAGGGTCCCAGGAGGGTCATGTGAGCACAGACAGCAGTCCCCAGGGAGGGCGACGTCAGGCCTCAAACCCTGTCCCTTGTAGGGCCCCGCCCAGGCGACGACACCACTGTCCCCCGTGACCACACACTTCCCAGGCGCCGTAGTCGCTTGTGCCAAGGAAGCGCCAACTGTCTCCTCATCCAGAAGTACTCCCCGTCCCGACATTGCTGTGCGTCTTTAGCTGCCACCCTGCCCCTCTCTGATACTCTGGCTTCTCGGCCCTCGAAGGAGGGCAGCTGACATCTCGCTCTTCAAAGCCTCAAAGAGCCGCTCCAGGCTTTCTCTGAGCACCGTGGACAGGTCCGGGGACATCTGGCCTCCCTGATGTCAGCAAGGCTGGAGGGGCCTGAGGCCAGAGATGGGGAGCTGGTTCCCATATTGTGGAGCTTCTAGCGCTGGCCAAGAGACGAGGCTGATCCAGAGAACTTTTGTAGATCCGCCCAGACCAGATTCATTCATCTCATTGTTCATTTGCTTAGTGAGCACCTGCAGTGTGCCCGGGACCACGGTGGGCTCCAAGCGCACAGCAGTGAGAAAGGCGAACCTGGGGACTCCCCGGTCGTCCCCTAAGTTTATCCTCTGGGAGAAGAGACAGCGAAGTCTGCGAACAGATTTGCATAGTGACAAAATGTGGTGGGTGCTCTGGAGGTTATGAAGGAGCATGGAGACAGAGGATACTTGCAGAGGGGAGGCGTGGTTAATAACCTCTAGGTGAGGGGCTGACCTGGCCTCTCACAGGTGTGATCTTAGAACTGAGACCTGAAGGGTGAGAGGGAGCCAGGGGCAGTGACTTGGCCAAACCCACATTTCTCACATGTTCCTGAGCTCTGGCCGGGCTCCTGTTTGTGACAGAGATGGTAAGGGAGTGAGGAGAACGGCTAGGAACCTGAAACAGAGGTCTCCAAAGTGGGGTGCAGACACCCCGGGAGGTGTGCGGGGGAGTTCACTGGGGAGAAAGGAATGTTCAAAATTGATATTTCCATTTCCATTTAATCCAAAAAGGGGTGGGAGGAGAATTTCATTTTACCAGTATTTATGGACTCACGCTGATGTCCATATTTGGTCTCTATGTCAAATGTTACTGCGAGAAAGATTGGGCTGGCAGCCCGGCCTTTTCATTTGCTGTCTGCATTTTGAAGAATTTTCTCTTCACTGGAGACCAGTTCAGCAAATTTCTAGGTTAGAATACTCTCTGACTGATTTTTCACCAAGTGGAAGGAGGATTTAAAAGGACGGCATAAAGGAGGGACAAAAAAATGTAAGAAACCTTGAATATAATGCAAGTGCTCGAATCCAGAATGAGGCCTGGTGTGGGCCCTTTGCCTCCCAGCATCCACTCTGACAGCCACGGATGAGCAAACATCATGATGATCCAACTGGGTCTAATAAGAGAGTGGTCCCCAAAGTTCAGATATGACTGAGAAGACAATCTGCAACAAGAATTTGTATCCACCACTGTGACTCTGCCTGTGTGCTTAGTCGTGTCCGACCCCGTGGACTGTAGCCCGCCAGGCTCCTCTGTCCATGGGGTTTTCCAGGCAAGAATACTGGAGTAGGTTGCCATTTCCTTCTCCAGGGGATCTTCCCAACCCAGGGATCAAACCTGTATCTCCCACGTCTCCTGCATTGCAGGATGGGTCTTTACCCACTGAGCCATGGATTCCAACTTTAAATGTAGATTTTTGGTTTGTGATCTTAGCGAATGATGGCATAAAACCAGTCACACTTATTAAAACATTAAAAATATTATTGTAATCTGATTTAATTGAATTGCACTTTCAATTTATATTTTTGTGCCTGTTCAATAACATTCAGCCTACATGAGTATAGTAATGCATGATTATTACTTATAAATGAAGAGAGATTTTCAGTAGGTGTGGTCAAAAACTTTTTGCTGTGTCAGGGGCATGAGCAAGCTTGATGGACACCCCTGGACTGTGATGTGAGGATTTCATCTGGAAGGGATTTTTTTTTTTTAACTCCCCAAATGAAACAGTTCATTCCCTTAAAGGGTAAACGGCAGATCCTGGCAAGTCTTTCGCTTATTTATTCACTGGCCAGTAATAGAAGTGAACACACATCCTGGCTGAAAGGGAGGGTTCTTCTGATGGTTGTGCATGGAGCTGGAGACTGGGAGCTTGCCCACTGTAAGGTCTGCCTGCTGGCTAGCTCTATACTGAGACCCACTTCTCTGGCCTGACCTTATGAGCCACGCCAGGGCTGACTGTGTCTGTTTATAGCATCCTGGAAAGGTGCTTGATGCTGCGCTGTGAGTACGGAGGGTCTGCTGTGCGTCAGGCCCCAGGCCCTTCATTCCACATCCCTGCCTCCCTCCCTTGGAGCCCGGCATCAGGCTGGCAGCCCCCCTGGGGACTTGCCTCCCTGCCTTTCTCGTGCCTTCGGGGCTTAAGCTCCTCTGCAGGTACAGCACTGATGCCATCTCCCCCCACCCCTCCTCACACACCCAGAGTCCAGCAGACCTGGGGAAAGATGTGTCCACCTGCCTACAGCTGGGCTAAGCCAGGCTTCCAGCCCCAAGCAGCTCCAGGTCCTCTGGCTGGAGGGTCAGGGCACCAGGTCCTTCTCATCAGGTCCCTCCAAGCTCTCTTTTTCCCAAAAAGGTCTTCGCAAACTCCAGCGGTCCTTGGATGCCCCCAGTTGCCCAAAATTGGGCTATCAGGCCTCCTGCCTCCCCTCTCCCCACCCCGCCCTGATCCCTGTCACTCCTGCCACCGTGATCCAGCCAGAAAACTCCCCAGAGCAAGCTCCCATTCCTGTTCCCAGGCATCAGTCTCCATGTTGTTGGCATCAGTGCACATTTATTAATAAAATGAGCAAAAGAACCAAATGCTTCGGCAGCTCCTGACGTTTGCCTGAGGCTCTCTGCATGCCCAGTGGCACCAGAGGGCAGAGACGGGGTCCTGAAGAGGAAGTCTTTGTGGAGCCAAAGGGGGCCAGGTCCCTGATCCTTGGTGAGACCTTGCAGAATGCACAAGAGCTGATGAAATAGCTTGGGTGGCTTTGGGAAAGGAAGCCACGACGGGGGCAGGGTGGCCTGCCAAAGGCTGCTTAGAAGACCTTGCTCCAGACAGCCCCTTGCAGCCCTCCTCCTCGGAGAGAGAGGGCCAGGCTAGAACCACACCCCCACTCCCCACCCCTCCCAAGCCCCAGGGAGCCGTGGAGAGTGGGTTAGAACCCATCCACCGGCGGAAGTGCTCTTTGTGAAAATGATGCCACTGCAACAGTCAAATCCTACCCTTGTGGGGCCCTTGCCAGATCATCTAGCCTAGCTTCCCACTTCCAGACCACCTGGGATGCTGCACTCACTGCAAACGCATCTTGGGCCCATCCTGGACTCCCCGGGGAACTTTGTTTATCACACGTTCTCCGTGTGTTGGTATGTGGTCAGGTCAACACTCAGGAGCCACAAATTTAACCTCTCAATTTTCATTCCCCTCCCCTCGACAAAACAAAACAAATCAAAAAACCAGGGTAAGGTGAGGAAGAAGACAATTGTTTTAACCGTCCAGGATCATTGTGAAGATTAAATTGAAGAATGTATTTAAAAAACACCAAAATCTAATCACTAAGACTGGTGTGTATGAACTCATTTAACCCTCATCACAACCCTAGGAGGCAGACATCCTATTAAGCCCATTTCACGGATGAGGAGGCCTCTCCTGGTGGCTCAGCAGAAGAGAATCTGCCTGCCAGTGCAGGAGATGTGAGTTCGATCACTGCATTGGGAAGATCCTCTGGAGAAGAAAATGACAACTCACTCCAGTATTCTTGCCTGGAAGATGCCATGGACAGAAGAGCCTGGCAGGCTACAGTCCACGGGGTTGCAAAGAGTAGGACACGAATGAGCAACTCAACAACAGCAATACCAACGGATGAGGGGACTGAAGCTCAGAGAAGTTAAGTGATTTGCCTGAGGCTGCACAGAGAGTTGTGGCTGTGATTCAGGTAAACTGCTTGGTACAGTGCCTGAAACTTAGTAAATTGGTAGTTTATTTAAAAGGAAAAGAAAACAGGAGTTCAGATCTACGGCTCAGTCTTGGGGAGAGGACATTGTCCTTGCCTTGCTCCCCAAATTTTCTGTCCTACCCCCGGTCAACCCACCCCCATCCAAAAGGCTGTCCGGGCAGAAGCACCCGAACTGCCCAGATTCGCAGCCAGAGCCGGCGCCTCTGCCCCAGTCCCTGCATCCCAGGACCCGAGGAGAATCTTGGAAGCTGAATCCAGCCTGATCCCTCTGGTACTGGTGCACCCACTCAGGCCGTTTCGCCCTGACGTCCGCACAGGCTTTCTCACCAGGTCGGGGAGGGGACATGCGTTAAGCCTCCTCAGCTCACGCCTGTGTGTTCAAGTTCTCAAGCGGTGCTTTTCTTCGAGTGGTGGGTCATGTATGCTAGAAGAGTAAGTCTGGCACGGGGATCACAGGGGGATGGAAGGAATGTGCGTTCAGCCAGACACTGGGATGGGACCTGGGTGTGTTGTCTCATTTGTCTTCCCAGATGCCATGTTTAGGATCCCTTTGGAACATTTACCCCCATCTCATAGCTGAGAAAACCAAGGCTCAAAGCTTAAGCAACTTGTGATGGTCATAAATAATAGTTTACATTTACTGAGCTCATCGTGTGTAAGGATCGACTCCCTTAATTCTCACAAGGACCCTCAGAGCCCAGCCGGTGTCCTCACAGGGAAGATAAGTGACTTTCCCACGATTGCCTAGGAAGTAACAAAGCTAAAATTCAAACCCTGGTTGCTGTGGGTCCAGAACACTTCCCTCTGTCTCTAAATGTCAGTGTTTAAGCATTTCCTGATTTGCTTAGACACTGGAAAACTGTCCCCAGGTTTTCTCAAGCCCCCTCCTGCTTGTTGTTATTGTAGTTCAGTCGCTCAGTCCAGTCCGACTCTTTGCAACCCCATGGACTGCAGCAGACCAGGCTTTCCTGTCCTTCACCATCTCCTGGAGTTTGCTCAAACTCATGTTCATTGAGTCTGTGATGCCATCTAACCATCTTATTCTCTGTCATCCCCTTCTCCTCCTGCCCTCAATCCTTCCCAGTAACATGGTCTTTTCCATTGAGTCAGTTCTTTGAATCAGGTGGCCAAAGTATTGGAGTCTCAGCTTCAACATCAGTCCTTCCAATGAATATTCAGGACTGATTTCCTTTAGGATGGACTGGTTGGATCTCCTTGCAGTCCAAGGGACTCTCAAGAGTCTTCTCCAACACCACAGTTCAAAAGCATCAATTCTTCGGTGCTCAGCCTTCTTCATGGTCCAACTCTCACATCCATACATGGAAAAACCATGGCTTTGACTATATGGACCTTTGTTGGCAAAGTAATATCTCTGCTTTTCAGTACACTGTCTAGGTTTGTCATAACTTTTCTTCCAAGGAGCAAGTGTCTTTTAATTTCATGGCTGCAGTCACCATCTGCCTTGAGTTTGGAGCCCAATTAAGTAAAGTCTGTCATTTGTCTCCCCATCTATTTGCCATGAAGTGATGGGATGAGATGCCTTATCCCCCTACTTGGAGGCCTGGATTTGTAACAGAGGGCACGGGGTTTGGGCCCCCGCTTGCTCTGTGATCTTGGACAACTTGCTTCACCTCTCTGCTTCGGTTTCATCATCTGGGAAAGAGGAGGAGTGATCCTTGTCGACATCACTGACTTGTGAGGATCTACCTGGAGAGACACTGCAGGTACATGACCCACATAAAGGACCTGTAACAGGACTGGGTCTCATTCAGCCACAGCTTGTGCCACCTTCCTCTCGCTCTGGGTCACCTTTACTTACGGTTCAACAAATGCTGGGTCCCAGGGGTGCCTCTGGAAGTGGGGCCGGCTGGAGTCCGGGGCCTGCCCACTGGCCCCGGTGTCTGGCCTGGAGGTTGAGCTGCAGCCCACCCGAGCCACCTCCCAGCTGTCTTCACACGCGCCCTCCCGATGGGGGTCTCTCTCTCAAATGCCCCTGTTCCACTCCCCTAGCCTCAGTCGTCCTCTGAAGCTCACGTTCCACCTTCCAGGAAACCTTTCCTCGTTGATCAGGACCTCTCTGAGCTCCTCCTGCGACCTCCTCCAGCCAGCCCGCAGCGGTGCGCTCAGCCAGTCCCGCCCGTGACTTTGTTGTGTCCGGAAAGGCCTTGCTAACGAAGCAGAGCCCCGCAGCTCTCTGCCCGGCAGCCTCCAGGGCAGAGCCGAGCCCGCTGGTTCAGAGGGCTTCCGTGCCAGCCCTGCCAACCCACAGGGATGGTCAGCGGGTTGCTTCACCTTTCTTGGCCTCAGCTTCTAATTCCATAAAGTGAGGATAATTGTGGTATCTGCTTCACGGTGTTGCTGTGAAGGTTAAACGAAGCAATTTGTGTAAAGGGCTACACCCAGTGCCAGAAATAGAGGAAGACCTCAATAAAGCTAGACAGTAATAATGATAAAGAGAAAGGTGAAAGTATTAATTCCATTGATGGGCTAGGGCTTTAGCTGATGAGTTACACATTGCTTGAGATCTAGGGCTGGTGGAATATTTTTAAAAAAGGGTCTTTGTGGGTATTTGGCCAGGGTGGGGGTGGGGAGAGGGGAGCAGGTAGGAGGTGGATGCAGAGGTAGGTCCCTGGCCTCAGCCACTCCTGGGAAGGTCTGCAGAGCCTAGGAGGAGAAAACCCCTCCTTTCTATAGCAACTCCTCTGCCCACATCCCCGAGGGAGGGTGCGGGATGGTACTGTGTGACTCTACCCTAGCTAGGGGTAATTAGACTCAAGGTGGACCTGTGACCCCATCTGGGTCAGTTGTTCCTGCCCTTGAACACCGGGATTTGAGACGGGCAGGAGAGGGAGGGACACAGCGGGTTGGTCTCTCTGCAGGGCTGGGATGGAGCCAGAAGAGGGGCCCTAGTTGCTCCAGGCAGCCATGGCCTCTGAGGAATGGAAACTGCTCTTGGCCAAGAGGGAGAGGAACAAGGCCAGCTGGCAGCGGGGACCCAGATGAGGAGGGAGAGACTTTCCCCACGGTTCTGAGCCCAGCTCTCGTCTCCCCAGACCTGGCCCTACCTGCCAGTCCCACATGGGCAATCTGGAAGACACTGTCAGGGTTTCAAAAAGATGTCCCCCCTGTCACTGAACCCAGTGTGAACTGGTTTCTTGGGCTCAAACTCTGGAGCCCAACCACTATGTCCTTGCCTCCATCCAGGCCAGAAAACACCCAACCCAGGAGTCCCCATCTCCAGAATTCATTCATCAGAAAACCTGGAAGAGAAGATCTGGGAACGGAAGTGTTTGGTCTCCTCTGGGGTCAGAAGTGGGGCTCTGAAACCCAGGTAGTGGTCCTTAGGAACCGCTATTACAAATAAAGCTAGTGGAGGTGATGGGATTCCAGCCGAGCTATTTAAAATCCTGAAAGATGATGCTGTTAAAGTGCTACACACAATATGTCAGCAAATGTGGAAAACTCAGCAGGGGCCACAGAACTGGAAAAGGTCAGTTTTCATTCCAATCCCAAAGAATATTCAAACTACTGAACAATTGTGCTTATTTCACATGCTAGTAAGATTATGTACACAATCCTTCAAGCTAGACTTCATCAGTATGCAAAATGAGAACTTCCAGATATAAAAGCTGGGTTTAGAAAAGGCAGCGGAAACAGAGATCAAATTGCCAACATCCCTTGGATCATAGAGAAAGCAAGGGAATTCCAGAAAAACATCTGCTTTATTGTCTGTGCTAAAGCCTTTGATTGTGTGGATCACAACAAACTATGGAAAATTCTTAAAGAGATGGGAATACCAGACCACCTTATCTGTCTCCCGAGAAATCTGTACTCAGGTCAAGAAGCAACAGTTAGGACCTTACATGGAACAAATGGACTGCTTCAAAATTGGGAAAGGAGTACATCGAGGCTGTATATCGTCACCTTGTTTATTTAACTTATATGCAGAGTACTTCATGCGAAATGCTGGGCTGGATGAATCACAAGCTGGAATCAAGATTGCCAGGAGAAATATCAACAACCTCAGATATGCAGATGATAGATGATACCACCCTAAGACAGAAAGCGAAGAGGAACTGAAGAGCCTCTTGATGAGAGTGAAAGAGGAGAGTGAAAAAGCTGGCTTAAAATTCCACATTCAAAAACTGAGATCATGGCATCCAGTCCCATCACTTCATGGCAAATAGAAGGGGAAAAAGTAGAAGCAGTGACAGGTTTTATTTTCTTGGGCTCCAAAATCATCGTGGACATTGACAGCAGCCATGAAATTAAGACTCCCGTTCCTTGGATGGAAAGCTATGACAAACCCAGACAGCATGTTAAAAAACAAAGACATCAATTTGCTGATGAAGATCGGTATAGTCAAAGCTATGGTTTTTCCAGTAGTCATGTAAGGATTTGAGAGTTGGACCATAAAGAAAGCTGAGCGCCAAAGAATTGATACTTTCAAATTGTGGTGCTGGAGAAGACTCTTGAGAGTTCCTTGGACTGCAAGGGGATCCAACCAGTCCATCCTAAAGAAATTCAACCCTGAATACTCACTGGAAGGACTGATGCTGATGTTGAAGCTCCAATTCTTTGTCTACCTGATGCGAAAAGCCAACTCATTTGAAAAGACCTGGATGCTGGGAGAGATTGAAGGCGGGAGGAGGAGGGGATTACAGAGGATGAGATGGTTGGGTGGCATCACCGACTCAATGGGCATGAGTTTGAGCAAACTCCAGGAAATAGTGGAGGAGAGGGATGCCTGTCATGCTGCAGTCCATGGGGTCACAAAAAGTCAGATACAACTTAACGACTGAACAACAATAACCCAGGCAGCTGCCAAGGTCAGGGGCTGCCCTCTAACCATTCGAGTGTGGGGCAGCAGCTAGAACTCCTTCTCGCTTTGATCTGTGTGGCATTGAACCATTTCTGAAAACTTGATCCCAAGACAGAGCCCCCATTACAGATGCTGGATAAAAAGCTAACCAGGGTTCCCCCTTATTCCGTCCTTTAGATATGTGGGTTGTCTTCTCATCCTCTGGGAGACGTTCCTGGACCTTCCCATCAGACCAACGTGGTCTTTCTCCCTTTTATCTTGGACATCCATCAGCTGTGGCTGTCACAACCCTGAATGCAAGCAGATTGTGGACAGAGGCAGAGCACGTGCTTCTGAGCCCTACCACTCATTCCCATTTGTGAACTGGGGTGAAATTCCCCCACTGAGTTCCTTAAAGGATCTTACAATACCACATACCTGAAGAGCTCAGTACAAAGCCTAGTGTTTAGTGAAATTTCAAAAAAGTCCATTTTTTTTTTTTTTTTACTGTTGGTTTATACATGTCTGTGTTCCCGAATGGACTGTAAGTGCTTTGAAAAGACAGGAGCTATTTATGGCTGCAGCCTCCCGTTTGGCAGTGCCTACCACACGGTAGATACCTGCCCGGTCAGCGGTATTGGGTTTTGGATCCACAAGATTCCCTGGGTCCCAGCCACCAATGGGACTGACCAGGCAGCATGCTGGTTCAGCTGAGCTCAAGCCCAGCTATGGTCTCCACCTTGCCAGGTTGTGTATCCACTCGAGACTGGATGAATCTGAATCCCAAGCTCATTTGAAATGAGACAAGATTTCGGGGCCTGGTGTTCTGTTTGAGAACATGCATGACCTGTCCCTGACTGAGATTTCTCCATCAAGCCTGACTCAGAACAAGTGACAGGGTGGGGAGACATGGCAATCTTTCCTGGAGGCAGCCCAGCCTTGCCCCTGTACCTCAGCTGGCCAAGGAGTGCTTTGCTGAGTTGTAGGGATTCAGTGCTCAAAGTTTCAGAGGAGTCTGGGCCTCTAAGGTTCTCAGAATCCCCCACCCAAGGGTCCCCATTTCAGATGTCAGGGTCCCACTCTCTCCTGAGCAGGGCTCTGACTCTGCTTTGGAGATCTGTCTAGATTGTGCACTAGTTTCCCTGGCAGCCCTGCCCCTCTCCAAGTCCCCTCTGAGACTGATCATCAATGCAGGCTTCCCTTTGGGTACAGGAAGAGTCTTTAAACAGTACCATTGAGGGTTTGGGTGTTTGCCATATGCCATGAGTTGATACTTGATTGACCTGAGCCTGTTACTTTCTTTCTTTAAGGCCTCCAAAGAAGTTAACAGTAGCCAGCCAGCCCCACACTGCCAACAGTCTTAAAGTCTGTGATGCACAATATGGCAGCTTGTCATACCCACCCCCGCCCCAATCCCACTGCAATGGGGTGCTCACCGCGTCTACCAAGTGATCTGGTCCAGCATGCCACAGGACCAACTGTCTTAGACTAGAGTCCCCTCAAAACAGAACCCAATGAATGGATATGTGTCCAAGGACTTTATTTTGGAGGTGATCCCAGGGAGCAGAAATGAGTGACCAATCCGACTGAAAAAAGAAAAGCAGAAAATCCAAAGTAACGGAGCTTCACCAGGTCACTGCTGTGGGTGACGGGGGCTCAGTGCTGCTGGGACCTTCCAAAAGCAGCGTGCTGAAGGGCCTTCCAGCTTGTCAGCCAGATGGCGAGCTGGCAGGAGCAGCCATCCATCAACTCCGGGCCCCATTGGTTGAAGCTGGCCCAGAGAAAGACAGCTTCCTTCCACACATCCTCATGCTGAGCGTACTCCTGGGCCAGCAGCCCATGTTGGGCGCTGCACAAGCTCTAGGGCAGAGAAAGAAAAATGCCTGGTACTCACATGAGGCGAGATGCTGTCAGTGCAAAGTGAATCGAAGCCCGCGTGAAACTGTTTGCCACAGCGTGGCTGAAAATAGAGGTGCCGCTGAGTGCCTGGGAGGCTGTGAATATGGGCTCTCCAACCAGACTGCATTCAAATTCTTTTGCTGTGTTTCATTTTCCTCTGCTCATAAAGGCAGACTACTAAGAGGAAAATACTATTTAATAGACTGCGTTGTGATGAGGTTAAGGAGAAAATTCACACGAGGTGCTTAAAAACGGTGACAAGTAAGAAGCACGTAACAAGACTTTAATAAAGAGTGATGTTATTATCCTCATTTTAAAGTTGAAGGAACTGAGATGTAATTTCTAAGGGATGCCAAGAGAGAAGAGAATGAGAGGGAGGGAGCCACTTGATTGAGACGCCATTCAAACCTCCAAAGGCGTGTCAGTTTGCAACTCACAGGAAAACTTGGTTTCCTAACCAGAATCTCCTGCCCTTTGCCTATCCTGCCCACTTCCCCTATCTTGTGAGGGGCTGCAGGAGGGAAAACAGGCACTCTTTCTTGCCCTGAACATGCATATGTGCTTTCTTTGCTCTGGCTACAGAGTCCATAGGTTCCTTGTGGTGTCACAGCTGGTTGCTATGGAGACCAGGTCTATGAATGTCAAGTCTGGGTCCATGAAGAGCAGAGGGATCAGCTGGGTCCAGGGGGAGAGGAAAATGCAGCACCCCGGGGGGGTCTCATAAACACCTCTCTCCCATGCCCTGAGCACGCAGACACACCATGGAGCCAGCAGCGCCCCCCACCCACCCGGTGTCCGCTGCCCAACCTGCTTGCTTGAGATCTGACAACATACGTTTGGTGGCAAACCACCCCAGCAGCCAGGAGCGTCATCAGCCGCTGTCCCCTCGCACTTGCCCTCCCTACCACCGCTCACAGGTGGCGGGGGCATCCCTAGCGTTCCCATGGCAACACTGAGGTCAGACTTCGGCGCGGTGACCTTACTCTGGGGCCGCTGGGCTCCGGCTGGGCCGTCATCGCCACCGGGGGAAACGGAAGAGCTGCGAAGACAGGAATCTGCCCTCCTCGAGGCAAGGGCTCTGGGTGAATCCGCCCCAGGCCGCTTCCGGTTTACAGTTAGGGAGAGAGGCTGTTGGGCCAGGGATTGGTTTCTTACAGGATACAGCTGGGGCGACAGGAAGTGGCTTTCCCGCCTCTGAGGACAACAGACAGCTTCCTTGGAAAGGGCTCCCATCACCCACTGGCTGTGGGTGCCTGAGTAGCCGTGACTCTGAGATGTGCTTAGGGCGTCTTCCGGGGGGGCTTGGGTGAGCAGAAGCGAGCGAGCACCCCCCTGCTCTTCTCTGGAAATCAGGAGGGAATCCCCCGACACACTCTAGCCGGGCCCTGCACCCTCCCGGACCACATCCTCCTGCTGCTCATTCACCCCACCTGCTTGCCCCCTCCTAAATGGAGCCCTCTTCTTCGCCCGCCCCCCAGGGCCCCGCTGCAGCCCCTGCCTGTTTAGGACGCTTCTCCAGAAGGAACTCTCGCCTTTCTTGTGATGGACCCTCGGAGGAAACAGGACCTCCTGGCCTGGACCTGGACCCTGTAGTTGGGACTCTTGACCCTGCTAGTGGTGGGAGAGGAAAGTACAAAGCTGTACCAAGTTGCAAAGTCCGTCACCACCCCTTCTAGCAGCGTGGCTTCGTCACGTCCCCTGTCTCAGGCTTGCTGTGAGGATTACACGGCCTCATCAGTGCTCACATTCTTCCCCCGAGGCCCCTGCCTGGACCCCCAGAGGCTACCTCCTCAGAGGCCTGTACCTGCCTATGGTCCGCACACCTGCTGTGTCAGCTGCTGCCTCACCTGGCCCCTCCCCCGCCGGATCTGTGGGTTTTCTACACTTTGTTCTTGCTGGCTCTGCAGATGTGTCTAAAGTCAGCCCTGCACTCTCCCCGCTCCCTTCCAGAAAGGAGGGCCGCTGAGAGTATATATCTAGTTCTGCATTAGGCATCTGTGATGGACACGCCACACCCATGACTGTATTCAACACTTCTCACAAGACTGTCAGAGAAGTATCACCAGCCCCATTTCTGGAGATTTAAAAAAATAGACACTTACAGAAGTAAAATGACCTGCCCAAGATCACACAGCCACCAGAGCTAACATTTATTACTTCCCTTTTGTTAAATTTCATACTAATATGCTTTATACATGTTATCTCAGTACAGAGTACTGTGCTGGGCTAGTTGCCCAGTCATGTCCAACTCTTTGTGACCCCATGGATTTATAGCCCACCAGGCTCCTCTGTCCATGGGATTTCTCAGGCAAGAATACTGAAGTGGGTTGTTGAGCCCTCCTCCAGGGTATCTTCCTGACCTGGGACTGAACCTGAGTTTCTTGTGTCTCCTGCATTGCACAGGAGATGTGCTTGGGGGAAGTCTGCTGGGGGCTTGGGTGGGCAGAACCGAGTGAGCACCCCTGCCCTTCTCTGGAAGTCAGGAGGGAATCCCCACACACACTCTAGCCGGGCCCTGACCCCTCAGGGAGGGGAAGTGATCCATCTAAGATGCCCCAGCTGGTCAGAGTCAGCCTCTGCCAGAGGCAGAACAATCTGGGAAGCCCCAGTACAGAGTAGGAAGTTAAAAACTTGAACTCTAGGGTTTGAGTCCTATCTCTGCCTCTTAAAAGCTGTATGTAATGTTAGATATCAATTATATTTCCTCAAAAAAGACTGTGTGACCCTTGGCAAGTTACTTAACCTCTCTGTGCCTCAGAAGCCTCATTCGTAAAGTAAGATAGTAACAGTGACTTCCTTATGGGGTTTTGATGAGGTTTAAATTAGGAATACAAGTACTTACAACAGTGCCTGGCACAAAGTAAGTGCTATATAAATACTGTTCCCTGAAAATGGAAAAAAAAAAAAAAAGAAGAGGTGGAAGTGATGAAAGCTTTGCATCATCTTTTGGAGTAGAGTACTACTGTTAATCACCACGTGGGGATAAACAGGCTCAGAGAGGTGAGTTGACATGTCTGAAGTCACACAGGCTGTGTGTGGTAGACCTGGGATTAAAATCAGCTTCTGGTCCTGGTCCCAGAAGCTGTGTTGGCCCTATTTTGCCTGGCCACCCTGCTGGGAGGAGAGCAGAGATCCTGCCAGCGTGGAGGGAGAGTTGCCCAAGACCCAGGGGTGGCCCAGGTCAGGCAGGAAGCCGAGGAGGGGGAGCAGGGGAGAGGCTTACAGGACCTCAGCATCCAACGTTCCTGCTCCAGCTGAGTCCAAGAGAAGGAACTGTGACTCAACTGGGCCACTGGCCAAGCTGGGCTCTGGGCCACCGGACAAAGCCCCCTGCTTCTTGCCTAGTCTGAGTTTGAGCCCTTGTAAATCTTTGAAGTGATGATAGTCACGCAAAGCTCTCAGAAAGTTAGGAGCTGCCAAATTTACCCATTTTCTTCCTCAAGAAGCCTGGGAAGATAAAGGGGAGTAGCTTCTCCAGTCCCAGAATGCTGCCTCTGGCCAGCTGGGGGATCTTAGACGGATCCCTTCCCCTCCCTGGGCTTCACTTTCCTCATCTGTAAAATGGGGACAAGGAAAGCACCTACCCTTTTACCGCTGGTTTGAGGAGGTCCGGTGCTCTCACATATACAATATGGATTATCTTTCAGCCCAGAAGACATTCCATAGCTGGAGTCATTCTTTCCAACCCTGTGCCCTGAGACCAGGGCCTTGTCTAGCTGGACCTTGTGTCGTGAGGTTGTTACAGGGAATGAATGAGCTCATGAATTGAAGCTCCTAGCACAGTACCTGGGCAGTGTGGGAACTCAGTGTTTGGAAGTGCCTGTCCCCTACTTGATGCCTGTGGACCATGGCTGACTCTTCTTAGTAGACAATGCCCAGAAGAATGCTTGTATGCCCAAATGTGCCTTTGTGGTTATCTTAGTGGGAGCGTGGGAGGCTCAAAGTTGTCTTTGATGATTCCTTGGGGGTCTCTTAGAACCAGAAACCTGGCCTTAAGGAATAACTATCAAGCATACAGACATGCTCAGGTTTTCACCTTGTTCTTCCTACAAAATCATTTTGGAAATGACAGCAGGTCTAAGGGAAAAGGACTCTGGCCAAGCCAGGGGGAACCGCACTGACCACAGTGACCTCCTAAGGCCAGCCTGACTGTGGCAGCAAGACAGCAGCTAAGTGAAACGCCGAGGGAGACACGAGACTCAGCAGGACGTGGTCAGATGGCTCTCCCGTCAGCCTGCCTGCTCTCCTCACCTCTCCGTCGGACGCACGCACGTCCCTCTGTACACACTTGTGCCTGAAGGTGCCCGGATGACTGGGCTCCCGTGTCTGCTGTGTTCCCCAGCATCATGTGCCCGGTCCAAAGTGCCCTGACAGCAAAGGAGAGCCAGGACCCCGGTTGGTGGTGGTCTGAGGGCTTTATCCAAAGCAGCCTCAGTCCGCACAGGAAGTGCGCCGGGCTCCACACATTATCTCATTTAATCCCATTAGCAGGAAATGCCTTTGAAGTCTTGTGTTTGAGCTTAAAAGCTCCTGAGCCGTTTAGCCCTTAATAAAGCCGAGCTTCTTTCGATTTTAAATCAGGCTGAGATATCTATGTGAGTGAAAGTCACTCAGTCGTGTCCGACTCTTTGCAACCCCATGGACCATACAGTCCATGGAATTCTCCAGGCCAGAATACTGGAGTGGGTAGCCTTTCCCTTAGTCATCGTCATTCCTTTCAGGGATTCTCTTGGTTGGGGGGGGGGAGTGGGGGGCGAGGGGAGGAGGGTGGTGGTGGTAGTTGGGGGACCAGAGGGGACACTTGAGTAAGAGAAGGTGATACCAGGGGGGATGTGGAGTGTGTGAGGAGGGAAGTGGGGGGGGTGCGTGATGGGGGAAGCAGGGTCTAGGAGAGGAGAGACTGAAGCCAGTGATGCTGGAGCTGCTTCTGGGGGCAGAAGAGGGAAGGATAAGAAGGCCCTGCCTGCCGTCAGAGGAGCCAGCAGAGGCCCCGGTGGCGGAGTGGCTCGTGTGGGGACAGATGTGCTGTGTTGGGGCACTGCTCCCAGCAGAGGCCCTGACCTCTTCAGCCAGACCTCACCACGTGTCTGTCCACTCTGGGTGTTGTTTGGCCTCCACCGTGCCGCTTCAGTCTCCCCTTCCCACCTGGCTGTGACAGTCCCAGGGGCGGGAATGTGTGGCTTCATTCCTGAGCCCAGGGGCCACCGGAGCCAAGACCGTCACCATCATCCACATCACTGGAACTCCACCAACCAGCCGTGCAGGAGGCCCCTGCGGGCGGAATTGGGGTTTTTTTTCACTCTGCTAGTTTTCTAGGTTCGTTTCATTTAACAAAGGAGGTGGTTCAGGTTCAGACTCAGATCCTCCCCTGCCCCGTTTTGGTTTTGCCTAGAAGATGGATGGGCCCAGCGCCCTCAGACTGGCCCAGTCCCCAGCTGAGTTCCTGCATGCGATGGGAGGCAATGCAGGGCTTCTGGTCTAGAATCTTCTGGCCTAGAATCTTCTAGATCTCCTGATGAGAGGCCAGCATGATGCTGAGAAGGTGGAGGGCCAAAGGGGATCCCTTCTCTGGGCTGCCCGGTCTGTCCTGGGCTTTTGAGCCCCAAGAAGGGAGGAAGATGGGTCCCGCAATCCAGGCCTGTTCATCCAGAAAAGGAAAGGTCAAAGCCCCGAAGCTGCTGCTTTTGGTACCAGAGGTGTCAGATACCGGAAGCTGATTTCTCCTATTCGGGCAGGAATGCACCAGTGGAAATGCCCGGAGTTATGGGCGTAGTGGGGGTGTCCGCCGGACCTCACCGGGACCTCCTGGACCGAGCTGCCACGTTAGAGGGTTCCCTGGGGAGAAAGAGCCGCACCCCCAGAGCCCCGGAGGTGGGCAGACTTTCAGAGGCGGCAGGTCCCGTGCCGCAGGAGCTCGGAGAAGGTGAGAGACTCTGGAAGGCTAGCACACCTACGCCAGCATCACAGCATCGGCCCGGCTCCGTGTGAGTCACCATGGATTAGCTGGTGGTGGGTGGGGAACCGGTGGGCGAAGGATGCGCCCTCGGGTTGGGGAAAAAGAGGGTGGAGGGGATGTGTTTGGGGTGAGAGCTGGAAGCATGAAAAGACCCCGAGAGAGTGGAGGGGCCAAGGAGGGTCCACACTTCTCTCAAAATCATCTCCATCTAACTGACCTGACCAGTCTTCTGGAGACCTGGGCCTTGGAGGCTGAAGCCAGAGAGCTGCTGGAAGTGTAGGGAGGTGATGTTCACTCCGGGGGCCAGGGAACGCTGATGATAAGACTGAGCACTTATCACGCACTAGGTGCTGGCTGAGCCCTTTGAATATGTGGTAAGGAGCACACTTACTATGCACTGGGTACCCTTCCGCACATCTCATCTGTGCCCTCACATGGTTCTTACTAATCAGAGGAAGAAGCAGAGGAGCAGAGAGGTTAAGTGACTAGTCCACGGTCACCCAGGATTGGGGCTCCGGTGGCCATACTCCTGAAGCCCCACAACAACCTCTCCGTATGGTGAGTCTCTCTCTACTGTGACTGCAGTGCAGATGCTATTATCCCCATTTTACAAGTGAAGAAGCTGAGGCTCAGCAAGATTAGCTAAGCAGGAAAGAAGCCCCCCGCTCCTCCCCCATGCCAGTCTCTGTCCTAGCCACTTCCCATCTGTTACTCCTTTCATCCTGGACTAGGATGAAAGTCATAGGACTATGAGCCTCATCGCACAGAGGAGAAAGGAAGGGGAGATAAATTATCTGCCAGGGATAAAGCCTCTGCTAGGATTTGGTCTGAGAATCTATTTGAAGTCTATGTGAGTTTCAGCAATTGATGGCTTCATAGAGCCATGGCTTTGAAACCCCAGTTTCAGGGTCTAGACCTTCTCCTCCCACACTGGCCCATTGTGGGGACCCAGGCTGGGGCCAGAAGGGTAAGACACCAACAGAGCCCAACTCTCTGCTCCCACTGCCTCCTGCCCCCAGGAAATGCAGACGATTATTCCCAAGGGCTAAAGGAGCACCCCCTGGGAGGAAGGGTACCTTTTTGAGGTGGCAGGGTCCGTGGATGAAAGCTTTGTCTCCTGTATGTGGATTCTGATTCTGGCTTAATAACCCCTATGGTCAGGAACTGTCAGAGCCTGAGTTTCTTTGTCTGTAAAATGAGAATCGTCATCCTCCCCATCTCAGGGTATAATGGGGACCACCAGATAGAGCAGGCTGCTGGCTCAGGGCCCCTCAGGCTGGGCCTTCTGAAGTAGAGCCTGAGAGGGGAGTTTCTGTGCAACGAGTCGATCAGGGCCGGGCTGCAGGGGAACCAGGGGGATGAGAGTGGGGGGCAGGGCGATGTGGGGGAGGGGAGCCGAGGTGCATCACGCCTCTGAGCTGGTCAGACTTGAGGCAAGGCTGAGGGTCATCCTAGCTACCCGCCCTCTGCAACCGAGGTCAAAGGGGCTCCAGGCCTGAGGACTGCTAGAAGCCAAAGCGCACAGAAGCTGGGGGGTGGGAGGTGGGGCACTTGGAATTGGCAAAAGGACCCCAGGGGATCTCTTGTGTCACCTACCCATTAAGTGGAGGCAGGGGCAGCCCTTGCGCAGAGCTGGGGCCAGGACCCCTGGGCCTCGGACAAGCTGTATGGCCACACCGTGCCGCAGCAGGTGTGTTCGTTTCCTACTGCTGTTTTCCCAAAGCGGCTTGAAACCATACCATTTTGGAGGCTAGAAGTCAAAAATCAAGGCAGCATCAGAGCTGAGCTCCTCCCAGCTGCCTTGGAGGAGACTCTTGTTTCCTTGCCTCTGGCAGCTTCCAGAGGCTGCCTGCATTCCTTGGCTTGTGGCCCCTTCCTCATGTCATTGCCGTCTCTCGCACCTAACATCACCTCTCCCACTACTGACTCTGACCCTGTTAGGCCCCTTATAAGGACCCATGTGATAACAGTGGGCCGCTCAGTTAACCAAGAATAATGTCCTTGTCTCAACGTCCTTAATTGCAGTGTCTCCCCCCACCCCCACTTTATTTCAACCTAGAAAGTAACATACTCACAGGTTCTGACAATGAGAATGTGGACATCCCTGGGGGTTACTGTTCGGTCTACTCTGGTGGGGGAGGGATGGAGGCACACACCTCCCCCAACATGGATACAAAGGCCCTACCTCTGCCTCAAGGGGAACAAATCTGTGGTGTTCTTGAGACTTCTCTAGGATCAGATTAAACCCAGACTTCAACGGAGCCCATAACTTTGCTTAGCTTCTTCTCCAGCCCATCCTGTTTCCTTTTTTCCCCTCCAGTTTTCCCTCTCTACACCACTTGGACAAGAATCCTCATCTCAGTCTTTGCTTCTAGAGAATCTGTCCTGGGTCACTGAGTCCCCTTGGCCCCATTGTACAGATGAGGAAACTGAGGTGCACAGAGCACAATGAGCACATGTTCAAGGTCAAATAGTGAGTCAAGAGCATAGTCTCCAGATTCCTGGCTCTGGGCTCCCCGTCCCTCACTGCTCAGCCTCAAGCTCACCAGAGGGATTTGTTTAAGGGCCTGTGAGGGGTTCTGTGCAAGATCAGAGAGGCTGTGAGGCTCTAATTGCTTCTCAGGCAGCCCTGGCAGCTGCTTAACTGGCCACCTGCTGGCCTGTGCCTTTTTCTCCCCTCGGTCTTTTGTTGCAGAGATGGGCTTTGAAGAGTTTGCTGGCTGTTTTGCTTTGAATTTCCCCAGCAGCTCTTTTGCCCCAAATCCTAACAGTGTGTCTTGGGGAGAACAGACTTTCCACCCTGGGCGGTGGGATGGTGTGGGAGGCTCTGCTTTTCTTGGAGGGGGAGGTGAGCACAGGCAACCCAGACCTTGGGCCCCCTTCAGAACACCAGGCATATCTCAGACAACTCCAGTACGTTTTGCTGCTGGTTTTCCATCTCCTCACCCCCATCTCTTCCCTGCCCTGCTCTGCCCTGCGCCTCTGCCTCTGGTTGGGCTTCAGCCAGCGGGAGGCACTGGCAGGAGCAAAGGTCAGTTTTTCATTTTCCCCCTCTCCTGCTTCTGGCCTAGGGATGGTAATAGCTCCCCATAGATGCTAATCCCTGGCTGTCTCTCCATCCACTTCTACATGTGATGGGCTGAATCATGGTCCCCAAGGTGCCCAGGCCTTAATCCCCAGACCCTGTGAATATATTACTTTATATGGCTAAAAGGACTTTGCAGGTGTGATTAAATCAAGGGTCCTAAAATGGGCAGATTATTCCAGGTTATTGGGCAGGTGCAATGATGTCATCATTAGGGTCCTCATAAGAGGGAGGCTGAGGGGCAAGGTGATTTGATGATGGGAGCAGAGATTGGAATGATGTGGCCAGGAGCTGGGAAAATGCCCTCAGCCTCTAGAAGCTGGGAAAGACAAGAAACTGATTTCCCGCAGGGCCTCCAGAAGGAACCAGCACTTCGAACTTCTGACCACCAGAACCAGAGAGTAAATTTGTACTTTATAAAAAACATTTTTTAGTTCGTTAATTAGTTATCTTGGGCTGGGCTGGGTCTTCTCTTCTCTAGTTGCAGCGAGCTGGAGATACTCTCTAGCTGCGGGTGCTGGCTCCTCATTGCGGTGGCTTCTCTTGGTACAGAGCACAGGCTCAAGGACTCCAAGGCGCCAGTTGTCGCAGCGAGTGGGCTCAGCCGTTGCAGCTCCCAGCTTCTAGAGCACAAGATCAATAGCCATGGCATGTGGGATCTTTCTGGACCAGGGATTGAACCCATGTCTTCTGCATTGGCAGGTGGATTCTATACCACCGAGCCAGCAGGGAGGCCCTGTATTGTTTTAAGGGATAAGCACATGTAGTAATTTGTTAGAGCAGCAGTGGGAAACTAATACATCACCCTTCTCTAAAGAGGCTCTTCAGTTCTCGTCAGTTAAATCCTTGATTGTGCCTCTACTTGCTGTGGGATCTTGACTAATGCAGCACATGTCAGACACTGTACTCAATTGTTTTATTTATACCTAACGACCTGTTTTCCACTTTAGGGGAGAGTAGGGCTTTGGTCAGACAGCCAACAGTAAGAAGTAGCATTCCACACTCTGGGTGATAATCTGGTGGGCTGCTGCCTCCTCTATGAAAGAGGGGGCTGGTGCCAAGGGAAGGGGTCCCTGGTGGAAGTGACTAAATTCCTCAGGCCCATAGGCCGGCCAGTTGCAGGCTTCTGTGCCCAACTTGGGTGGGGTGGTGGAAGCCTGGCTATCCCCTCCCTGTTTCAGAGGGGCTCGAAAGGCACTCAGAGGTTTTTAAAGGTTTGACTGAACCCGAGGAGCTGGATTCAAATCTTGGTGACTTACTGGATCCCTCTTAACCTTCCTCTTCCATAAGATGGAAATCAAACTCCCTCCCCTCAAAGGGTGGGATTGAGACAGTTAGTAAAACAAAGTATGCATGAGAATTGACAAGCAGGTAATTGCCCAACCATGATAAATATTGCTATTTGAGCATCTACTGTGTCCAAGGCACGGTTCCAGGTCTTGGGGATGAACTGGAGAGCAAAACAAACCTACACCCTCATGGAGTGTTCATGTTGGTGCGGACAGACGATAAACAGCTAAGTAGCTTATCAGAAGGCCAGAAGATGATCGACACGGAGGAGGGTGGGGCTGGAGGAGGGCTTCTGTGGTTTACACAAGGTGGTCCACACGGCCCCACAGAGGAGAAGACGTTGCTTTCTGAGCTTCATCTTGTTCCATCCGTCCATGTGTTGATGTTCTCTAATTTGCTTCAGTATATAATCAGTGCCCAATTGTGATTGTCTCCTGCACCCCAGACGAGGGAAGCATGAAGACTGAGTCTGCTTCTGTGCATGATTAGTGTGTATGTGTGTGCACGTCTGTGTGTGTCTGTAACAGGAAACGCCTGCTCTTTATCACATGGATGGAAGATGAAGGCAGAGAAGATTGGAGATGAGAGAAAATCTTCTTATCTTTCTACCCTGGCTCAGCCTCCCGCTCCCGATGGCTTCATGCTGGTCTCCCATTCCTGATTGCTTCCTCCTGTCCTACTTCTTTGTGCTAATTCGCCCTCTCCCCAGTCATCTCTTTTTTTCCCGCTGTTTTCTTTCACACTCAACTTCTCTGCTTTCCCTCCACCTGCCGCTGATCAGTGCCTCTGAGCCTTTGCGCAGGCTGTGCCTTCCACCTGGCATGCCTATCCGTGCACCCAGTCCTCAGCAACCCCCCTCATCTTCCCGCGTGCCCTCCCCTTCCTTAGGCAGAACCCACAGCCCCCTCTCTGCGTTTGCACAGCCCTTTGTAGGGGTATTGGTCCTAGTACGTGCTGCCCTGCATACAGCTGTCCCCACCACACCCTCCAAGATGGGAAGGGACAGCGTCTCATTGGATCTCACATCTGGACGGGCTCCTGACACGGGGACTTCAGCTGGGTCACTTAACCTTTCTGAGACTTGGTCTCCTTATTAGAAACTTCCCTGGATGGAAATTTCTAACTAACATTGGTTGGTTAGTTACATTTCTAACAGCATCTCTAACATTGGTTCCGCTAACCAATGGTGACCACAGTGCAGCATCATCACAGACGTCCTGTCTGCCGGGCATCCCTGACCGCACTTTCTTCTGAGTTCTCAGAAACCGCTCTGGGCCAGGTGCTGTCAACATCCTGTCTTCACAGGAGAGGACACTGAGGCACAGACAGAGGCTAAGTAATGTGCTCAAGGCTTCCCTCTTTGCCCCGGAGAGTCTGACTGAAGAATGGTGCCCTACGCTTGATTTAATTTTGAACAGCCATTCATGCCCATGGGCCAAAATTCAAAAAGTTATGTAAGTTATGTGACAAGAGACCAGTCTCTCTTCTCACCCTGTCCTTCAGCCACCTGCTTCCCCTCCTGAGAAATATCCACCACACGTATTGGGCTTTTGAACACCCTTCCAGAGATCATCTGTGCATAAACATACAGGTATTTTCTTTTTAAATCAGAACATTTACCCATTTTATGGATGCACTGCAATAGCTCTACATTGTACCATATTTTAGAAAATATTGAAAGCACAAGCTACTTTGTGAAATCAAGACCAACACAGAACCCACATGTATCTATTTCAGATTCATGTTTTACACAAACAGGAGAAGGGGTGTGTGCAGCCGTGTCTGTCTTGAGGCAGCTCTGTATCCACGCTGACTCTTAATGGCTGCTCTATACCGTCCCGGGGGAGTCAGAGAAAGGCCACTTCCTGGGGATGCATCCTGAGCCCATGGCCCAAAGCGTGCGCACAGCAGCGCGTGGTGATGCTAGGTCATTGCCTTGGCCTCTCCAAGTCTGCAGCAGAATGGATGGGCATGGTGACCTTCCAGGCCCGAAGACAGCGCTCCCTCTCCTGTCCAGCTCCCTGCAAACAGGGCTGGTCACAGCAGAGCTGGCCGTTCCAGGCTGTGTCTGTTGGAACAGAAGAGGAGAGAGAGGACAAGAGTCTACAAGCATCTTGTTCAGAAGAGAGGCTCCAGGGAGATTAGCCCAGGTCCCAAAGCTCTCCAAGGCCAAGGATGGCGCAGAGGAAAGAAACTCATGAAGGCCACTGGCTGACGGTTGGGTCCTGTGCCTGGGATGGCTGGGTGAACCCAACGTGCAGTCAGCATTCTTTATTTTAGGCTCTGGGCTCCTTGAACCCCCTCCTCGCCCACTCCCCTCCCTCTGGGTCCCAATCTCTGCTCTCTGGGCCTCCGAGGCACAGATCCAGCCCTCTGCAATCCTTGCTCTTGCCTCCAGGAACAGGCCAGTTTCCAGTCCCCTGGTCAGCTGTTGGCTGTATTGCTGAATCACTGTGTTGGGACCCCCTAAGAGGTTCTCTCAACCAGCCCTTGTCTGAGATGTGGCTCTCTCTGCAGTGCAGTCCACTGGTCTTCTAGCTTTTACCTTGAATGCCTCCAGTGTTGGGAATCTCACAATCTCTCAAAGGCACTTTGGGAAATTTTTCTCTACTGAATATCAGAACTAGAAGGACTCTTAGGAATCTCTAAGCCCGCCCCTCCATTTTTCCTGACCCTACCTCTTCCTGTCTTGTCATTTACCCAGTTCAGACCCACCTCCCGTCCCCCTGGTGGGCTCCTTAATTTCCAACGTGTGGGGAAGGTCCTCTTCTTGAAGCAACTTCAGTGCAGCTACCACAGAAGAAAAATAAAAACCAACCCCTACTGTCTGCCCTTGCTGCCCCCTGCAGCCCCACCCAGCCAGGCCAGGAAGTGCCTGGCATGTGACCTCCCGTGCTGGCCCCACACGCTTGGTCACCGCTGCTAATCGATTGCCACACTCAGACGCAGGCTCAGAGTCCTCAACACAGTGCGCTCAAAGGCTACTCCAATCAGCAGAAATTGGCATGTTAAGGTGATACCCCTTTGTTATCTCTGTTCCTCCCAATGAGGCAGCCCCAGGCCAGATGAGTTTTTCCAAATCCATCCACTTGCAACAACGTTTCCAGTCTACCCCAAGGAAGGCCTCTCTCTGTCCTCAGGCCTCCTCGGCAATTGACACCAGTTCTGTGATCAACTACCCGGCTGGCTGTGTGAGCCTCTTCCTCAGCCGGTCCAATCTCCTTCATTTTCCTCATTTATCCTAGTCTTCCCTGCCAGTCCAGTGGTTAGGACTCTGAGCTTCCACTGCAGGGGACACAGGTTCCATCCCTGACCACAGAGTGCAGCCAAAATAAAGAAGAAAATATCTCATTTTCCAAATGCCATGCCACACCCCAATCTCCAAGATTTTGCTCAGCCTTTTCCCAAAGTCTGCAGTTCCTTCCCTGGTCTTTTCTGTGTGTTTGAAGCTTCTCTATTCGTGGTTGTTGTTGTAGTTCAGTCACTCATTTGTGTCTGACTCTTTGTGACCCCATGGACCGCAGCACTCCAGGCTTCCCTGTCCATCACCAACTCCTGGAACTTGCTCCAACTAATGTCCACTGAGTCGGTGATGCCATCCAACCATCTCATCCTCTGTCATCCCCTTCTCCTGCCTCAATCCTTCCCATCATCAGGGTCTCTTCCAGTGAGTCACTTCTTCGCACCAGGGTACCAAAGTATTGGAGTTTCCGCTTCAGCATCAGTCTTTCCAATGAACACTCAGGACTGATCTCCTTTAGGATGGACTGGTTGGATCTCCTTGCAGTCCAAGGGACTCTCAAGAGTCTTCTCCAACATCGCAGTTTGAAAGCATCAATTCTTTGGTGCTCAGCTTTCTTTACGGCCCAACTTTCATATCCCTAGCTGACTACTGGAAAAACGATAGCTTTGACCCTACCCTCAAAGTGGTGTGTCTGTTTTTTAATATGCTGTCTAGGTTTGTCATAACTTTTCTTCCAAGGAGCAAGTGTCTTAATTTCATGGCTGCAGTCATCATCCACAGTGATTTTGGAGCCTAAGAAAACAAAGTCTGTCACTGTTTCCCTTATTTCCCCGCCTATTTGCCATGAAGTGATAGGACCAGATGCCATGATCTTAGTTTTTTTTATCTGTTCCTGGAAGGTACCTTCAATCACCGACAGCCCTGGAAGCCTTCCTCAGCTGCAGCAGACAGTAAAGAAGCCTCCCTCCAAGACCGTAGCTCTGGGTCCTGGCTGGATACTGGGATAAAGTAGGGAGCTTTAAATGCTACGGGTGCTGTGATGAACCTTCAGAGAACCTGGTTACTTAACTGATAGGGGGTATGCCCCGGGCACCTGGATGATTCTAATATGTGGCTGAGATTGAACCACTGCTGGGCGATCCAGTAGAACTTTCCACACACCCCTTCAGTTTATGCTGTGACCAGACCTTCTTGTGAACTGCTTTTACGGATTTGTCTTTTTGTGTCTACACTTACTAAAAGCTAAAGGGCTGGGGATTTCCCTGGTGGTTCGGTGGTTAAGACTCTGTGCTCCCAATGCAGAAGGCATATATGTTCAATCCCTGGCTGAGGCACGAAGACCGTGCATGCTGCAAGGTGCAGCCAAAAAAAGAAGAAAAAAAAAAAGCTAGAGGGGTGAATGAAGCCTTTACTAGGGGCCAGGCATCATGCTGTTTTATTCCCTTCACCCCATTAAATCTTCATGACACTCCTGTGAGGTAGGTATGTTTATTATCCTGATTTTCAGGAAATCGAGGCTCGAAGTGTGAAGGGCTTATCGTATTTGTACAACTAGTCAGTGAGACCCCCCGGGATCTGAAACCAGCCTGATCCCGGGGCCCGCACAGCTCACCCCTTCTCTGCACAGCGGCTCCCCGCCCCCAGGTGATACTCTCCCATCTCGTTGCCTCCTGTTCATCCTTTGGATCTCAGCTCTGGGAGGCCCTCCCTGCCCCACCCACACCTCCCTCCAGGCGCCGCTGGCCTTGGCATTGGGGGGAGACAACTGGTGCAAACCCAGGGGATACAGACTCTGGGAGAGGACTTTCTCCATGAGCCCATTCTCCCCAAAGGGAGCTCAGATCATGCTGAGAAGTCGGTGGAGGGAAGTGGCATGCAACAGGGGACAGGAACACCGATGGTCAGAACAGGTAGTGCAGAGAGGGGATCGTCAAAGCCAAAGGGCCCTGGTGAGGCTCTGTCTCCCTCCACCCATAGTCGCAGCTCTCTCAAGCATCACCCCTCCAGGCTCTACCCCTGGGCTCCAGCCTCTTTTAAAGAGCTCTGACTGAGATCCACGGATCTGAATGGAGAAAAACACTTCCATCTCTCTTCTTTGAAGTTTACCACTTCCTTCCAGAGTGTGTAGGCAACAAACCACAGTGATAAGCAGCACCTGTGACTTTGTTGCCACAAGAAATGACAGGTATTTCCACGTTATTAATGCATGCTAGGTGTGGCAGGAATCCTGAAACCTCATTTGTGCTCATCATTTATCATCACTGCTTTGAAATCACACTAGTATATTAGAGCTGCCACTGGATCTTGCTATCTAATGAATCAACAACAACACCTCTATATTACTATATTGCAACTTTTTGTTTGCTTTATAAATTTTAACATAACTGGTTTCCTATATAATTATGTAGACTTTGCTTTATGAATTAATAAAAACTTTCTCTGGGAAAGTGTAGGTCAGGCAGCTAGCAAGGTGCATGGCAGAAACAAGGGCATGCCCTCTTCTTAGAGCCTGGCTTGCCTTCTGCCCCAGCAGGCCTATCACTGTCTGGTTTTTACTGGCCCTCAGTCAGTCATCAGGGGCCAGGCCTGTGGCCGTATGCTAAGTTACAAGGCAGGTTGGGACCCTGAGTTTTTTTGGGGGTGCTGCCCTCAGTCTCCAGGGATTGGTGGATGAAGGATGGGGATGCCTAGGGCAGGGGTCCTGGACCTACCTTCCTCTGGGTCAGGACCAGCCCTTCTAGCTTCCCTATCAGTAGTAGCTTTGTTTGTGGATCCTTCCAGGTGTCCCCTGAGCCTCGGTTTCCTTGTCTGTAGAATAGGTATAATGCCCAGTGAGCAGACTGACACACAGTCTAATGAGGTCACCTGGGGAAAGTGTCAGTGTCCTGTGTTTCATCTGGGCTGGTGACAGAGCCACCTCTTCTCCTTCATGGTACCCAGGCAACCCCCAAAGCCAGCATCCCTGGAACAAGGCCCGGTGAGGGATCACCCCTGGCAACCCAGGACCTCTCCTTTCCTGTGTGACCAACGCTTCTGCAAATGCCACGGAGCAGGTGTGGCTTGGTGCTTAGGCCAACCCTGTAATGTTGCTGGAGCCTGAGAGTCAGTGCGACAGGAATCCTTGTCAGCCAGCGAGACAGCGGGCCCGGAAAGTCATGCCCAGCCTGGCCCGACCTTCAGTTGCGACTCCCATCACCTCCTGTTGACAGCTTCTGGCTGACACCCAATCACTCATTGGACAAATCAACAGAGTGGTGACAGCAAGCATGTGTTAACTCACTCCATCTTCAAACAGTCCCGTGAGAAAGACTGCTATCATCCCCATTGTTGCGTTGTTCAGTTGCTCAGTTGTGTCTGACTCTTTATGACCCCATGGACTATAGCCCCACCAGGCTCCTCTGTCCATGGGATTCTCTAGGCAATAATACTGGAGTGGGTCACCACTTCCTTCTCCAGGGAAATCTCCCCGACCCAAGGATCAAACCCATATTTCCTGCATCTCCTGCACTGGCAGGTGAATTCTTTACCACTGAGCCACCAGGGAAGCCCCATCATCCCATTACACAGCGGGACAATCAAAGGTGCACGGAAGTAAGTCACCCTAGGGCTTGAATTGAGGCGGCCCTGGCCCCAGGGCTGGTTCCCTTAACACAGCTCTGGATCAGAGGTTCGCACAGTCAAGCATGTCTCCAAATCACCCATTAACACGCATGCCACTGGGCCCCGCCCCAGAGCTTCTGATTCCATATGGCTGACAACCACAGCGCTAGGACCTGGCTGCTCAGGGCGTGGGGATTGGTCATACCAGCATCATCTGAGCTTTTAGAAATGCAGATTCTCAGGCCCAACCCTGGTGCTACTCCATTGGAATCTGCATTTTAGCAAGATCCCCAGGTGAATGGCGAGCACATGGTCGGGTAAAAAGCTCTGCTCTGAACTCCTCCGCGGACAGGGACCCTTTACTGACAGAGCTTAGATACCAGTGGGAGGGAAAGAGAAACAGACAAATATAGATATTGTGGGATCATCCTAGAAAGATGGAAAGTAAAATCTAAGCAAGGGGAGGTGGTCAGGGCTCCTGGGAGTGGTCCTGGAGATCCAGACTTGGGGGAGAGCCAGCCCCTGCCCCCCTCTCAGGAGCTGTCAGTTAGGTGGTAGGAAGATAAGTTGTGAGCACAAGAATTATAAAACAAAATAGGAGGGACCGAGTCAGAGGGGCAGAGAGGAGTGGTTAAAGTAAATGTTACCCACAGGCACACATATATACACATATAAACATAGACACACAATGGACACACACATACACATATATATACATGAACACATGCCTACACACACACACACACACACACACACACACACACACACCCCTATTGCTTATCACACTGTGATTCAGAGCAGGGAGCTGGAACCAGACTACCCTGGCACAGGCTCGCCTTGGCTGCAGATTAGGCCTTGAGCTTGTTCCTTCACTTCCTTGGGCCTTGATTCTCTCTTCGTAGGCCAGGAACAAGAAGAGCGCCACCTTTGCAAAGCACCTCGCATGGTGCTTGGCAGTTAGCAAGGGCTGCATGAGTCTCCACTGTATTCTCTGAGCCAGTGATTGTCCCAGGTAACTGGACTAGCATCCCAGCTCCATAGACAGAGAAGCTGAGGCTCTGAGAGGTCCACCAACTCCGCCAATCAGAATACCTGGCTGTCTGACCTGGCTTTCAGAGGAAGCAAGTTCACTTCCAGCAGACGGATGGGTGGGTGCAGGAGGCTTGATGGAGGAGACATCTGGGCTGGGGTGCATGGGAGGGAGAGGATCTGGTCGTGTGGACAAAGGATTGGGGTGGGGGTGCAGGGCGAGAGGGGGACAAAGTTAGCACTGGAGGCAAGAGAGTGAGCAAACACACAGCTGGTGTAAGCTAGGAAGGCAAATGGAGAACTTGCAATAGTGCCATTTGGCCTTGAACATGAAGGCCGTGAAAGGTGAAGAGTGGCCAGACCAGTGGAGGAGGGTCAAAGATGGGAGCTTTAGGATTGGTCTTCGCGGTGGAGCCATAGAAGGTTCTATTCCATCCCCCCTGTTCTGAGCCACCGTGGAGCCCCTGGGAACCTGCAGATGAGTGTAGCCTCCCTGCCAATGGCCACACTCATTCCCACTTTACAAGACCTGGCACTGGCCTCGGTTCTCAACCGGGCCTGAAGCCACATGTCCTGGAGCCAGGTCACCTTCTACAGCCAGACCTCACTTCCCAGGGCAGAGCCTTCTAGGAAGGGAAGCGGGACTCCCCAGCAGTGCAAACTCTGAGGGCAGGAGGTGCCCAGAGAGTAGCAACAGCTGTGGGCTTCAAGGTTTTCCACGGAAGCTCTGCCAATGGCAGCGTTCACCTCCCTGTCTGACTGGCTGGCTGGCAAGGAAAGCAGAGAGCTCTCCTCGGCCCTCGGCTGGACACTGGCGTTGCTGGAGGACAGCTGGCCCTCTGGGCCCAGGAAGGGTCACCAGCACAGGCTGGAGAAAGCTGGGAGGTTGCCCCTAACCTCAAGGGGCAAAAAAGCGTTTGCATCTCAGCTAGGCCACCAATTTGCCATGTGACCTTGTGCAAGTCACAGCTCCATCCTGGGCCTTGATTCCCCACCTATAAATTGGAGGTGATGATGCTTTATGCTTTTTCAGGCCTGTGTTTTCTTTACTTGTGGTTGTTTAATTAATGTTTCCTTCCTGGGTTCACGCTGTCCACCCCATGGAGAC
The DNA here is from genome assembly GCF_910594005.1 of Cervus elaphus. Classification (NCBI taxonomy): domain Eukaryota; kingdom Metazoa; phylum Chordata; class Mammalia; order Artiodactyla; family Cervidae; genus Cervus; species Cervus elaphus. The sequence continues at coordinate 87,736,126 of NC_057815.1, forward strand.
AAGAAACACATGTCTTGGGTCACCTGGCACAGAGGAGGTGCTTGGCACACAGCTTTTGATTGACAAAATGATTGTTGTGAGTATCAAATGAGTTAGTGTTTGTGACTGCACTCGCAAAATATGAAATGTAAATAATATGAACAAGGGCGTTAGGCTCTTAACTCTCCAGGACTTGGTTCCAGTCTCAGCACATGAGAGGATTGCTCCAGGTGGTCCCAAGAACAAGAAAACACAAACAGAGATGAAAAACATTGGAAAGGGAGGCAAAAATGGTAACAATTTGCTGATGATGTGATTTTTCTAAGTTGAAAAATCCAAACAACTATGCCTGGATAGCAATGAGCAATGCTGGTAAAAAAACGTTTGTTAAAAGATGTAGATATGAAAATTAGGTAAAAATTAATTGTTTTCCCATCTTGTTAGTATACTTCATTTCAAAGTGTTATTTGCAATAGGATCTTGCTTATAATAGGAAGCTGAAAACCCTGTTAGGAATTTACTTCACAAGAAACTTTGCAAGAGCTCTAGAAAGAAATCTATTAATACTTCACAACAGGAAAAAAGAAAGAATATCTGAATAAGTAGAGACAGAATCATATTTCTAGAAAGAAAGTCCTAAATGTAAAGATATCAATTGTCTCTCCTATAATTCATAAACATAAGGTAATTCCAAGGAAAGGAGTAGTGGGAATATAAACTTCACTTGGAAAACTAATTGCTTGCAAATAGCCAAGAAAATTATGGACAAGTAGTGATGAAAAGATGACAAGGAGATTTTACTTTATTGATACCAAAATATACTATGAAGTGACAATAATTAAACCAGTGTGAGTTTTGCACGGGAAAACCTGGTTCAATTCTCACCTCCCCCTTCCTAGCTGTGTACTTATCTTCTCTAGTTCATTTCAGTAATATGAGGATAATAATGGCCCCGGAGTTGATGAGGGAATCCAATAAGCTGAAGCATAAGTGGATTTAGCCTGGTGCCTGGAGTAAACTCTCAATAGTTGACATTATTTTATTCACTAAAAATAATACTGAATAAGTACATCATTAACTATCTCACGGGTGGAGCAAGAGTCAGTTGCATTTTTCAGTTCGTGCTGGGATCTTGGTTCAGTTTCCGCATTGGAACCTGTGCTGGGCAAGCTCCGAGCAGCTGGGAGGTGGGACCCTCTGAGTATTATTGAGCTGAGATTTGTTCCCCTCTGCCCTCAGCTCACCTTCCGGGTGGTTCTCTGGTTTCCTTGTGGTTGTTTTTTTCCGATTGTGAATCACAGAGCCGTCCTCTCTGTCACCTTCACAGGTCCGACTGGCAGAAGCCGAGACCAGGGAGCCAAGGCTGCCCAGACTCCCCCGGTGGGGGCAGGGCCTTTGCTCTTGGCCATTAGGGGTGCCCGAGATGCACCCCTCCCTGCAGGACTGAGTTCAAGCAGCACGGAGTGGGGGGCTCCTTTCCACGCCTCCCCCACCCACCCCCGCCTTCAATACTCCCAGGCTCTCTGCGGGGAGAGGATAGCATTTTCCTGAACACCATCTGAATGTAGCCTGGAGTGACGCTCCCAGGGGTGACCTTGGGATGTTTGCGAGGAATGAATGAGGCGGAGAGCAGCTGAGACCCTCAGTACCCTGTGAGCCCAGCCGCGCCCCACAGGTGCCCTGTGCCCTGTGTGCCCAGTCGTGTGTGACGCTTGGTGACCCCGTGGACTGTAGCCCACCAGGCTCCTCTGTCCATGGGGTTCTCCAGGCAAGGATACTGGAGTGGGTTGCCATGCCCTCTTCCAGGGCATCTTCTTAACCCAGGGATCGAACCCAGGTCTCCCGCATTGCAGACAGATTCTTTACCATCTGAGCCACCACCGAAGCCCGATGGGTACCCAGGGACTGTCTTCATACCAGTCCCCTCTGATGGGGCAAGGGGAGCCCCTGGGGGATGGAGCCCTGCAAAGAGAGGGGATCGTTCTGAGTGGAAGGCCGATGGAGGAGGAGGAGTACTGGTCGGGGGTCCTGAGGCCTGAGTTTAGACCACTCAGCCTCTTATAAGAGGACATAACTGCAGTGTGCCTCTCCCACCAGGCTGTGCCCTCCTGCAGAACAAGACCAGTGTCTTATTTATCTGGGGTCCCCACAGCCCACTAGAGGGCCTATGCACCTTCAGTCCTAGAGGTGCTCCTTGCACTGAGGATGTGAGGGCCGTGGGCTTGGGCAGAGGAATGCCCAGGGATCGCTGACCTTTCAGAAGGGCACTGGATGGTGCTCCCAGGGTCCTACCCTCTCTAGCTGACACTCATCCACAGACGAGTCCCACTTGGACACCAAAGGCACGAGTCTGGGGACATCAGTAGGGAAAAGACCTAGAGAATGCCCAGGGTTAAGGGTCAATCTAACAGGGGTCAGGGCTCAACCGTGGCCCGTCACGCAGTCTGTGGATGAACTGGTCCCCTCCCTTCCAGGTAACGTGTCCCAACCCCCATTTTTCCCCATCTCAGTAAATGGCACCACCTCCCCCCAATTCCCCAGGCTATGAACAGAAGAGCCATCCTGGTTTTCCTCCTTCCCTGCACCACCCACATATAATCCATCAGCAAACCTTGTCAGCAGCTCCGCCTCCGTGTGAGATCTCAGAATCACCCACTTCTCCCCATCTTGGCACTGATACCGCAGCCCAAGGCATCCCAGGGCGGATGAATGGTACACAGAACTCCTTGGTGGGGGTGGGGGTGGGGGTAGTGCTGCCTGATTCCAGCATTCAGAGTTAGGCAGCTCATTTCTCCATAAGCTACAATTCCAGTATAAGCTACAATTTCCAGTATCAGCTTCATCAGTAATAACACTGATATTTTTCCATTTCTCAGTTGGTTCAGAACTGAGGGATAAGCAGAGGCAATTATCAGCCCCCCTCAAAAACATCAACACTAACACCTTGACTGGACCATAGACAAGGCTGAGCATCGGAGAGCTGATGCTTTTGCACTGTGGTGCTGGAGAAGACTCTTGAGAGTCCTTTGGACACCAAGGAGATCAAACCAGTCGATCCTAAAGGAGATCAACCCTGAATATTCATTGGGAGGACTGATGCTGAAGCTCCAATACTTTGGCCGTCTGATGCAAAAAGCCAACTCATTGGAAAAAAAACCCTGATGCTGGGAAAGATTGAGGACAGGAGAAGGGGGTGACCAAGGATGAGATGGTTGGATGGCATCGTCGACTCAATGGACATGAACTTGAGCAAACTCCAGGAAACAGTGAAGGACAGGGAAGCTGCAATCTGTGGTGTCGATAAGAGTCAGACACGACTTAGTGGTTGAGCAACAAAACACTTTGATAGCACTTTAGGGGTCAAAGACTATTTGTAACTTCCCGGATTCCTCATTTCAGCTCTGCAATGAGAAGGCTAGTGTTATTATCCCTACTTTACTAATAAAGAACAAAATACCCAGAATTGTGAAGTGACTTGCCCCAAATCACACAGAGTCAAGCCTGGAATCCAGATTTCACAACATTTCACTATCAGAGCTTCTTACTTACGGCCTAAGTTCTGAATTCCTATTAAAAGGCAGTTCTTTTACTCCGCTGCTATAGCAATCAAGACAGCAATCAAGATCCTGGCAGAGGGAGAGACCCAGAGATGAATGGAAGCTCCGTTTCTGGGGCTGGGAGAGGCTGTGTGACTATGCAGGGGGAGTGCAGGGGAACTTCTTTATCTACAGATGTGATAACATTTGATTCCGCTCTATACCTCCTCTCCAAATGAACATGCACAAAGCTGGTGAGATCCAAATGAGGTCTGCATTTTAATTAACAGTGTACACCAAAGTCAATTTCCTGATTCTGATAATCACTTCTGACTATGTGAGATGCTATCACTGGGAAGCTAGAAGAAGACTATATGGGAACTCACTATAACAACTTTACAACTCCTTGCAAAGCTTCCACTATTTCAAAATGAAGAGGTTTTTTGTTTTGTTTTGTTTTGTTTTAATACTGCTGCCTCCAGGAGATAGGGATCAACTTTAATCCTGAGTGGGCAAATTAATTTCAACTCCTGTGCCAATTGCAACCAGTTGATAGGTGTTCTGTGGATCACAACCCACAATGTGAAGGATTCCGTGGCCGTATCTGGGCTTGGTGGGAATGAGTGTATTAACTGATTCGTGATGTCTGCTGTTGTCTCTGGAAATGGCATGCGTGAGCATGGACCAGGTTCATGGCTGACTCTGTGCCCAGTTCTTGACTGGTCAGAATGAACCAAGGCCCCAAGAATAGGAGGACACTGACCCGAGAGAGGGTGTGTGTGTATGTGTGTGTGTGTGTGTGTGTGTGTGTGTGTTCAGTCATGTCCGACTGCTTGTGACCCCATGGACTAAAGCCCGCCAGGCTCCTCTGTCCATGGAATTCTCCAGGCAAGAATACTGGAGTGGGGTTGCCATGCCCTCCTCCAGGGAATCTTCCCAACCCAGAGACCAAACCCAGGTCTCCCGCATTGCAGGCAGATTCTTTACCATCTGAACCACCAGGGAAGGGAAGGGCAAAAGAGGAAGGGAGGTGCATAGTACGACTCCATTTACATCCAGTTCCAGGAGAGAGAACATGAAATAGTGGTTGCTTCTAGTGGCGGGAGATTGACTAGAAGGTGATTAAATATATTGCACTATCTTGATTGTAGTAATACTTACACCACTGTGTACGTTTGTTAGAAGTTGTTGACCCGTACTTTAAGATTTGTGCATTTTATTACATGTAAATTATACTCCTATTTAAAAAAGGGTATGGGGCAAAACTCTAAAAAGAAAACATTTGCGTTAATACAACATTACTGGAAGCTTCCAACACTCTCATTGGAAGGAATTCCTCCTGGTGGGGGAGGGGATGTAGAGCCAAATATTAAGGCGTGAGTTTCACCAGCCCCTGGTGATGGGATTCTCCGGGGTAAAGTCCTAGCCCTGCTATTCACTAGTTGCATGCCTTTGGACAAGTTGTCAGCTTTTCTGTCTCAGTTTCCTCAGCTGTAAGATGGAGATGGCAGTAGTGCCTGCCTGAGAATGAATTGAGTTAATCCAGTGAAGAGCTTAGAATAGCGTTGCCTGGCGCACAGTGCGTCCTCAGCAAATCTTCGCTGCTATGATGGTTGTGGTTCTTCTCCTCCTCTCTTTGGTTCCTGTGGCTTCTAGCTGCTGTCCACCCCCCCTTAAGCACGCTGGCACCAGGGAGGACACAGGATATCTGAGACTCACTGGATAGTCACAAAGACCACACAATCCAGGAAGATGACAGGGAAGGAAATAAACTCCATGTGACCTCCCCAGGGTGATCTGGACCTCACCGAGTGAGCTCCATCTGTCTCCACCAGCATGCCCACTCTTAGACTCTCTGCTCCCTAGCCTGTAAGGAGGATGATCGCCTGTAAGAAGATGCCATCTTTACACCCACCATCTAGATACTTCACCATCTTGGACAAGATGAGAGAGCTCTCAAGCCCTCTGTCCGCCGCTGATGTCCCTTCCTCTCTGCTCCTGGTCGGAGAGCCCTGTGTTTGCACTGGTCACAGCCCCCAGGAGTGATCTCACCCTTCAAGTAGAGTCCTGCCCGCTACCTGCTGTGGGGGTTTAGTCCCCCCGACAGGGTCCGTGTACAGAGCACGGTTACAAACAAGTGATACCATTTCCGTCTAGAATGAGTCTGAGACAGCACCGCAGAGGTATGGGTGGACCAGGAGGGAACACAGGAGCTGTCCAGGGGATAAAGGAAGAAGGAGGGACTTGGTGGGGTTCGTGGAGCTCTTCCCTTACGAAGAGAAAGAAAGGCTCTTCAGCTTTAGATTTTTCATGGCGCTATTATGAGAATACATAGCCAGGAGTCCTCCAGTCCACTGCCAGCTTTCAGAGAGGCAAGAAACAGCTGAGGCATGGGCAAGCTTGAAGGCTTGTGTGAGGAAGACATGTCTGTCTTTCCTTTTCATAACATCTCTCTACCCATCCACCCATCCATTGATAATTTGTGCCCAGTATGGGCCAGGCGTCAGGCTGTATGCCAGGGGTACATGTGAAACACAGAATTTAACCTTAACGGGTTTATATTATCTTTCTAAATGCAAACAAGAAAACAGGAAAGGACAGGGTGCTGGATGCACAAAGGAGAAACACCTGACTGCCATACATGGAGACTCAGGACGGGCTTCCTGGAGGAAGCAACTTTAAAGTTGACACCCGAAGGATGAGGGGAAGCTAGCCAGATGTGGTGGAGACAACCAACCATGGCTGTCTCCTAAAGCTTAGGCTCCCCTTTCAAGGTATAGGATTGTCACTGGAAAGAGGGCATATCTTCTCCCGCTCCTTGCTGGTGGGGCTGGTGATGAGATGTCACTGGTGGAACGTGAGTGAAAGTTACACGTTTCATTGCTGGGCTAAGGCCTTTTTTAAAAAAATAATTTTTTAAATTTATTTAATTTTGTTTGCACTGGGTCTTTGTTGCTGCACGGGCTATTCTCCCATTGTGGAGAGGCGGGAACCACTCTCTAGTTGTGGTGCTCAGGCTTCCTATTGCGGCGGCTTCTCCTGCTGTGGAGCGCGGGCTCTCGGGCCCACAGGCTTCAGCAGTGGCCGCACGTTGGCTCAGAAGCTGTGGCCCCTGGGCTCTAGAGCACAGACTCAGTCGTTGTGGGGCACGAGCTTAGCTGCTCGGTGATGGCAAGAGGGATCGTCTCAGATCAGGGATCCAACCTGTGTCTCCTGCATTGGCAGGCAGATTCTTGCACCACCAGGGAAGTCCTGGGCTCAGGCTTTTAAGAAGCAGGTGTGCCTTATCCAGTGTCTCCTTCCCCAAACTGGGCGCAGATGCTGGTGGCATGGCAGAGCCGCAGACAGAAGGAGGCTGGGTCCCCAAGTCCGCATGGAGGAGCGCTGCCCATGGGCAGGAGCGCTCGCTTGTATTCCCGTTACCTGCAGCCACAGATGTTTGAAATTCACTTATTATAGTAGCTGATGTTCTTTAAAGGGAATAAAGGATACATCCCATGAAGAGAGATGGGGAGGAAAGGGAGACGACTGATTTAGAGGAAACCTTGAGTGTAAAAGCCCTGGGGGTCAAGAGAGAGAGGGAGAGAAGAGTGATGCCAGGGAAGGCTGGGAGGCAGACTGAGGCCAGGTCAGCCTTGCCAAGAAGTTAGGACTTCATCCTAAAGTGTAGGATGTAGCCAGGTGGCCCTAGGCCTGCCCCTCTCGGCCCTCAGGCTCAGAGACGATGGGTAGCTTCCTGAAGGTCATCTGAACAGCCACAGCAGCTCTGAAATCCAGCCCGGGTCTTGCTGCTTCCACGCACCGAAGCACTCAGCACCGCGCTTTCAACAGAAAGTTGTACAGCAGGGAAACTAGGACGTTCACGTCCTGAGAACTTTGTGAGAATCCTGCCTCTGTGGATTCTTTCTCCAGTTTTCTGGGTCTGGACCCCACCCAACCCAGAGTCTTGTCTCCTGTCCCTGGCCCAGCCCAGCACACAGAATGGTCACCTCCAGCCAGCTACAGCTGCATCTCAAGTCCTGCGCTGGGGCCAGGTCAAAATGAGTGAGCATCCTTCCTGGTCCGGCTAGGCCCACATCCTGGGGGAAGCCCAAAGAAGCCCATCACCCAAAGAGTGAGGTTGGTCATGTTGACCTGCTCCCACTGTGTGGTCTGATCCTCAAATGGGACATGGTAGGTGGCAGAGGTTACTCAGACTGACTCCTCTGTGGCTCCCCGGGTTGAGTGAGTGACTTGGCAGAGTTTCAGATGACACCTAGCTCCCCCATTTGTGATCCTCAGACAGCCAGAAGCAGACATCACTGTGTTCCCCTGGGCTACTCTTAGGTAGGTGGGCCCTTGCTGACCCAACAGGCAGTGATAGTTGAGGAAAGGCCAAGGGTTTGGCTAGGATCTCCCATCCCTCTGCTACCCTTCCCCAACATCTGACCTAGTTTCTAAAACCAGAATGTTCTGGATCGCCTTTGTCCAAGGCCTTCCTTGGCTTTGCAAAGGTGACTCTGATGCTTCTCCAGAGAGCAACAGTGAGGTCCAGAGGCAGAGATTCAGGTCCTCTGTCTACCCCTTCCCCCTCCTCTTTTCCTCTCTCATCATGCCCAGCATTGCCTGTCAGGCAGCCTCTGAAGACAGAATTTCACCACTAAAATAAAAGTTTGAAAACAAGTTCTCAAGTCCAGCCATCTAGTTTTCTGGATGGAGACTCTAAAAATTAGAAAGGGAAGTTATATGTGTATTTTAAAACATATGCATGTAAGTTATAGATAAAGGTCTGCTTGCCTATTTGGGTCTGTGTCATCATCCATCCATCCATCTACCTGTCCCTTAATCTCTTCATCCATCACCCATCTATCCATCCATCTATGCAGTCAACAGGAACTGAAGGCTTAGGATCGTCTGACCTTCTCACCTGGCAACCTGGGTCATTGCTGCTAAAGTTCTTGGTCTTCTTTGTACCAAGGAATAGAAAGAACCCAGATTCTGCACATATCTGTGCTCAAGCCCCTCTTCTGCCTCCTTTCAGCTATGAGCTTACTGTCACTTGCCTTAGTTGTAAAATATAGTCACTACTTCCTTCCTCTGGATTGCTATGGGGACTTAGGGAGGCAGTGTGTACAGCCCCTGATGGAGTTCCTACAACGTGGCAAATCCTCAATACCTGCTCAATGGCAGAACATTCTCTAAGTGCTCTGTGTGTAGGGGCGAGCAGGGGGCCCCTGGACCTGCTGTCATGCAAAAGTGCTGAAAGCCACCAGGAAAGGAAGTCTCTCTGCTCCTCTTGCAGAAAGCCTGGCTCTGGTTCCTCCTCAGCTGTCACCTAATTTTGGTCCGGCGAGACCTGGTGACTTCCCTTTCCCCTCATTGTCTTGGAGGGCTCCAGTGAATTTGGCCAGGACCATTTCCGCAGGGATGGCATATATTCACCCCGCCACCCCCCACCCTCTCTCACACACTTTCTCCCCTGCAGTCCTGAAGTCTGCCCCTCACCCCCAGAGACCCAAAGCCTGCTCCCTGGCTTCCTGAAGGTCAGTCACCCCTTCGATTGTCTTCTCCTGCAAGAAGGAGCCCTGGCCCCACTCTGCCACTCTCTCTCTCTCCTTCCTCTAATTTACTTTTCATCACACCATCAGAAGTTGTATAATACATGCTTTGTGCCCTGGCTCGTCTATTTCATACTAGCAGTTAAAAGCTTCATTATTTTGTTCCTTGTTGGATCCCCAGTCCTGTCACGTGGTACCCAAATTTGTTGAATGAGTGTATTGAGAAATTGAACAAGCCTTAACTCCCCTTCCCTGAAGTTCACCATATTCATTGAAAACCCACTCCCATTCCACAGAGTGCCTGTGGCCTTCTGGGTCACGGTAGAAATGACACAGGGCTCGTTCCTGCATGGAGCATGAGACTATGTCCCAAAGGGTAGATGTAAAGTCAACTCACCTGGTTGATACGAAGAGCTGTGTGTGGATCATACCTGCCCCCTGAAAGTGGGCAGGGGACTGGCTCAACCTAGGAAGCTTGAGAGCCTGGCTTGGAAGTCACACAGACCTGAGTTCAAACCCACCTTCTAGAAGTCACGTAACTTCTCTGAGGATCAGTTGCTTTCGGACAACACGGCTAATGATTCTTGCCTCAAAAGGTCATTAATAACAGTGTTCATCACTCAGTCGTGTCCAACTCTTTGAGACCCCATGGACTGTAGCCCACCAGGCTCCTCTCTGTCCATGAAATTCTCCAGGCAAGAATACTGGAGTGGGTTGCCATTCCCTTCTCCGGGTGATCTTCCTGACCCAGGGGTCGAACCTGCGTCTCTTGCATTGCAGGCATATTCTTCACCATCTGAGCCGCCAGGGAAGCCCTGTTGGGAACAGAGGCTGCCCTTTATTGTTTGAGCACTGCGGTACAATGGCGGGCACGCCAGGCGCAAAGCTTGCCACTGGGTGCTGCCAAGAGTTGTGTGACCTTGGGCAAGTGACTCTACCTGTAGGTGTCTCCCCGTTTGTAAGATTTGTGAAGCTTTTGTGAGTCAATGCATGCAAACTATTTGGATCTGCGCCTGGCACTCATAATATTCAAGAATTTTATTTTTATTTGTACTGTAAAAAGCAAGGTATGTGACTTGCACGTATCTTAAATGTATAGCGAGAAGAGTTTTGACAAATTAGATACACCATCTCCACCCACATAGTGTTACTGTCCCACTGTTTGAGACCCCATGGACTATAGTTCGCCAGGCTCCTCTGTCTATGGAGGATGGACGAGAATACTGGAGTGGGTGGACAGTCCCTTCTCCAGGGGATCTTCCCAAACCATCCACATAACCACACCCAAGTCAAGGTATGGAGCATTCTCACCATCCAGACAGATTGTGTGCCCTTTCCCAATTAATTCCTGATGATCTCCATTCCCCAAGAGACTGCTGGATCTACAGTAATAGACACTAGTAACAACAACTATCACGTGAAAGGGTCTCTGAATGCATATGAATGGACTCATAAAGTATGTACTCTTCTGGGTCTGGTTTCTTTCGCTCAGCCTAATGTTCTTAAGGTTTATCCATTTTTGTTGTGTGTTCCAGTATTTTTTTTCTTTGTTATTGTTAAGAAGCAGTCCATCATATAAATATGCCACATTTTGTTTATCCATTTTTCTGTTGATTAATAGTTCGGTTGTTCACGCTTGAGGGTAACGGGAATAAAACTGCAGTGAACATTCTTATATCCTACTCTTTGTGGGCATGTTTTCATTCTTCTTGGGTACCTAGAAAAACAGCTGCTGGGTCATAAGATAAGTAGATGTTTAAGTTTATAAGAAATGATTTCAATCACTTGATGTTTCTTTTTTTTGACGTTTTTTGAGAGCTCTTTTTTAGCCCAGCGTATCATCTGTAAGTTTCCACATGCACTTGGAAAAAATGTATATTCTGCAGTTTTTGAGTATAATTTCTACAAATGTCAACTGGCTTACATCTTCTTAATCTTACTGATACTTTGCTTCTCAATTACTCACAGAAGACTGTTAAATTTCCAATGATCATTATACTTTTTTTTCCATTTCTTCCCCTAGTTCTGTCAACTTCAGCTTCACATATTTTGTAGCCCTGTTACTAGGTACATAGACATTTCAAGTTATTGTTTTTTTTTGATAATTGGCCACTTCACTCTTAAGAAGTGCTCTGATAATATTTCTCATCTTCTATTCTGCTTCAGATCTTAATACGGCCACATCATCTTTCTTATGCTTTGTGTTTGGATGGGTTATCATTCCTCAGCCTTTTATTGAAAAAAGTGTATTTGTATGTAAAATTGGTTTCTTGTGAATGGCATAGAGTGGGTTTTGCTTTTTTAATACATTTTAATACATTTTAAAGGTCCTGTGGTTTGGACTCGGTGCTTTCATTGCCGATCCCTGGTCAGGAACTAAAATCCTGTAAGCCACAAGCATGGTGCAGCCAAAAATAAAATAAATAAATATAATGCTAAAAATACATTTTGAAAAACCTCTGCCTTTGATTGGGATGTTGAGCCCATTTATTTAATGTAATTGTAAAGCCTGATACATTGAGTTTGAGTCTACCTGTTTCTGTTGTTTCTCCTCTGTTTGTAATCATCTGGTCTTTGTCCCTTAGTTTTGCCTTTCCTGTCTTCTTTTAAATTACTCAAGTATCACTAAATTTTTAGTATTCCATTTTATCTCTTATATTGACCTTTAAGGTATATATTTTTGTTCTATTTATTTATTTTTAGGGGCATCTCCAGGGGTTAAATGTGCATCCTTAGTTATCACATGGAGAGGAAATGGCAGCCCACTCCAGTATTCTTGCCTAGAGAATTCCAGGGACAGGGGAGCCTGGTGGGCTGCTGTCCATGGGGTCGCACAGAGTCGGACACGACTGAAGTGACTTAGCATGCATGCATGCATGCATTGGAGAGGGAAATGGCAACCCACTCCAGTATTCTTGCCTGGAGAGTCCCGGGGACAGAGGAGCCTGCTGGGTGCCGTCTAAGGGGTCGCACAGTCGGACATGACTAAAGCGACTTAGCAGCAGCAGCAGTTATCACATTCTATTTTGAATTAATTTTACACACTTTCTTGTATCATGGAAGATTTTGAAACATTATGTTTCCATCTTAATCTCTTTCAACCTATTGCGCTCTGATCTAATGTTTCACTTCCGTATGTGATGTAAAACCCTACATAGCTATTATTTTTGCTCCTCAGAGTCAATTTTTAACAGCTTAATAGAGGTTTGCTTTATATATTAATAACATAAAATTCAGCTATTCTAAGTGTACAACTGAATGGTTTTTTTAAATTAGAACTACAGAGTTGCACAACCATTACCACAATGCAATTTCAGAAAATTTCCATCACCCCCAAAAGATCTGTTGAACCCATTTTAATGACTCACCATTGCCCTTCCCTCTTCAGCCTTAGGCAACCACCAATATACTTGATGTGTTATAGTTTTGCCCTTTCTGGATGTTTTATGTAAATGGAGTCATAGAATATGTGGTCTTTCCAGCTGATTTCTTTTATGCAACATAATATTTTTGAGGTTCATCCATGTTGTAGCTTTTATCATTATTAGTTTGTTTCTCTTTATTGCTAAATAATATTTCAATGTGTGACTATATCACATTTTTTGTTTATGCCATTATCAGTTGATGGGTATTTTAGATTGTTTCCACTTTGGGGACATAATGAATACTGCTGCTATGAACATTTCTGTAAAAGCTTCTGCATGGGTAATTGCTTTCATTTCTCCTGGATAATATCTCAGGAGTGATCCTGCTGGGTTATATAGTAAGTTTATGTTTAACTTTTAAAGGCTGCCAAACTGTTGTTACAAAGTGGCTGGAATATTGTATATTTAGCCTGCAATGTGCTATCAACTGCTTTTTAAAGAAGCAAAGAGAAAAATATTCCTTTCTGTTTATTCACTTATTTAGCTTTTATGGTGCTCCTTATTTCTTCCTATAGGTTTGAGTTTCTATTTACTATCATTTCTCTTCATCTTCTTTAAGCATTTCTTATTGTGTGGGTTTGACGGCAATGAGTTCTCTCAGTTTCTTTTTATCTGAAAATATCTTTATCTTACTTTTATCTTTGAGGAATAATTTCATTGATCACTTTTACCAGCACTTCAAAGATGTGTTCCATTGTTTGCTAACTTGCACTATTTCCAGTAAAAAGTCAGCCATCAATCTTATTATCGTGTCTCTCCAAGTAATGCATCTTTTTTGTTTTTTTGGATGCTCTTGAAATATTTCTCCTTATCACTGGTTTCTATCAACATTGTAATATGTCTAGCTGTGGTTTTCTTTGTGTTTTTGCAGCATTCATCTTTCCATCTGGGATTCCAACTATACGTCTGCAAACGCGTTTGATATTATACTGTAGGTTACTGATGCTACATTCATTGTTTTTCAATATTTTTTCCCTCTATGCTTCAGTTTGAATTTATTTTGACCACTTTCCAAGTTTGCTGCTTCTTTCTTCTGCTGTGTCAAATCCACTGTCTCTGCAATGTTTTGCAGTTCTGATATTTTAACTTTTATTTCCAGAATGGCCATTTGGTTATTTTTTTAGAATTTCCATTGATATCCTGAAAAAATCCCATCTCATCATCCATTCTATTTCTTTCCCTATAAATTTCTTCATATGTTTATATATACTTTTAAGGTCTTTTTTTGTTAATTCTAATAACATGTCTGGTTCTATTCCTTCTGCTTTCCCTTAATTATGGGTCACAATTTCCTATTTATTCTCTTGTCTAGTGTTCATTTTTATTATATCTTGCAAGTGTGTATAAAAGAACAATCGAGATTGCAGTTTGATTTTATGTTTTGTTTTATTTATTTCCTAGAAGGTCTAAACCCTTTTTTTCTGTCTAATGGCTGGATTGAGAGGCTGCTCATCCAGATTTTTCTTAGAGTATAATTGAGCTGGGACTGAGAAACAGCTTCAATTATTCTTAGTTACCTGTAATTAGCCCAACCACCAACATCCTCTGCCTTTTTCTCTTGTCAGGATTTGAGCTAGGAGGGGGTTGGCTGCAGTTTCAGATATTTTTGGTTTACCTGCATTCCAGTCACTGTGAGAATGCACAAAACTATGTGATTTTTCTCTCCTTATGTACCTTTCCTCGACCACTGTCTTTCAGAAAAGTTTAGGTAGGACAGGCGGGGAGGATGAATTGCTGGACCAGACGATCTTTTCTTTCATTGAGAAGGTGCCTCGCCCACCTTGCTGGGATGAGTGATGTCTTCTTTCACTCAGGATACATCCAGACCCAAACCTGACCTGCCGTCCCATGCTCTGGTCCAAGTCTAGGACGGTTTTTCTTTGTCCCTGTAGAGTTTCTCCATCTATGGCTGATGTCCCTCTCTCCACCTAGTCACAGACCGGAACCTCCGCCAGGTATGGAAGCCGTCACCACTCCTGCTCTCCCATGAAGAGCTGCTTTCTTTCTGGAATTCAGTTCTTTGGTTCTATTGTTCTTCCCTAGAACCACAGAAAGCTTTAGTTTTTTTTCCCCCCTGGGTTTTTCTTGTTGCTACCAGAGGAACAAAGGTCTTTAGATCTCTCTATATCCTTATTGGAAATAGGAATCTCTGTGTTATTATTACTAGTGGACACAATCATGAATAAAATAAGCACACAAGAAAGTATATAATTGCAATGAAGATTAGTGCTATGATGCGGAAGTACGTGGTTCTGTGAGAGTATTTTCTAGCAAGATGCCCATTTACAGATGAGGTGAAGAGACACTGAGTGCTTTGTGCAAGGTCTCATCTCTGGCAGAGAATAGGGTCAGGATTTAAAGTCAGGTCATCCAATTCCAGAATCCACATTTTTACTCATTCTGCAGTAAAATAAGTATTTACATTTAATTTACCTTGAAGTAAATTAGTAAACACTCAATGACTGGCAGAATGTAAAATGCCTGACTATAACTGGATCAGGGGCTGGAGACACAGTGCAGAGAGTCCTCTCCACAAATATTTATTGAATGAGTAAATAAATCTCCACTATAGCACACATACGCATGTACACACACACACACACGCACACACACACACACACACCCTCTCTTGACCTAGAAGAGCCTCATGCCTCAAAGGATCTGAGAATGTTCTTTCATAAACACTGAGTCTATTTTCATGTCTCTTTTGAGCTGCCTCCTCCTTCTCTTCTGATAGCCAGAGACTCTGGGGAATTGAGCAAGGGGACAGAGAGGACAAATCTCAGTTTCTGAATGGTCTCATATTCTCAGATTTGTCCCTGGAGCTTACTAGGTTCCTGGCTCCAAAGTGACCCAGTGGCATCTTCACTAGGGACTAGAGACTGCAGGGCTCGGCACCTTACCCGAGGTCCATCCACCCTGGGGTTGCTACTAAATCCCGGGGAGCGATGGCCCCAGCCAAGTCATCCCTGGGTGGGAACAAGTGTGTGAGCGGCCACCACTGCTAGAACCCGTGCTCAACTTCTAGACTGAGTACAACTTTTAGAGTATAGTTGCAAAGGTTGCTGCATAGGAACACCCAGTTCAAATCCCAGCTTTACTCACTCCCAAGTGTGCAAACTTGAGCAACATAATTAACCTTCCTGAGTCTTAGTTTCCCATTAAACTATGGGAGTTAAAATAGTGATTGATTAAATGTAGATCAATCACTACATAGAGTGAATGATCAACTGGGCCAATGTATGGTCAGGTTTGCTTGGTTCGTGATAAACATTCAACAAATATTACCCACTCTTAGTTATATCAACTTGGAGAAGGCAATGGCACCCCACTCCAGTATTCTTGCCTGGAAAATCCCATGGACAGAGAAGCCTGGTAGGCTACAGTCTATGGGGTCGCTAAGAGTCGGACAGGACTGAGCGACTTCACTTTCACTTTTCACTTTCATGCATTGGAGAAGGAAATGGCAACCCACTCCAGTGTTCTTGCCTGGAGAATCCCAGGGGTGGAGGAGCCTGGTGGGCTGCCGTCTATGGGGTCGCACAGAGTCGGACACGACTGAAGCGACTTAGCAGCAGCAGCAGTTATATCAGCTATTTGGATTGCATATTAGCGAAAAGCAGGACCGGGATTTGAATCAAGGTCAATGTCTGTGTGTTTTACCCGCTGTACTAGTTTTCACCTGGAGAGCTGGTTAATGGGGCAGATTCCAGACCCTATCCTCAATATGCTGATTCAGAAGATAGAGCCCAGGAACTCGCATATTGACAAGCACCCGAGGTGATCTGTATACAGATCTGGGGTCCTACCTCAAAGATCACTCTTAGGCTACTTCACCTCCCTGCTTGGAGCCAGGCACTGTGCAGAGATAGGGGTCTGGAGGGGGACCCTTATGACATCTGCCCACCAGGACATCTTCTCTCCAGACTCTGCAGACAAAGAATACCTTAGCCTGCATCACGGGTGCCTTTAGCTGGTTCTGGGAGCCCTGGGGGATCAAATCCACAGCTGTCCGTATGAGACTTAACACAGCAGGACTGGGACCCTCAAGTCCAGCCCCTCCCTCTTTCTATTCTCAGGAAGTGGCAGGTGGGGGCTGCTCTCACCCTCAAATAGAAGGCTCTTAAGTTGGCTCACAGAATTGCCAAATTAAACTGTTAACCTACTAGGCTCTGAACCTATGTGAGGTGGCGGCTCTGCTGGTCAAACAGGTTTCATTCCATGGGCCGACTCAGGTTGGCAGTGTCTGCTTGGAGTGCTGTGTCCACAAGGATGCTGTGGCTGAGCCTGGGTAGCGGCTCTTGTTGTTCCGTCACTCAGATGTGTCTGACTCTTTGTGACCCCATGGACTGCAGGCTTCCCTGTCCTTCACCTTCTGGAGTTTGCTCAAACTCAAGTCCATTCCATCCAACCATCTCATCCTCCATCACCCCCTTCTCCTCCTGCCCTCAATTTTCCCAGCATCAGGGTTTTTCCAATGAGTCAGCTCTTCGCATCAGGTGGCCAAAATACTGGAGCTTCAGCATCAGTCCTTCCAATGAATATTCAGGGTTGGTTCTCAACCAGGGGCAATTTTGTCCCCTAAGGGATATCTGATCATTTCCAGAGACATGTTAAGTTGTCACATCTGGGGTGCATGGGATAATGACAGCGTGGGTAGAACCCAGGGTGCTGCTGAATCCCTACAATGCATTGGACAGCCCCCACAACCAAGAATTATTGAGCCCAAATGGCAGTAACACCGAGGGGAGAAATTTTTCTCTAGGCTCAGTGGGAAAGGGTGTCGTGAGTGGTTAACCATGTCTGACGTAGTGGTGAGAGGAGGGTAGTGAGAGCACATGGGGTCTCCACTTGTAGATTCTAATCTTTGAGCTTTGATTTCAATCTGGACTTTAAGATTCCCATTAAATGAGAGAGGAGACGTTGTAACTCCTGTTGGCCAAACGGGGAAACAGAAACTCCGGAAAGTAACATGAAGTCCTGGGCTTGATGACCTTGCAGTGCCTTGAGATTTGGGGACTCACGGATGGGGCTCAAGGAGCCCTGTCCCAATTGACGTTGGAGCTCCCTCTCTGGCCTGATTCATTCTAAAAAGCCACTTCTTTTCCCCTTGGGGACCCAACCCAGGCCAGGCCTGGGGACATAGAGGAAATGCTCACATCCTCTTGGGCTCCTGGGCGGGGTGGGGGGAGACCAGGAGCCGGGGGTGTCCTGGGAGAGGAAAGAGCCCTGAGGGAAGCTGCTGAAGAAGCAGGAGAACACTCCCAGATCCTCTCCCCAGTTCCCTGCTGCAGGGTGACCGCCCCTCCCCACCCGACAGAGGACTCCAAGTTTATTCTCTGATGATTACGAAGCAGGCGTCTGTCCTGGAGAGCTCCAGGCGCAAGGGAGTGGGGGGTACCATATAAAAAACAGGGGAGGGACTTCCCTGTGGGCCAGTGGTTAAGACTCTGCACTTCCACTGCAGGAGGCACAGGTTCAATTCCTGGTCAGGGAAGTTTTGCGTGCTATGTGGTGCGGCCAAAACAACAATAACAAAAAAAAACCCAGGAGGGTTAAGTGAATGTGTGATAAACAACACTGGCAGCCAGACCTCTAATATCTAGAAGAGAGAATGGAAGGGTCTTCTTTGGGGAACTGACAGATCAGGAGGAAAGATCTAAGGGCCCCGACATTCCCCACAGATGCTCAACACGCCCACTCTCTGTGGCGTTTGGCTCTTTATCAAGAGTAGACAATGAAGGCTCACTGGGCATGGCTGAAAGTCGTTAATGTGAACTGGAAGACCTAAACAGACACACAGACTAAAGGAACCAGAACAGGAAAGATAGTAGGCATGGAGAAAATCATAAACAATATAATCATAATAAAATAAAAAAATCTCTAGATCGAAAGCTAAACAACAATGAATCCACGACAAAAGAACATGATGCCATAAAAATGAACCACAGGGGAAAAGAAGAGCTCTTGGGAAAAAATATGACAGCAGAAACGTAAAGCTCAGTTAAAGCTTTGGGAGACAAAGTGGAGGAAATTTCTCAAGAACATGTAGCAAAATCAGTCATTGAAGACAGGAGATACATGATGAGACAATAAGAAGACTGGTATCAAGATTGTAATATTCAAATCATAGAAAGAGAAGGAAAATGATGGGAAAATCAGTAAAATCGTTTCTGGAACATTTTCCCCAAGTGGAGGGTGTGAACCCCAAGATTAGAAAGACCCAACAAGTGCTGAGCACAGTGCATAAGCCAGACTTCCTTCAAGGAAGGTCAAGAGGAAATCTCAGGGAAGAGTTGACTGACTTCCAGAGAGGTGAAAATGGAGTCAGCATAACTTAAACCTTCTCGTGAGAAACTCTGGAAGGGAGATGATAAAGAAATGGAACCTTTACATTCTGAAAGAAAAGTATCTGCAACCTAAAATTCTAGGTCACACCAAAAATGTAAAGACATCCTTAGACAAACAAGGAGAAAGGTGTCTCCCACCAACTCTCCCTCAGGAAGCTGAGAGAGGAAGCTCTCCACTGACAGCAGAAGTGAGGCAAGAAACAGGAAGACGCGGAATCCAGGAAGCAGGAAATCCAGCTCGGGAGAGGAGAGAGGGGAGGAGGAACCCTCAGGCTGATGGGAGGCTGGGCCGTGGAGATGGGGGTGGGGTGTGGCGGGTGGGGGAGGGGAGATCCCAGCATGCTAGCAGCAGAGGGCAACACATCCAGTTTGGAAATGCCAGAAAGTTCCGGGAGAGGCTTCTCTCATGATGATGAAATGGATAACAAGTTAGATGTGAATCAAGATACTAAGAAAGCTTCAGACAACTGGCAAAGAAGTTGAAGAAAATTAGTGACGGGGTGCAGAAAACTAAGCCAAGGAAGAAATCTTAACAGTTGTAGCATCGAATGCCAATGTCATCGAAACTGTGGCACAGCTCTTCAGGAGGGTAGGAGGCATGAAAGAGTAGGGTAGGGCAGTGGAGGGCAGAGGCTGGATGAGTATCGCGTGTCCCGGGGCAGGGAAGCAGTGGAGAGTGTCTGACACTGAAAAATACACATAGCGATACAAATTTGTCATGGGGCCGTCGGGAGCTAAACACAGAAAGCTCAGCTGGAGGAAGTGAAGTGGCCGTTTCTAGAGAAGAAGCAGGGGAGGGGAGAAGGGCTGGAAATGACCACCTTGTCTTAAGTAACTTCCTAAACCAGCTTCATTCTCTGAACTAGGAGCCTGGTAACTGACAAAAAATGGAAATTAAAAACAATGCCATTGGCGTGCATGCAAAATGGTGAAATCTGAGTAAAGCCGGTATCCGAGCTACTAATGTTGTGCCAACATCCGTTCCCGGACTTTGACGATGTACTTTGGTGGCCTGCGTGTGTGTGCTAAGTCGCTTCAGTTGTGTCCAACTCTCTGTGACCCCACGGACTGTAGCCCACCAGGCTCCTCTATCCATGGGATTCTCCAGGCAAGAATACTGGAGTGGGTTGCCATGCCCTCCTCCAGGGGATCTTCCTGACGCAGAGATCGAACCTGCATCTCTTGAGTCTCCTGCATTGGCAGGCGGGTTCTTTACCGCTAGCTCCACTAGTTACTTTAGATGTTATCATGAGGGGAAACCAGGTGAAGGGTATGTGGGAATGCTAAGACATCTTTGCAACTTCTGTGCGTCAAATGATTTCAAATTAAATAGTTACATAAACAACAACCAACCTCAGTTTCAGTAGGAGACTATGCTGTCTCCAAAGCCAATCTTTGCAGAGGAAGGAAAATGAGGATTCATTACGCGGCCAGGCAGCGTCTGCAAAGAGCGGCGGTCTGTTCAGTTGGCTCTCTCCCCAGGCTGTGGCCCTGTGGCTGCAGGCAGTGAGAGAGCTGGGGTACTCCAGGGTCAAGGAGCTGAGTGGTGTCTGCCTGCCAAATTCTCTTGTCCAATCCTCGTGGGACAGATGAACAAATAGGGTAAGGGAGGCAGGAAGAATTGAAATTGTAGTTAGACAGATCTGAGTTTACACATGAGGACAGTTGGATCCTATGTATCTATCTATAGCCTAAAATCCTTGGGCAAGAGCCTTGTACTTCCTGATCATTGTTTTCTTCACCTGACTATGAAAGTCCAGTGTGAAGGCTGGAAACCAATGTCCGCCAGTCCCCAGGCACAGGGCTCTGGCACTTTGCCTTTTTACATTTGACGAACTGTGGCCCAGAGATGTTAAGCTGTTTGCCCAAGATCACACAGCAGAGAAGGGGCCCAGCCAGGAAAGGCACCCTGTTGGTGTGGGTTAAAGTATGCCTCCACCAGAAAGCAAACCCTTTGCAGTCTTTGCCACGGTTCCATGGCATGCGATCAGGTGTCCCCAGATCCTCATAGAGCACCTCCTACATGCCAGGCAGCATTCTAAGAGCTGATGGTGCTGCTGTGAATGAAATCAGTCCATGCCCTAAGGAAGACGGGAGGTGTCAGACACGAGAAAAGCCAGCTAGCTGACTGGCATGCAGAGCCCTTCACAAGCCTGTGTTGCCGGAGGGAGGTGCCTTCACTCTCCAGTCAGGTACCCAAGCAAGTTTCTCTACAGGGGAGAGGATCCTGGGGTTGGGGGACAGCGGGGTTTAGATTCTAGCATCCTGCCCCCCAGAAGGACTGAGCAGCAAGGCCACAGCCTTGGGGATTAGCTCAAGGGTGAGTAAGCTGGAGGCTTTTGCTATAGCTTGGATGTCCGTGTCCCCCTAAACTTTGCAACACTGAAAACTTAAGGAGATGGTATTAGGAGGTGGGGCCTTGGGAGATCCTTAGGTCATGAGGTTGGTGCCCCTGTGAGTGGAATTAGTGCCTTCATTAAACGGGCCCCAGAGGGATCCCCTGCCCTTCCCCCATGTGAGGATACAGCAAGAAGTCAGCGGTCTACAATCCAGAAGGGGATTCTCACCAGAGTCTGACCATACCCACACGCCTGTCTTGGACTCCAGCCTCCAGAACTGTGAGGAATGAATTTCCATCACTTACAAGCCCCTCAGTCTGTGATAGTTTGTTCCAGCAGCCTGAATGGACTAAGACAGATACAGTGGTCATGAGACTAATGCCCCCTTCTCTCCAGACCCCCAAGCAGATTACAGGGCACAGCTCCTGACATGCCATGGATAGCTACCCCTCTCTCCACTCCTTGATTTGTGGCCTAGTGGGGGTCACTGGACTAGGAGTCTAGCCCCCATTCTGCTGCTCACTTGCAGTGTGACCTCAGATGAGTTCCTGGCCCTCTCTGTGACTTAATCTCCTCACCTGGACAGTTTGGAGATTGGACTTCATGAGGTTTGAGTTGCCACTCTTTAAACTCTCAATATGTGGGGAAAACATCCATTTGTTCAGCAATCAGGGGAAGCTTTGTGATGTCTCTGTGCTGAGATGTGGCTGAGCCACAGATATGGATCCTCCCTTCTCAGAACCTATGGAGGGGCACGGGTTAAGCCGACAATGACCGAATGACCAGTTGGATGTGGCTGTGAAGGAAGAGGGGACGGGCCGCAGCAAGGTGACTTTTCTTATTGGTGGAGTTTATGAGGCTGGGGGACGGTAGGTTATAGCAGATGAATAGTGAATAGACCCAAGGAGGATGGCCTAGGACGCGTGGTCCACAAGTACCTCTATGGGTCTGCAGACAACACGGTGCTTGCAACCCAGGTCTCCAAACCAGAAGCAGGGGCCTAAAGAGTCGCCCTCTCAGAATGTCTCCCAGCTCAGTGAAATTAAAGGTGCGTGTGTTGGGGGAGCAAGAGACTCCCCCAACTCTTTAGTGGTATCTCTCTAGTGTTTAGTCCATGGACACTAAGAAAAGAGCTGAGTGACTTTGTGCTGCTCACTCAACGTCTCTGAGCCCTGCTAAGTTTGTAAAGCAAGGCTGACGGCATCTCCTTCACAGGCTGGTTGGAACAATTCAATGAGATAATACATCAGAATCATCTGCGCACACATGTTCAGTAAGTAGAAGCCGCTCTCAGTCAGCCCGACTTCACTTCCTACCTTCTTCCAATGTATTCTTGACAATGCACGAAGCGTGAACACTGAAAAACACAGACCTATCCTACCTCTCCCACGTTTAAAAGCTTGCCACTGTCACTAGGATAAAATCCACCTTCTTCACCATGGCCTACACAGTCACACTGGCTGCTGGGCTGTGTCTTGACTATGTCAGGCCCATGCCACAACCTCAGGGCCTTTGTACTTGCTCCCCCCTCCCCCCCACCTCTACCTACAGTCTTTATCTCATAAATTATTCCCTGTCAAGTCCCAAGGGCTGTTCCAACAAGAGGGAACAGGATACGCCAAGGCCCTGAGGAGAGACAGAGGTAGGTGAGACCCAGGAATCCAGAGGGTTTGCGAGGAGGAGAGGGGGTTCTCAAAGTGCTGGGAGGAGCAAAGTGCGGGAGCCTGTGCTAATAATGGGAGAAGCAGCCAGGGCTGCTTTGTTATTGTTGTCGTTGGTATTGACGTCAGCCCGGGTTCAGGGCCGGACCCAGAGCGAAGGCTCAGTTCATGCTGGGCAAGTGGTCCAGGCATATGCTGGGTAGTATTTCCATGGAAACCCATCATGCTCCCGGCTGACGACTCCAGAGGCTCCCCAAGGTCTCATATCCCCTGGCCCCGGCTGGCCCTGAGCTGATAACACTTCCTGAGCTCTTGGGGAGAGGTGGGGGGTCACTTCCTCTTCCTCTGCATCTCTCTGAGCCCCAGCTGTTAAGGAGTCCGCAGACTGGGGGCGGGAAGGCTCTTCCTCGGGAAGGCGATCCCCACGCACAGACAGCATGTGGGGCCCCGGCGGCCCCAGGCCAGGCCCTGCCGCCATCCAAGCCCGTGTCAGAGGCCCGGCCCGGATGCAGCTGGGCCCCACCTGGGCCTCCAGCAGGAAATGCGCACGCCAACAAGGCCTGGGGAGTGGCCAGCCACTGCCCAGACAAAGGAGCTGGACTCAGACTCCTTCCTCGCAAGACTGGGCTCGGCCACCAGGGCGGACCATCAACACATGTGCTTGTGTGACCCCGGGGGATGGAGATGCCGGGGCCCGCTGGACAGCCGAGGAAACGGGGCACTGAGGTGGGACCAGCCTGCCCTGGGAGGGACGTACTTCCCGCGCCAGACTGCACCCTCCGACGAGGCACATGCGTCTAGACACGTGATCACACACAGAGACGCACACACAATTGCATGTGGTGAGGATAGATCCAGACATAACGGGCTCTGTTACAGGAAGACAGGAAACACAAAGACACGGCCACACTCAGCAGACACGAGAACCACACAGAGATGCACACGGTTCAGAGGGGCATTCTCCTGTGAGGGCCTGGAGCACAATCATGCAATGCTACACGACAAGGCAGGCACAGACGCACCTCCATACAGACTCTCCTCAGCACCCACGCAAAGTCGCAGACACATCCACTGATGCCTCTGACCTCACTCCCCAGATAATTGTGCCAGAAAATAGAAACACTTGCTCCCCACCGAGCCGTCCCCCAGCAGTGGCAGGAGTGGACTAATTAAGCCTTCACAGGAGGCTGGCATTTTCCTGGCAGCCCCGCGGCCCTTCGCTGCCAGAGCAGCCACCAGCCCAAGTGGCCTTTGTGATGGGCCCCAGGGGGTGTTTGGCCCAGCCTCTGTCCCCCTTCTCCCTCTCTGGGCACTGGAATAGCCCCCAACCTTCCTGTCCCCAAGGATCCTTCTGAGGCTGATGGCCTACTGATGAGGGTACCAGGACAGAATTGGCCCAGGGAGGTTGAGACCCAGGTCAACAGATTCCCAAGAACTTGAAGATACTCAAGGGACTTAAATCAGCTGTAGACATGACAGTTGGATGCCCTCAGCTGCTCTCTGCCTAGTTCAAATGCTAACCCCTGTCCCTCTAGCCAGAGGGGAACTCAGTTTCCCGTATTTGTCATCCTGGACTCAGATCCTCAGCTGTTGCCTCTCAGACATGGCCGTCTCTGCCACCCTGGCCTTCCTGCTCTTTTTCTAACACACCTGAGGTTCACACTTGCCTCAGGACCTTTGCACCTGCCCTGTTCGCTGTATGAAACCCACCCCCTCTCCCAGTCTTCGGTCTCCTTCTCACCCTTCAGATCTCAGGTTAAATGCCACCTCCTCCAAGAGGCCTGCCTTGCCCTAGTTAAAATATCTCCTCTAAGTGGGCCCCTCAATTATTTCCCAATTCAGTGGTTCCCAATCCTGGCTGCTTGTTAGAATCTCCTGGGTTTTTTTTTGTTGTTGTTTTTTTTTAATCATTTGAGGCCAGGCCCTGTGTAGGCTTAACTAAGTAAGAATCTCTGGGGTCTGGGTCTTGAGTGCTGGCATTAAAAAAAAAAAAAAAAAAATCCCCATGTAGGCAGGATGGAGAATTCTTGGCCTGGAGGCTTTCCAGTGAGTAAGAGGAAAGACGGAACGTTGCAGCCTCCTTACCTCCTGCTCATCGTTGCTGTTGTTTATTGAGCACCTGTTCTGTGGCTGGCCTGTGTTGCACTATGTACATTAGGATCTCACCACACACTCGGGTAGCACTTACTGTGCATCCAGCACAGTTCAAAGGACACTGCATGGGACAGTTCATGTCATCCCTCTAACAGCCCTACAGGGTGGGAACTAGTATCATCCCCATCTTACAGATGAGAAAACTGAGGCCCGAAGAGAGAAAGTCTTTCACCCAAAGTCCTGCAGCTGGAAAACGGCAGAACTGAGGATGTAACCTGAGCAGCTGGTTCTTAACCCTGAAGACACAACATTGTAAAGATGTAGAAACTCTGGCTCAGAGAGTCAAGAGACTTGAGGATTCAAACCATCCCAGTTTGACTCTCTAGAGTAGAGAGTGCAGACACCTTCAGGATCCCTCATGTCTTTATCTTCCCTCCTCCCAGAAACCAGCTTTAGTGGCAGCGGGGCAGAGGGGAGATTGGAACCAGCATGGGTCAGCCCACTTGAGTTCCATGAATCAACAATAGCAACAACTGACATATATATGGCAGCCACTATTCAAGATACATTGACTTATGTCACCATCAGAGAGACCCTCGTTTTACAGAGGAAGAAGCAGGTACACAGGGGTTAAATAACTTGCCCAAGGCCACACAGCGGGTCGGTGCTAAGCTGAGACTTGAACTCAGGCAGGCTGGTTCCAGGGTCTCTGCTCTTAACTCCTACACCATACTGTCTCTCAGCTCCTGTGGTTACTTAAGCTGCTTGAAATTCACTTTTCTCCTCTATGAAAGCTGCATGTTAGTGCCTACCTCTTTTGGAAATGTAGAAGATGAAACAAGAGCACAAATGTATGGACAGGCCCTCGCACAGGGCCCGTGCGTAGTAGGCCTTTGATAGGAGAGGTCACTGCACAGAGGCGACGGAGCCACAGAGGCATCCTTCAGCAACTCGCCTTGACTTTCACACACAGTAGGGGCTGAGCTAACGTGGGATGTGGACGCAGGTGGTGACATTTGGAGGTCTCCAGCCTGCTGGTCCCCCAGAGTGATGCATGGGCCCAGTAGGCCCCTGGGACCCTGAGCTCCCCATGGACACCTGCAAATGCCTGGAAGCCGACTGCATGCGTCACCACTGACCCTCCAATAATGTGTAATTGCTATTGCAGGCGAGTAGCTGTGTTCTCTGGGGTGAGATTTACAATCAGAGCAGGAAACAGCCGAGCAACAGGCATGATGGAGATGGGAAGAGAGAAAAAGCTGGGGAACCAGGGGAAGAGGAGCCTTCCAAGGAGGAAAGCTGGGTCCTTGGGTGAATTTGCAACCTGGATTTTTGAATCCAGACTTTGTTTTATACAGTCTGCCCTGCTGTTCCCACCAAGCATGTCATGGAAATACAGCATTTGTGCTTCTAAGCTCTATCTCCCATAAAGGTATGGAAACATACCCATGCAGTGGGCAGTACTGGGATTAAAGCTTTTTGAGTTGTCCATGCATGGTATCACTGAAGTCCGCAAGCGTCATCAAAGATGATGTGTCCTGTGGGGTGTGAAAGCAAGCCTTTTGATCTCAGGCTTCAGCTGCCCATCCCGGGAACGGATCCTCACATACCTTCCTAGGTGTCTTCAAATGCACGCACAGGCTGCTAAGCGTGTCCCGTCAGCTCCACCGTGCTCTCCGAAGATGCCTCGGGAGTTAGGGAAAAGGAGCGCTGTGCCTCAAATGTGCTGTATTTTCTCCTGCTGCCTTACCTCTGCACCTGCTCTTCCCTCTGCTGGGGATGCTCCTTGTCCAGCCAGCCTGGCAAATTTCTCCTGGCTCTTCAAGTTCCACTCAAGTATTACTTCTTTTGTGAAACCTTCCCCAATTCCTCTTCCACCCGAACCCCCTGCAAAGGCGCTTCTCCCCCAGGTCTGAGTTACCCCGTAAGAAGCTTCGCTAGAGCTCTTCCAGCTCTCTACTTTTGCGTTCGCCTTCCCAGATCAACTCTGGGTCTGTCACTAAGCCACTAGTGCAGTAGAACAGTGGTTCTCTAAGTGTGATCCCCACCCCAGCAGCATCAGCACCCTCTGGGACCTTGTTGGAAATGCCGACTCCTGGTTCCAGTACAGACCTACTGAGTCAGCAGCTCTGGGGGTGGGCCCCTTCTTCAGCAAGCCTTCTAGGTGACTCTGATGCATGCTCAAGTTTGAGAACCAGTGTGGTAGGAAGATAAGGCAAGTTTGGGAACACCTAATTCAGAACAGAGGACATACGTATACCTGTGGCTGATTCATGTTGATATACGGCAGAAAGAACACAATGCCATCAAGCAATTATCCTCCAATAAAAAAGCAATAATTCCGAGCAAATAATACAAAAACAGCCACAGCGAATACCACCCGGGGGAACATGTGCCAGGTGTGTGCCAGGCACTTTACCTGTGTTACTTCTCCTCAGCAACATGTGAGGAAGATAGTGATGTACCCATTTTACGGATAAAGAAACTGAGGAAGCAGGGGTCCCGGTGACCACTTTCCCATCCAGCCTCTTGAGGCTGTCCCGGGTCTGGCATTCTCTGATTTGCACCTGACACTGCATTTTGGCTCAGGCCCTGCTGACCTCTACCCTCCAGGCCTCTCTCCATGGGCCATGGGCTCAGGTTCCTTGCATTTTGTTTTCCAGTTAGAGATCAAAGGAATAGAAATGGTGGATGGCAGGCTCACGGGCAAAACAAAACCAAAAAAGCCCATCCGAGGGGAGGGACTTTTATTAACTTCACAGCTGGCGCCAGAGCTCCCCATAGGAAGATATGTAACATTGTTTGGAAAAAATATTTTGACAAGTGTTGGGGAGAGAGGTAAGAACTTTGGGCCTGGTGCCCAAGCCTCAGAGTGAGGGAGGAGGCTGCCCTGCGAGAAGGGAGACTTCGCAAGCTCCCAGGGCATCCAGGATGGCGGGGGCGAGGAACAATGCAAACAATCGCTAGTATTTATCCAAACCCGGATCTGCACCAAGGAATGTGTACACTCTGTGCTCTGTGCATTGCAGGAACCAAGGTGCTCAATTACAGAGAAAGAGCAGAACGGAAAGAAAGAGGAAGAAAGAAAAAGAAAAGCACAGAGCAGAAAAAAACAAAAAAGAAAAGATATAGGAACCACCTCTGGTAGCTGAAGCCATGGAGGAAATCTATTAGAAGGTGTATTACAGATGGTTGGATGGCATCACCAAGTCAATGGACATGAGTTTGAGTCAACTCCGGGAGGTGGCAATGATCGGGGAGGCCTGGCGTGCTGCGGTCCACGGGGTCGCAAAGAGTCGGACACGACTGATAGACTGATCTGAACTGAACTGAACTAGCTACCTATAAGCAGGGAGCTCCAGAGAAAGGAGGCCGGGAATAACATGGCTTAGATGAGAGAAGTTTCTTTCTTTTTCAGGAAGTAGCCGAAATGTAATGGTGGTTCTGCTCCATGAATTTTTCAGGCCCTCAGCATATGCTCCAGGAAGGTTCACTGCTCCGCTAGCAGGAAGGGGAATAAGGAGGGGAGGGGATGGTCTGTCCCTGCAAGGCCCCCCCCGGAAGGTGTCCCCTTACTGCTGCTCACCCCACCCCATCTGCGGAGTTGTTCAGCTGTCTGCTGGAGCCTGTTCGACAGCCACACCCGTGGCGAGGGAGGCTGGGGAGTCTAGGTGTGTGCCTAGCAGCCGCTAGCCCAGTTAAATGAGTGGGGGAGAGGCTCCTGAGGGGGAGGGCAGAAGTCTCTGCCACAGATAGAGCTTGGGGAGCTTACAGAACGGGGTGAATCAGGCTCAGAGAACTGGCAGGAACCACGGGAGGCCACGGGGTAGGACCCACAGCCACAGTCACGTCAATAGCCAGGCTGGCTGGGGCACGTAGCCAGTGCTGCCGCTGGGAAGGACGTACCATCTGTTCCTGCATCTTGGCATCAGGTTCCAGAGGGGAGGTGTTCAGACAACAGAGGCAAGGTCACAGGTCTCAGCTTCAGCTGCCAAGGGCTTTGGTGCAACGGGAGGGGCTCCAGGTCCACCCACACCTCAGGGACTGAGGATTCTTCCCCAGATAAGCTGGGAGTTGGATTCCTGGCAGCAACGGCCCCACCAAAGAGAAAAAAAAAAAAAAAAAAAAAACGAAGTCCACAATGCTTTTAATGTCATTTCTTCCTCATAACCACTATGGTAAGTTCCAGTTTTCAAGTGAAAGGGGTTAAATTTACTAGTTGCTTCTAGAGCACCTCCTGAGTTAGGCATTTCTCTAAGCAGTTTACAATTATTAACTCGCTAATTTGCCTGCTTCCCTGGTGGCTCAGACAATTAAAAAAAATCTGCCTGCAATGTGGGAGACCTGGGTTCGATCCCTGGGTTGGGAAGATCCCCTGGAGAAGGAAATGGCCACCCACTCCACTATTCTTGCCTGGAAAACCCCATGGACAGAGGAGCCTGGGGGGCTACAGTTCATAGGGTCACAAAGAGTCAGACATGACTGAGCAACTTCACTTTCAGAGAAAGATTTTAGAGAGGCACAGAGAGGTAGGGAAGATGTCCAGGCTGGCACAGCTAGTAAACAGCAGCAAGGCTGGGCTTTGAACCCAGACAGTCTGGCTCCAAACCCCTAGCTGGTAATCACTATACGACACAGCCAGCAAGAGAAGCAGCAGCTGAAGTTATGAGAATGTGCATTTTGTGATAAGGCCCACCCTCCCCCCACCCCAGGTTTTCCAGTAGAAGATATTGCATTCATGAATATTTTATGCAAATGCTTGCTGTTTCCCTTCTGGAAATGAAGCCAATTTCACATCAGGATCAGTGAGGCACCGTTCAGAGGCAGCATGGCAGTGAGTCCGGGGAGCACGGGACCAGAAGGAAGACCATCCAGGGGAAGTGAGCCCCTCCCCTTTCTGCTGTCTTTAATTCTTGCTGGGAATTAGCAAAAGTGGAGGAGAAGGCTTTGAACTTCACTAGGTCTTGGGACAAAGGGCATAAAGACTATCTCACGGAGACCTCAGAGGCAAGGCTGGGCCAATAGCTGTCGTCTGAGTCACCCGAACTCTAAAGCCAGCAATGCAAGGGGCTTGACTTCCTGCCCCTACCTGCCAACAGCCGCCTGGGTCTTCAGTCCCTGTGTGCTGCCTGGGAACTGAATTTTTAAATCTGAATTTTACCTGACCCGCACCCCATGTTCCCACAGGAGTGCTCCAAGCAGGCTGTGACCACAAGGAAAAAGGTCGAGAAAAGAAAAAAAAGGGGTCTGTAACATTCATCAACCTGTGTCAGAATCCACCCAGCGTGTCCCGGGACTTACCCCATGCTGTGGGGCCCTGGATCTTGCAGGGGCCTGACTGACCTCGAGAGGAAGTAGAAAGGCCCTGAGCGAGCCCAGCTTCAGAGACCCTGCTGTAACCTGCTGCAGAGAAGCTCGAACCCCTGGCCGTGCAGGTTTAAGAACCGGGAAGTTGGGAGATGTGGGTCGTCAGACGCCTACCGTCCACACACACACACACACACACACACACACACACACACACGCGCGCGCGCGCGCGCACCTACACATCCCACGTACGCGCGCACACACATCTGCCCCAGGCATCAAGGAGACCCAAGGTGTCACTTAACAGTCACACCACACCTGCTGATTATGTCCCCAGGGCCAAGGCGGTCCTACTCTTCTGCAAGCAGTGAGAGATTCATCCCCTTAAAACTCACATGCTGGGACTTCCCTGGTGGTCCAGTGGTTAGGAATCTGCCTGCCAATGCAGGGGACACTGGTTCGATCTCTGGCCCGGGAAGATCCCACATGCCATGGAGCAAATCAGCCCTGTGCCACGGCTTGTGATCTAGAGCCTGTGAGCTGCAACTACCGGGCCCGACCGCTGCAACTACTGATGCCCATACACCTAGATTCCGTGCTCCCCAACAGGAGAAGCCACCGCGACTGAAAAGGAGCCCTGCCGCGATGAAAAGCCTGCACACCACAACTAAACAGGGGCCCCCATGGCTGCAACTAGAGAAAACCTGTGTGCAGCAACGAAGACCCACCACAGCCAATAAATGAATAAATCTAAAAAAAGAAAAAAAATAACAGGCCAAGGGAGTTTATTTCTTAGTAAGGTATGTTCATCATTATCAGTACCATTATTGTTACTCAGCCATCACTTTTTAGTATCTCCAATACCATCCACTACAGATCTTCCTCATCTTACAACTGGATTATATCCCAATAAACCCAATGTAAATTGAGAATGTCATAAATCCGAGAGGCAGTTTTGCAGATAACCTATCAAAGATCGTGGCTTAGCCCAGTCTACCTTAGACATGCTCAGAGCACTTACGTCAGCCCACAGTTGGACAAAATCATCTAACACAAAGCCTGTTTTATAATGAAATGTTGCCTCTCTTTTGTAACTGATTGAATGCTATATTGAAAGTGAAAACCAGAATGGTTGTCCGGGTACAGAACGGCTGTAAGCGTATCGACTATTCGCCTTCCCGGCCATGTGGCTGATCGGGAGCTGTGGCTGCGGCTGCCTAGTATCACGAGACAATGTGCCACATGTTACCAGCCTGGGAAAAGGTCAAAATTAAAAATTTGAGGTATGGTTTCGACTGAATGCTATTGCTTTCATACCGTCATAAAGTCGAAAAACCGTAAGTAGAACCGCACTGCCTGAGATATAGGGACTGCTTATCTATTAGACACTTAACATTTGCTACCTTCAGCCTTCCCAAGTCGGGGTTAGGGACCCTCCACTTGTCCTGCAGATGGAGAAACGGAAGCTCGGGAAGATGGACCAATGGTTACACAATTCATACAGTGCAGGACCAGCAAGCCCGTGGTTCCTGCTGGGCCTCGGGCACCTCCACAGCACAAGCAGGTACTGACTCACCCTTCTGGGAGCAAAAGAGCAATCCCCGGGGGGCCTGGAAGACAAGGTCCTCATGGGGAGGGCTGCTGGGTCAACCAGCGAAGCTGCATTTTACTGTGGTCCTGGGAGACACATTGAGGGTTCTCCCTGGATCCCAGCACCCCAGGGAAGTCACAGTTAAATTCTGACAGCCTGCTGCCCTCAAGAACAGCACACACACAGCCCAGGGGCACGGCTGTACCTGGGAAGCCATTTTTGTGCCACGTCTTCCTTGATGTTTGCAGCTGATGAGCCGATGGGACGAGGACTAGAAAACATAATCCCAGGGTGCCAGCCCACTGCAGGGCCAGGGAACCCTTTTTCCATAAAAATATGAACTCGGAGACAAGAAGTCTCTAGTTAACTGGGGTTCTGGGTCTATAACGGACTGTGGAATTGGGGCCAGTCTGGACATCACAAACTTGCCAGCTGTCTTTTGCATTCCCTCCTCCACAGACCAGCAGACTCTTGCTTGCATATCTGAGACCAAAATGACAGGGAAGGAAAGAAACCACAAGGATGCAGGGTATGTAGACAGAAGAAGGAGAATTGTAGAAGCAAGATCACATAGATAAAGAAGAGAGAGGAAACAAAGTAATCGAGAAAAAGGTACTTTCTTGGTTCCTATCAGCTCCAGGGTCTGCCAGGTCCAAATCCATTTCATTTCCAGGATATCTGTACTCTTCCCAGCTTCCTTGAGCTATTTTGAGTCATTTCTATTCCTTGCAACTAAAGAATCTCTGACTCGCAGAAAAATTGGAACCAAGAGTGGATTTGCAATAATGTCTCAAAGGAAACATGAAGCTGTCTGTGAGATTAAAGCAAAGTGAGAGACAAGAAGAGCCTGGTAAGTGGTTTAAGGGCCGCACCTTCCTCCCATCCCAGTACACTGGCCCCTTTGCAACGTGAGGCCCCAAATGCCCCAGCCAGAGGTAAAGCCTGCTTCTCGATCCCTTTGAATACAGACTGGCCTTGTGACTGCAAAGTGAGGTTGTGTGAGTTTTGGAGCCTAGGTCTCAAGAGGTCTTTCAGCTTCTGCCTTTGCCTTCTTGGACCATCAGCCCAGCATCCGAGCTGCCCACCGTGGACCATGTGGGCTCAGATCAAGGTCTCACTGAGAGGAGGCCTGGGGGAACTTGTGGCAGCTGAAAGGAAGGATATTGGAGCACGCTGATCACTCCTTCTGGTCTCATGTAAAAGGGAGAGAGACAAACTCCAATTCTAAGTTTTCCAGCTGGAACCAGACATTTTCTTAAATGGCACAATTTTATAGCTTTGTGCTTATATCCAGCCCTCTGAGATGATTGAGACCAAATCCAGAAAATAATTGTGCACCTTGCCAAGTTGCAGCAGCTGAATTTTCTGCCATTCTGGGTTTCTCTTATCAAAATTAATTCATTTAACGAAAAAGTCTAGAAGAGAAGGGCAAATTGGGCATTCTAGGCAGGGAAAAGTCTTTGAGCAAAAACTCAGAGACATAGTGTCAGTGAGATTTACTCTCAGATATAAGTAAACAAGTACCAGATCAATGAGGTGCTTAGGTCAATGGTTCCTAAACTTCAGTATGCAACAGAATCATCCAGAGGGCTTGTAAAAATTCAGTTTGCTCAGAGTTTCTGCTTTAGCAGGTCCGAATCATGGAAGGAGGGCAAAATTTTGCTTTTCTAATAAGTTCTTATGTAATGCCCATGCTGCTGTTCAAGCAAGTATCACACCTTGAGAACTACGGGCCTCAAGTTTAGCCCCTAAACAAAAAGGGGTTTGTCCTTCTCACCTTTTAGTAGGTGACTGGAGTGGTAGTTCAAGTCTCAGCAATGCCATCAGGAACCCAGAATTATCATCCTTCTTCTTGAACATTCGTAGCTTATTGGTTTTCATTTTTATGTTTGAAGTCTCATGGTCACAAGCTGGCTGCTGCCACCCCAGAAGTCATGTCTGTATTTAAGACAGAAAGAGAGAAGTTAGCCTATGTACTAATGTAGCTTTAATTCTTTACCAGGATTTCAAAGCTTTTTGAAATTTTTACCAGGATTCCTTGAAAGATCAATCCACCTCCCACTAGCGCTGGCCCTAACTCCCCCTGCCAGATTGTCAGACACATATATGAGCCATCTTTAGCTGTAAAAGAGACTGGGAAATTGAATCTCAACTCTATAGTAGAGGCACGCAGGAAGAAGGGGGTAGGGAATGAAGCTACAGATATGAAGGTCTCTGGAGTGACCCAAAGTCTCGAGACCAATCCTTGCTGGATCTAATAGGCACCCAATAAATGTTTGTTTATGAATGAATGTCAGGAGAGGATGCAGAAAGAACATTGAAATTAGACTTCTTCAGCTTATCGGCTGGGTGATCTTGAGTAAGTCACTTTAACTTTCTGAATCTCAGTCTCCCTTTCAATGAAAAAAATCAAATTATTCCCACTGAGTTGCTGTGAGCATTCAGTGAGATGTGAGTTGTGAAAGTGTCCAGCCTGAGGCCTTTGGGCCTGGTGGGTGGGTTGGAATCAGAAGTGTGAAGCTGTACCAGTAGCCTCAACAAAAGCATGTGTGCCCTGGGCTCGGTGTGAAACCCTTTATGTCCTTCTGTCCTTTCCTTCCTACTTTCCCATTCTTCAGATGGCAAAACTGAGGATCAGATGAAGATTTTAAAGCCAAAGCTGGTAAGCAGAGAGCAAGGATTCAACCCAGGTCTGTTGGGCTCCAAGCAAGCAACCCTAGACATTATCCAGATGGCTTTAACGGAGGAATAAACTACGCAGAGCCTCCAACACCATGAGCTCAGCCAACAGTCTTCCCCGTCCTGTGTCCTGCTCTCACCGGGAGCGGTAACTCAGGGGAAACCATCCTCACCTTTGCTGTCCCTACCCCTCAGCTGGAAGCAGCCTGCAGGAGCCAGGCAGAGCCGGCCTCCCACCCGGACTGCCTCCCCTAGCAGGAATAGTCCTGCCAGGACAATGGAGCGGCTCCAATTAGATACCAGCTCCTGCCCAGGCAGGGCCCAGTGGGGAGCAGGCAGTTAGAGGGTAATTAGATGTGACTATGGAACAGCTCCCTTAATAAGGAGGGTGCTCTGGGCAAGAGACACTTGGGAGGATCATCACTCCAAGCACCAGCCACCCACCAGCATCTTGCACTGGGCACAATGGGGAAGGAAGAAGCCACTAACATTCTGTGGGGCCCAGGCCCTGTTCTGGCCACAGGTCTCCTTCACCTTGTAACACCTGGCGTGCAGATGAGAACACAGTCTCAGGGAGAGAGAACAACCTCCCCAGGGTACACAGCTAGGGATGGCGGAGAGAGAGGTTGAAAGATCTGAAATCCCGAGTCTGTGCTCTTTCTCCTCTAGTATACCATTGTTCCTATGTTCTTCATCTGCTCATGTCTTCTGACATTAGAGCATCTGGTAGGTACTAACAGTGGACACCAAGGATGATATTATAGTTATATTGACTGGTATGGACCCTGGTGCTGGGAAGGGTAGAAGGCAGGAGGAGAAAGGGATGACAGAGGATAAAATGGTTGGATGGCATCACCGAGTCAATGGACACAGGTTTGAGTAAGATCCAGGAGATAGTGAAGGACAGGGAAGCCTGGCGTGCTGTAGTCCATGGGGTTGCAAAGAGTAGGACACGACTAGCAACTGGACAAACAAATAGAACATAAACATGGCAGAGCTGTGACCAGCTGGAATAGACCCAGGCCTGCTGGAGGCTGGGAGGGTCCCAGGGGGCCCCAGGCTGCACCAAGCATTAACCCCTTGGCTGCCAGATCATGGGAAGGTGCAGAGGGTCCCACAAGAGAGGCTGTAGTGGCTGGAACAGAAGTGGGGGTGAGGGAACTCGAGGGCTCAGAGCAGCAGCTTTTAACTAATAGGTATGGAGGAATTTCCACTTTACTAACCAGCATAGCTGTAATAAACAAGGCAACATGGCAGAACCTTAGCCACCGTTGGGCCTGGCCTTGGAGGCGGCATGCATTTTCTAGGACACAGAGAGCCCTTGCCTTCCCGCTGAGCATGCCCTTCCTGCACCCCAGCACTGGCACCCAAAGCCCAAGACGGGCGATTCACACTTTCTCCCAAGAGTAGGGAACAGACTCCCCAGGCGGGAGCAGCCGGATCAGGGAAACCCCCATCTGGTTTCCGTAATCTGTCCTTCTGGAAGAGGGTAGAGTGTGCCAAACTCTACAGCAGCTGTGCCCAAAGCTAGTTCGGCAAATCTGAAAGGTCATCTTCAGGAAAGAGGGTTCCTCGGGTAACTCTTTGGGAAGCACGTAGGCTGCAGTCCCCTTTGGAGAGTCCCAGCCCACGCTGACATGTTAAAGGTCCTCAGACATCCTGGGTGGGAAAGGAGCCAGGAGGTCTTTTGACTTTATTTAACCCAAGATTTTCTAGATGTTTTAAACCCCAGAGCTGTTCTTGGTTTAACTCCACTGGGCCTCCGAAGGCGTAAGTTTTCCTTGGAAGGCAATCTTGGAAATACCGTTATGAACAAAATCCTTTCTCTGATCCCAGCAGCCCAGACATCACCACACAGTTACAGCTGATACTGGGGGACAAAGATTGAATCAGGAGAAAAGGGAACAAGGTTTCGAGGTGTGGGGGCTGGTTGGTACCCCCAGGGCCTCCGGAAACCCTTTATTCCTCCTGGATGGTCTCCCTCCATTAAATAATCAAAGCCCATCCAATGGCAGGGAGCAGTCCTCCCCTCAAGGTGGAAGAAAGGTTCAACGCTGCAGCTTAGCCCCAGAGCACCAGGAAAACAGCCTCTGGGTGCCAAGGACTCTGGACTGGGGCAGACGGAGTTCAAGTGCCAGCTCCACCTCTGAGCAGCTGCGTGACTGGGCACATTGGCATCACTTAACCTCTCTGAACTCCAGCTTTCCATCTGAACAGTTAGGTGATAATGTTTAGATCACAGGGCTGGGATGAGAATAAAGACTTAACAGTTATAATAACCACCCTTGCATAGCACTGTCGGGGTGTCTGTGTGGCTCTAAGCATGTATGTGCGTATTCATATATTAATGTTGCTTCCATAACAGTTCTATGGGGGAGATGCTCTGCTTTCCAAATAAGGATGCTGGATCACAGATTGCCCAAAGTTGCACAGGTGATACAGGTGGTGGAGCCAGGACGCAAACCCGAGGAGTCTTGTTCCCAAATCCACTCTGTCAACCATTATTCACAGAGGCTGGCTGAAGGAAAGGCTCGGTAGCTGGTAACAATCTGTGATGGGACACAGAGGTTCTGGGGGATCTATAGATAGCTGGGTTTGGGGGGAGTGGGACTGAGAGGTGCCCATCTAACGCAGGAAGAATGAACAAGTCTAAGAGAAGACGGACACAGGAGAGGAACTCTCCTTTCCCAGAAAGCATGGGTGTGATTTTGTATCACTGTCATTTCACGTCTAAGGCAAGGAAGGAGGCCTCCTGGAGGTGTCCTACCTCCCCAGTCCCATGATACACTGGTTATTAGGGCCCTTGGAGGGCAGGGGTTGTCCTGTTCAGGGTGTAACCTCCGTCCTAGAGTCTAGCCTTGTAGGATGTGAATATCTCCTGGCTGAATGTGGATAGATAAAGGGCACGTCTTAGTCTGGGGTCTCCAGAAAGCAGAGCCTACGACAAAGCCTTATTTAGTGTGATTACTTAGAAAGTATGATCCTGGGACTTGGCCAAGGTGCTGGGATCGGGGCTGCAAGCCGAGCTGCTGTGTCCCATGGGGCTTCCAGGAGCACCCAGCCCAGGAAGAATGTAGAACATATTTATTTTCAGGCTCTGGCCCCCATTGGCCAGGATCACTCCCACTTATGGGCTGGTTGGGGCCACAACGCCCAGGTCCCAGGAAGGATCAGAAGGGGACAGGCGGGATTGAGGAGAGGCAGATTACTCCTGCACAAAGTGGGTAAAAAACTGTATGAAAAACAAATAAACAAAATCCGCATGGAGCAGAGCATCACAGCTCTGTAGCTAGCTGGAGTGAGTGACGAGACCAAAAGGATTTGAAGGGATGCCCAAAGTTATCTGATTCCAGACGCTATTGAAGATCTGGGGCAGCAAAGTGTAGTGATTGTAGGTGGATTGTGTATTTTAGAACAATTCAGCTGATTTGGAGAGAAGAATGCGCAAAGAAGGCCAGCCCAGAGTTTCTGGATGTCAAACTTTGGCAGCCCCAGAATCATTTGGCGGGCGTGGTGGAGCACAGATTGCCGGGCCCCAGGCCCAGGGACCGCATTCCTGCCACGCTTGAGTGGTTCTGACGCTGCTGCCCTGGGGAAACTCACTCTGAGCTGCACCAGTGTCAGTTCTGAGACAGCGAAAGAGAAGAACGGCTGCCAGACCATGTGATTCAGAAGAGGCCTTATAGTCCAGACTCACCTTTCTGGCCTCAGTCTTCCCGTCCCCACGCGAGTGAGTGCGTGGTTCCGGCCTTGCCTGCTCTGAGGTCCTGTGAGTCTCCAGATTCAGAACAGGAAGAGGGAACAGAGAGGAAGGGAAAAAAGACTCCTGGGAAAGAGATGTCTCCTGGAACAACAGAGCTGACCTGGAATTGCAATGCTGCCCCGGCTCACTGGGCTTCCCAGGTGGCTCAGTGGATAAAGAATCCACCTGCAATGCAGGAGACGCAGGAGACTCAGGTTTGATCCCTGGGTTGGGAAGAGCCGCTGGAGGAGGGCATGGTAACCCACTCCAGTATTCTTGCTTGGAGAATTCCGTGGACAGAGGAGCCTGGCGGGCTACAGTCCATAGGGTTGCGCCCTGCTCACTGCTGGAGGAGCTGGCAGGTTCGTCTACCATAGCCGTGCTGGCCTCCCTTCCCCTCAGGGCCCCAACTGTGCCCCTATCTCAGGGCCTTTGCACTTGCTGTTTCCTCTACCATGAACAGTTGTCCTCCAGATTTCTACAGGAAGCATTCCCTCACAGCTCTCATATTTGCTCAAATATCTCCTTCTTTCTAAAAAAATGTATCACTTTGCCCCTGTCTCCCCTCTTCCTCTGCTTCACTTGCCATCACTCTCTCTGAGGTCATGTGGCCTATTAGTCTCTAGAAGTGTTGTCCAGTAACTTCCTGCTGGGTAGACATGTGCTGTAATCCACTCTGCTCATTACATAGCCACGGGCCTCCTATGGCGACTGAGCACTGGAAATGTGATCATGATGACAGAGGAATGGAATTGGCCATTTTCTTTGATTCTAATTACTCCGCACTTAAATAGCCACACACGCTCGTGGCTTCACAGTGGGCAGTGCAGGTCCATAATCTCTGTCTCCCCCTGAAGAATACAAGTCCTTGGGAGTTGGAGGGGGGAGGGCGGGAAAGCTTGTCCCTTTCATCTGTAGATAGATCCCAGGGCCTAAAACATTTTCTAGCCCATGTGGGATATGCACAAAAACACCTCATCAGTGAGTTCCTCTATTACCATAGGATTATGTGCTCTCTCTCCAGTTTACATGAATGAGGCTCAGAGACGGCAGGCGACACAAGTCACACACAGCAAGCCCCTGTCCACTGAAGCAGACTTCCTTCCCCTGCCCAACACCACTCTGCTCCCTGGTGGATTGTTGGCAACGGGGAACTGATTAAAAACTCATCAGCCTGATTAATCCCAGAGAATTCAAGAGGTTCAGCTCTAGGTGGCATTTAGCAGAGGCCAAGACAGCGTGTGAGCTAAGGCAGAGACCCCTAGGCTGCTGCCATGGGCTGGGGAGGGCGGGCTGAGTTCTCCCCGCACCCCACTCGGCATGCCGGGCGTGTGAGTCACAGGCTAAGCATCATGAAATCGCTCTCTATGACAACAGAAGAAAGACGAAGGCTAGGGAGATGGCCGACTTGCTATTTTGTTCAGTCAGGAATTCTTCATGGATTCCTGCTCGTCCAGCTTCAGGAATCAGGGGTCAAAGAAAAATCTAGCTGGGTTTTAAAAAGGAAACAGGAAACCTGGCTTCCTGCTGGTTTGAGCAGGAAGCGGGTTTATAACTGGAAAGAGAAAGGTGGGGAGGGCAACCAGGGGTCTCTGTGGCCAGCAAATGCTGCTGTCCTAAACAGCCCCTGCTACTGAAGTTCGTGGTGTCCTGGTTCCCTGGGAGTTGGGGGGGCGGTCCCCAGACCTCACAGCCCAGGTTTGTCTCTTGTTATCTCACTTCTCTGAGCCTCAGTTTTCACGTCTGTGTAGTAAAGGGGGAAGGAGCCTGCCCGCCAGGAGACACGAGAATAACACGTGAAGGTCCAGCATGGTCAGTACTGGGCAAGTGGTAATTGACCTTACCATTGTCATCAGAGCCTCCTGTGCTGGGACAGACAGGGAGTTCAGAAAAGATCCTTCTGAGCTGGTGACAGACTGGACCTCGGGCAGCAGGGGAGGCGAGGATGGCGTGCCAGGCAGAGGGAACGGCAGGTGCAAAGGCTCAGAGGTGAGACCGGCCTGCAGGGCACAAACCGGCAGGTCCTAGCTCTTCCCTGCTCCTGACTCTGACCTCAGGAGACCGTCTGCCTGTCCTGCCTCCTCCTCCCCAGGGTACCCCTAGAGGGAGCCCCTGGAAGCAGGATGAAGGTGGGGGAGACCGAGCCAAAGGTGCAGGTGAGGGCAGGCAGGCTGAGGTCTAGCTCACCCATCTGAGAGGCGACAGTGTGGCTCCGAAGGGGAGCAGACATCTTCTCCATCTTCCCACTGGGGGCTGTTAGGTTTAGCAAAGAAGCAAAACACCCAACGGGATACCCAGTTAAATTGAAATTTCAGATAAACTGCAAATAATTTTTTTATAGTAAGTATGGAGAAGCCAGGACTTACTTATCCTAAAAAATTACTCTTTGTTTACTTAACACCCAAGTATAATTGGGTCTCCTGAGTGCAGGCGGGGAGCTGGGTTGGCAGGGCAGCCCCAGATCCCCTGCCCAGGAATTGCCCCTTTGAAGGGGTTCTCGTTGCTCCCCAGTGAAGTCCAAGGGCCAAGGGCCAGACACACCAACCTCCCAGCTTCATTCAATCTCACTGGCCCTTCTTCCTCGAACCCCACTCTCAGGCCTCCAGACCTCACCCTTGCAGAGCCCTGGCCAGGAGGGAGGTCATTCCCATGCCTGCTCCCCCTCTCTCCCCAACGAAATTCAAACTCTCCTGCAAGCGCTCGCTTCGGTCCTCACCCTGGCCTCCCACAGGAGTCAGTTTGCTCTGTCTCCACTTCTCATAGCCCTTGAACTTTTCCTTCAACGTGGGCGGGGATCGTCTGACATTCAGCGAGACACCCTGGAGGTTCTCTCTGCCCGGTCACTCTGGCTCACCGCTGTCCCCAGCGTCTGGCCTTGTCCTGTGTGAGCAGGTGCTGCTGCCATTTTCGTCGTGTGACGGAATAGCAGCTATTCCAGGAAGTGGGGAGGAGGCAGATAAGGCAGGTCTGAGGCGCTCATGTATCCACATCTCCCCTGGGAGAAAAACCCATTTCCAAAGCTAGCTTTCTGGACATGACAGGGACCCATAGCCATGGTCAAGTGGCCAGAGCTCTTGGGGGAGGCTGAGGGCTGGAGCCCCAGCCC
Organism: Cervus elaphus; assembly: GCF_910594005.1. Classification (NCBI taxonomy): domain Eukaryota; kingdom Metazoa; phylum Chordata; class Mammalia; order Artiodactyla; family Cervidae; genus Cervus; species Cervus elaphus. The sequence goes on from NC_057815.1 coordinate 87,777,472, forward strand.
TGCACGTCCAGATGTTCGCGTCGGGAAACCCACTACTTCTGCCCAAGTCTCTACTGCTTCCCTAATAACGACAGCAACCTTCTCAGCTCTGCTTCACCCTGAGGCTTGTCACTGAAGACCCCATACCCTCCCAGGGGACAGATGCTGAAGCTGAAGCTCCAATACTTAGGCCACCTGATGCAAACAGCCAACTGATTGGAAAAGCCCCTCACACTGGGAAAGATTGAGGGCAGAAAGAGAAGAGGGTGACAGAGGATGAGATGGTTGGATGGCATCCCTGATGCAATGGACATGAATTTGGGAGCACTCCAGGAGATGGTGAGGGACAGGGAGGCCTGGCGTGCTGCAGTCCACGAGGTCACAAAGAGTCAGACACGGCTTAGCAACTGAACAACAGCAACAAAATAATGATAGCATCTTTCTCAGCTCCGCTTCACTGCGAGGCTTGTCACTGAAGACCCCAAATCCTCCCAAGAGGGGGGCACCGCCTCCCCTCCCTTACCGGGCTGTGATCTCTGGGCCCCCGGGGCCTGTCTGTGACAACATCCTGGCTGTCCCCAGGGCCTCACTGTGTCTGCACACGCTGTGTACGGGCCCAGGAATCGTCTGAAGGGCGGATGAGTACCTAAACGTCCCGTTTCCTCCAGACTGAATGAGAGTCCCAGGGACTTGGAGGGAGGAGAGAGAGGCTGCACAGTAGACAGCTTTCAGGACCGGGAATCAGGGGCTAAAAAGGGAAGATGATGTAGGGAAGGCGGCCGAAACCACGGGCGTGTTTCTCTACATTGCATCCTCTTGGACCAAACCCAGGGGGCGGGGCTCAGTTATCACAAATTAAATCTCCCCAGGCTGGCGTTATCTTCTGATTTCGAGCAAATTACAGAATTAAGGGGTGGGGTGGCTGGGCCTGTTCTATATTTGGCGCTGGCATAGCAGCAGAGCCAGCGAGAGACTTCTGGGATTGTGCTCAAAAATCTGATTCGGGTTGGCTTGGGCCAGACAATCGCATGTGCCCCGGATGGTCAAGGATCTCACAGGAGGTGGGGATCAGCCTGAGACCCTCGCGCCCCCAGCCCCTATTAACTCAAATCAAGTTGCCACAGCTGGGGTGGGGATGGGGCTGACAGCTGGCAGATGCTATGTTGCCAGAAGGTGTTGCCGGCACCTCTGAAGGGGACCAGATTACGCCCAGCATCCAAGGAGGCTGGGAGAGAGAAACCAAGGAGGTGCGAATGAGTACATCTTGGCGGAACAGGATGGGGAGACTGGGGGGGGGGGGCTGAGAAAGTTGGGGGAGGGCATGGTGGTGTGAATTAAAGGAGAGCTTCTCTTCGCAACCTTAGCTCTTGCTACCTGTAGAGGCCATCTGGTATTTTTACTTGCTTAACATTCATTTTTTCTCCTCCTGGAAGCATCACTCTGGTTTTCCTTTGAGGAACAGCCTAGCCTTGCCTCTTAGGGGTTCAGATTTAGGTTCCACCTCCTACTGGTTTGACTCCTGGATCGGGAAGATCCGCTGGAGAAGGGATAGGCTAACCACTGCACTATTCTTGGGCTTCCCTTGTGGCTCAGCTGGTAAAGAATCCGCCTGCAATGCAGGAGAGCTGGGTTTGATCCCTGGGTTGGGAAGATCCCCTGGAGGAGGAAACAGCTACCCACTCTAGTATTCTAGCCTTCAAAGAGTCAGACACAACTGATTGACTTTCACTTTCACTTTCCTAGTGGCTGAGTTACCTTGGGCAAATCACTCTGCTGGATTTCAATTTATCTTTTTTCATTATTATAGTAAAAATATACCTATTAGGAAATGTACCAATTAACCATTTTCAAATGTACAGTTCACTGGTATTTTAATACACTCATATTGTTGGGCAACCATCACCACTATCTCTCTCCAGAACTCTTTTCATCTTATAAAATTTTAAGTACCTTTTAAACAGTAATTCTCCATTCTCTCCTGCCCCTCAGCTCATGGCAATTACCATCCTGTTTTCTGTGCCTGTAAACTTAACAACTCTAGGTACTTCATATAAGTGGAATTGTAGAGTATTTGTCCTTTTGTGATTGGCTTATTTCACTTAACACAGTGACCTCAAAGTCCATCCTATTGTACCATATGTCAGAATTTCCTTTCTTTTTTTTTTTTAATGTTGACTAATATTCCATTCTATGGAGTCTGCTACTGCTGCTGCTGCTAAGTCGCTTCAGTCGTGTCCGACTCTGTGTGACCCCATAGACGGCAGCCCACCAGGCTCTCCTGTCCCTGGGATTCTCCAGGCAAGAACAGCGGAGTGGGTTGCCATTTCCTTCTCCAATGCATGAAAATGAAAAGTGAAAGTGAAGTCGCTCAGTCGTGTCTGACTCTTAGCGACCCCATGGACTGCAGCCTACCAGACTCCTCTGTCCATGGGATTTTCCAGGCAAGAGTACTGGAGTGGGGTGCCATTGCCTTCTCCGTCTATGGAGTCTACCTTATCCTTAAACCAAGGCTAGAATCTACCACCACCAAGAGCATCAGCCATTCGTATAGGCATCTTGGCTGCCATCACCCTCAAGGCCCAGGCTGGGGAGGGAAAGTGGGGGATGTTTCAGGAGGGTGGGGGGGACTCCCACGGACAAGGAGAGAGGTCCACGCTTAGGGCCTATCTGGCACTGTTGCCCCTCTGAAATAAGTATCCACCATGGAGGAAAAGAGAGGGAAGACTTGGTGTGTCTGCAGGGAGAGAGGGTTTTGACTCCAATTCCTCTCCTGTCTGGGGGACACCCACTGCAAACCAGGAGCTGTGCCACCGCTCCCGCTTGCCAGCCCTCATCCCAGCTGCCAAGGAAATGTCCATCAGGGGGATGGCAGAGCAGGAAAGCGGGAGAGAAAAGTGCCAATCCAGAAACTCTTGGCCAAGCCCCCAATGCAAAGGTGATGCTGCCACTTCCCTAGGGCAAGGCTCAGGACTGTGGAGAAAGGAAATGAAACACTTGGTGTCAGTTCAGGGGAGCTGCCTGCAGAAACCCTGGGGAGGAAGGGGCATCGCCAGCACCCCAAAGGGTGCTTTGGGCCCAAAGATGGGCTTCCCAGAAGGATTCCTTTGGGACAGTGCGGCCTCTCTGGCTTCCAGACCCTCCAGGACAGGTGCATGGGCTGAGCCAGGAGCAGGGACTGGGCCCGTGGAGGGCAGGGCAGGGAGGGGAGGGGACACCCTGCAAATCACCCTCAGCCTGTTGGCAGTGCTCGGGTTTACCAGGAGTTGCACACTGGACACTGTGAGATTCTGCCACACCCGGGATCATCCAGAACACTCCTGCCTTCAAAAACTCTAAAAATTAGAATTTATCCCCTTCCAAGGCTTCCCGGGTGATGCAGTGGTAAAGAATCTGCCTGCCACTGCAGAAGATGCAGGAGACGAGGATTCGATCCCTGGGTCAAGGAAGGTACTCTGGAGAAGGAAATGACAACCCACTCCAGTATTCTTGTCTGGAAAATGCCATGGACAGAGAAGCCTGGTGGGCTACAATCCATGGGGTCACAAAAGAGTCAGACATGACTTAGCATCTGAGCACGCACACACACACACACACACAGGCCCAGTTAGGAGATGGAGCTAGTGTAGGGCTAGTGGCTCCGGGGGCTCTCTGAGGTTAGAAGATGAGCCCCTCTTGCTGTAAGTGAGGACAATGACTGGGTTATAAAGCTGCTGACAAATGCTCTCCACCCTCCTCATATAAATGAACATCCCACCCCTGTAATCTAAACCCACGCACTTTGCCATGTGCCTCAACAGGACCCTTCCTATGGGGAAATAGACTTCTCAGTGCCCTCCAAGTAGAACCTGGCCACGTGACCCTCTTGGGCCAATGGAATGTGAGTGGACCTTCTGTGAGGTTTTCAGTGTCTTATGTCATTTGGCCCCGTCTCTTTGTACTTTGACCAAACCCAGCAAAGATCAGCTGAACCCCAGCCGACTCCAGACCCAGAAGGGAAAAAAGCAAATACTAGTTCCTGCAGGCCATTGAGATGCTGCTGTTTGTTCTCAGGCATTATCATAGCCTTGGCTGACAAATGCAGTGATACACACACATGTATCCAAATGCAACAAAGGCAAGCTCACCCACCCACCTGTGTATTGTGCATTGTATTACATGTCACAAGTACACAAACTGAAATTCACGTACAAATTCTCCCTCGTGGCTGGAGACTGGGAAGTCCAGGGCGGTATGTCATCAGACTGTGTTTGCAGCCCTCGCTGGACCTTAATTATCACCTGAGTCTGGGAGCCTGTGCCCACCTTTCTTCCAGCAGGAACCTGGGGGAAAGTGAAGATGGTATGTCCTCCCCTCTCAGTCACAACATAATCAGCTCAGAGCAAAACACACCGACTCAATCAAATGTCCAGTTGGAGTGCATCACATCGACAATCCAACATGCCATTGGGTGCTTTTTCTCTGGGCAATGGGGATTATTGGGGTCCCACCAGCCCTGGAATTCTGGGATTCTCTTAGCCCACACTGATGTCAGCAGGCTATTAGCAGGTGGATTGAGCCTGCTCAGTAGAAAGGATGGCCACAACCAGGTGTGGGAGACCCGGGCCCCAGTGTAGCTGCCACAGCCATTTGTGGCCCTGCCTCTGAGCCACACCCCACCATGGGCACGGGGACCCCCACGGGCCTTCACTGACATCCCTGAACTAGGGAGAGAAGGTTTTATTCTCTGCACACGGTGGTAACGGGATGGGACTCTGGTGTCAGACTGCTTAGGTTCAATCCTCCTCTGCCCCTGTCTAGCCGTGTGTCCTTGGACTAGTCACTCTACCTTTCTGGGCTTCAGCTTCTGTCTTTGTAGCCTGTTTAAGACCGACCCTCCACCTACGCCTTAGACACCAGCCCCTTTCAGCCGACTTCAAGGTGATGTTCCGTCACTTCCTCCTGTCGTTCTCCTGCACCATCAGCTTTCTCCTTCCCTGGGTCATTCTCAAGGGCAGACAAAAGCTCAGATTTCTCCCATCTTCAAACAAACCAGCAACCATAGAACCTCTTTCCACGTCCTATCCCCTGCATGTCCTCTGTTGCCCCTGAAGGAGCTGGCCAGGCCCCCTCTGTGAGAGAGACTCTCTCTATTTCCTCTTCTATTCTCTCTTGGACCTACTTCTGTCAAGCTTGTGTTCCCACTATTCCACCAAAACCAGCTTTGCCAGGGTCACCAAAGGCCTGCCTGTCCCTAAATCCAAGGTCATTTCTTGGGCCTCCTCTTACTGACCTCTCGTAAGGTCAGTGATGGCTTCCTCTTCCTGGGGACTCAGGGCTCCTGGCTCAGTTTCCACCTCTTGGCTGCCTGTGTCCTTTTTCTCCACTAACACCCAGGCCGGGGACTTGATGGGCTTCTCTTCCGTCTACACCCACTTCCTTGGGGATCACAGATCCAAATGCCATTTATACAGCGACAACTTCCAGCCCAGACTGGAGCCCTGACCCATCTGCTTGGTGGACGCCCCCAGTCCCAAGGCCAATAGGCATCTAACATCTGCCGTGTTCTCAACCGGAATCTCCCTGTTTCCCCATCTCAGTACGTGGAATCTCCCCCTTCCAGTCACTCATCCAGACACCTGGACAGCATTTTCGCTCCGATCTCTCTCCCGTCCATCAGCACTTCCTGTCCATTGTACACTCGGGATGCACATCTGATCTGGCCACGTCTCTCTTCCTCCCCTCCTTGCAGCGAGGTCCCTGCATGTCACTTCTCCACCCCAAATACTACCCCTCCAAGGTGCTCCGTCTCACTCAAGGTAAAAGCCCAGGACCTTACACAGGCCTTAAGTGTGCCGGTCCCAGAGGTCCACGTGTGTCTACCAAGGACAGTGTGAAAATCCCAGACAGAGATTCCTCCCCTCCGTCCTCCCTCTTCACTCAGCTGTAGTCACACAGACCCTCAGTTGCTCCCCAAACACTCCTTAAGGGGCATCCCTCCTTTAAAGCCTTCACGATGGCTGTTCCGTCTGTCTGGAGCACTCTATTCTGACACTTGCATGGCTCCTTCAGCTCTGTGATCAAATCCCACCTTCTCCAGAGGCCTTTCCTGATTGGAAATGGAAGAGTTAGTTGCTCACTCGTGTCCAGCTCTTTGCAACCCCATGGACTGTAGCTGCCAGGCTCCTCTGTCCGTGGGATTCTCCAGGCAAGAATACTGGAGTGGGTTGCCATTCCTTTCTCCAGGGCATCTTCCCAACCAAGGATTGAACCCAGGTCTCCTGCATTGCAGGTAGGTCCTGTCTGAGCCACCTGGGACCTGATTTTAAATTACAACCTCCCGCCCAACCCACCACCCCACCCCCTGTCTCAGCTTGATCTTCTGTTTTACTTATTCATGATTTTGTTGTTGGTCTCCACCTTAGAATGTAAGCGTCATGACAGTAGGGATTGTGGTGTTTTTTTCATGTCACCTAGACTGTAGCTGGTGCTCAATAAACACGTATTAATGAGCCAGTGAGTGAATGAGGGCTGTTGGCACCTGCCTCACTGGGGTTTGGGTTCAGTGAGAGATTGCAGGTGGGTGCTCAACCTGTGGGCGCATGGGTTCACATAGGTTAGTAGTCTTGTCACTGCTCTTGTCATCATCACCATTATTTTATTTCTCTCAAGTGCAGAAAGCAGGGCTCAGAGAGGTCAGGCCAGTTCAAGGTCTCAGATCAGACTGCTTGGACCAAACCTCCTTGATGACGGATGTGCAAATCCTATGCTTTAAGACTCCCAAACCTCAAGGAGGTATTTGGAAAGCTCTAGAGCTGGAGTGGGTGCTTCCTTGGTGGCTCAGTGGTAAAGAATCTGCCTGTCAATACAGGAGACCCAGGCTCGGTTCCTGGGTAGTGAAGATCCCTGGAGGAGGGCATGGCAACCCACTCCAGTATCCTTGCCTGGAGAATCCCATGGATAGAGGCACCTGGCGTGCTATAGTCCATGGGGTCGCAGAGAGTTGGACACGACTGAAGCGATTTAGCACGCACGCACACACACAGAGCTGGGATAGCCTCTAAAAACCCTCTGTCTAGTGGTTTCAGGTCCTTTCTTCCTTTCTCCCTCCCTCCATCTTTCTCTCTCCCTTTCTTCCCTCTCTCTCGCTCTTGTTCTTTCTTTCGAGAGGTCTTTTGCTCAAACTAAAATGGATGGAAATAGCCTAGTATATGAAACAGGCACAGCGGGAAGGCGCTGTCCTGACTGAATTCCAGAGTCTTGCCCACCCCCAGACCTCTGTGGACCCTCCCAGGCCTTTGCCAAGTGCAATTTAAATCCCTCCCCGCTCAGCCAGAGGTGCTCTCTTCCTCTCTCCCCTCTACAGAGTCCTTCCCCTGGCTCCCCTCCACTTTCTCCCTGGCCGGGGCTCAGAGCCCCCTCTTCCCAGCTGCCCCTGACCCCAGACCTCCATTTTCAAACATTTCACGTTCTCGCTCCTTCAAGTGCCTCACTCCATCCAGCCCACTTAATTGAAGCCAATTTTTTTTATACAAAAGAACAGAGAGCACATCAATTCCGGCCTTTGTCTCCACAACAGGGCCCTGAACAAGGAGCTCCAGCTGCCTTTGTCCCCAGAGACGTTCATTAGTGAGCAGCTGAGCCCAGGCTCCAAGGGCAAGACCGGGCCATCTGGGGTGCGTGGTATGGCCAGAGCAATCCGCGAAGGGCTTCTGGGGCGGGGTCCTGGCTGTGTGAACAGAGGTCTTGAGACGGGACCGAGAGCTTACACTTCATGGCAAGCCATGGAAGTATAGGAGGCAGCGTGGCTGGGAATCTTAGGAAGTCACTTTCCCTGGAAGTCTTGATGTCCCGACTTGTATGCTGGTGACAACCAAGGAACTTGTAAGGCTTACGGTGTAAGTTATCTTTGCAGAGAGCTGAGCACAGTGCCTGGAACGCGGTGTGGTCTGAGGTTAGCTGTTTTTATCCATTCGTGATGGCTACCAAGTTGTTATCATCAAAACAGCATCGTTAGCTTTGTAACCAGCAGACCTGGGTTTGAACCTGGGCTCACAAAGAGTTGGACGTGACTGAGCGACAAACACTTTAACTTTACTTCCCTGTGCTCATAGCAGCATTGTTCACAGTAGCCAAAACATGGAAACAGACTAAATTTCCATTGACAAATAAATGGATAAAGATATGGTGCATACACATATATACAATGGAACCGCACTGAGCCATGAAAACAGAAAGAATGCTATCTGCAGCCACGTGGATGAACCTAGAGATTATCATACTAAGCAAAGTCATATCATACTAAGCAAAGAGAAACACAAATACCATATGATATCACTCATATGTGGGATCTAAAATATGACACAATTGAACATATCTATGACAAAGAAACAGGCTCACAGACATAGAGAACAGATTTGTGATTGTCTAGGGGGAGGGGCATTGGGGGAGGGAAGGATCGGGAGTTTGGGATTAGCAGATGCAAGCTATTATATATATAATGGATAAACAACAAGATCCCACTGTATAACACAGAGAAAGAATGACATTCAATACCCTGTGATAAATCATAATGGGAAAGAATATGAAAAAGATTTGAAAGAATATGAAAAAGAAAAAAAATACATCTGTGTATAACTGAATCACTTTACTGTACAGCAGAAATTAACACAACACTGTAAATCAACTATACTTCAATAAAAATTTAAAAAACAACAGCTAGGAGATGCCAATAAGACTTGGCCTCTGAAGATTTAAATTGAACCAGCTTAGAAGATGCCTTTCCGGGGTCTCTATGCTCTGAGTCAGCAGGCGCTGACAGCACCTCTGTTCGTGCCAGGCCTGCTTCCTTATCAGGACCTTGATGATGCCCGAGGCCCCTGTCCCATTGAGACAAGGCCCTCCCCTACTTCAGGGCAGGGTTTCCCAACCTCAGCACTACTGACGTTCGGGCAGGATAATCCTTGGCCATGGAAGGACTGTCCTGAGCACTTAGGATGTTTAGCAGCATCCCTGGTCTCTGCGCCCTTGATGCCAGTAGCATCCTTCCCCAGTTAGGACAACCAAAGTGTCTCTGTTGAATCCATTGCTCAGCCACTCAGTCACGCCCGACTCTTTGCGACTCTCTGCCTGTAGCCCGCCAGGCTCCTCTGGCCATGGGGATTCTCCAGGCAAGCATACTGGAGTGGGTTGCCATTTCCTCCTCCAGGGCATCTTCCCCACCCAGGGATTAAACCTGAGGCTCCTGGAAGGTGGATTCTTTGGTACCACTGTACCACTTACCACCTGGGAAGCCCAACGCGTCTCTAGCCATAACTAAATATTTCCTGGTGGGGGCAAAATTACCCCCAGTTGAGGAGCCCTGCTCTGGGGCCTTCCTCCCTCGGGGCCCAGATGCAGACCTCCCGGGTCCTCTACCCCCGATCTGCACGCTCATCCACCCCCAGGGAGCAGCCCTCCTCCCCACTTCCAGTCACTGCAGGGGTGATGGGCTTTCCCCAGAGAACAGGCTGAGCCCTCATCCAGGAGGAGCTGGTCCCCGCTAGGAAGTGGACCGTAATTGTCTGGTTGTGACGTGCCCTGGTAAGATAGATGCACCACCTCACCCGGACACCCTCATCCTTTTACCATGCAGAAAAAACATGTGCCACATACCGACCCACGGCATCAATTTTGGTAATAATGATAAATCTTAGTGATTTTCCCAAAGGTCAGGAGGCCTGGGGGCAGCAGGTTTAACTCAGCTGTTAAACCCTGATAAATTATCTTCATCACCCCATTGGGAGGACAAAGCATTTCCTCTTTTGGTCTTCTTCATCATAAAAGCAGCAGTATTGCTGAAAATTTAGGAAGGAGAGAATGAAACATCCCCTGTCCTGCCACTGAGATAGTTTTCGTTTCTGCATATTTGGCCAAGCACAGGCTGAGTCTTTCTGTAATTAATGGCACAGGGCATACGCCATGGGGATATTCTATTTTCTTTTGTGTTTTTATTTCAAATTGTGCATAACGCCAAAAACATCTCTTTATGCTGCCCCACAGGGTCCATCCATCCTGTGGTGTTTACCCAAAGGGCGGCTTCAGGAAAACAAGGAGGCCGGCTTCCCGGGCGGGGCCGTTGAGGGTCTGTGGCCTCAGAAACAGGAGGATCTTGTGTTTACTCAAATCTGGGTCTTAGAAGTGTGGTCAGACCCTTGGGTGGACCATGAGGTCCTGCTGCGTCATAATTATAAAAATATGGTGCTTGCCCAAAAGCGGGTTTGGAAAGACAAGAGCATGATGGGTTTCTTGGGTGGAGGCCGTGAGATGCTGAGATTTGTGAAACTCTAAAGGATCACAAAACCCTGTGGTTTCCAAATTTAGGAATGTGTGTTTTCCCTCAGGGAGAGGTCGGCTTCTCAGGCGAGGCCACGAGAGCCCACAGCTGCAAAGGCCTTGGATATCAGATGTCAAGTGTTCCTGATCAGAAACTTGCCTCCCAGGGCCTGGAGGAGACACAGACAGCCAGCCACGTGCGCAGGGTGAACTCTGGCCCTCTACCTGCACCATTCACCCAGAGTTTTCTTTCCAATGAGTCGGAGGAGTTAAGTCTAGCAGGCCACTCAGCCATGGGGCTCACACGCTTACTCGGCGAGCGAGTACCATGTGTCACTGTCCCAGAACTCACGGTCCATGATGAACAAAACCATTCTGGCTTTGCCTTGGAAGAGGCCACAGTGGATGCACCAAAGGCAGCATCCACCAAGTAATGCAATAAGTCAATGTTGCCTTGCAAGCCTTTCACTAGGAAGGATACTCACAGGCCCTGCTGGAGGAATGATCGGGGGGTGGTATCCTTATAACAGCAGGGTGGTCAGGGGTGGCCTCTCCCAGGAGGCAGACTTTTAAACGGGGGCCTGAAGAAGAAGAAGATGCAAGGGCAGTGACCTTCTGGGGAAAGGTCGGGGAGTTGGAGGAACTAGGGGACCAATATGGATGGAGAGGGGCTACACCTGAGGACCCCTCGCTGTACAGGCCACAGTGAGGAGTTCAAACTCAGTCCTGAGTGAACTGGAAATGAAGGAGGAAACAGACAGAAGAGGCTCCACCTTGAAAGCGGGACTCCATCTTGGGCCGGACTGTGGACTTTGAGCTCTATGCCCAGTGTCTATGGAAACGACGTACCAACTGGAAAACCAGACCCTGGAAGGAAGAGCCCCAGGGCTCATACCTAGACTCTCCATCGCCTGAAGAATACACTGATTATCTGTGTAACTGGATAGAATCATACATTCTATTATGCTTGTTGGGGTATGACCACAGGCCTGTTGATAACTGTTCACTGTGAACTACCTAGGCTTAAGGTTAACTTTGTATCTTTCTTTTCCTTTGTTCAGACTGCTGCTGCTGCTGCTAAGTCACTTCAGTCGTGTCCGACTCTGTGTGACCCCATAGACGGCAGCCCACCAGGCTCCCCCGTCCCTGGGGATTCTCCAGACAGGAATACTGGTTTCGGGGAATTTGGGGAGGCGGGTTTGGGCACGTACACTTAGGGTATATAAGGTTTTTACAAAAACTGGTCGGAGTCCTTGACTAAGAGGAGACTCTGCCTTGGGCCCGCTGGTGTAATAAAGTGCACTCGACTCTCTGCATTTGTCCTTCTGAGTGAGTTTGTTTCCAGGAACGCGTGGCTTCAACAGAGAGAGAGCACAAGGACATCTTCAGAAAGATGACTCTGGCAGCTAAGTGGAAAACGTGGAATGGAGGTGGTAGGTTAATCGTAGACACAGGGAGACAGGCCAGGAGGCTCCGGCTTCCTCCGGGAGAGAGACGCAGTTGCGTAGGCAGGGTGAGGATGAATGGCCAGTCCTCACTGTTCCTGGGTTCTGTACTTGCGAATTCACCTTCTTGCTACAATTTTATTTATAACTTCAAATCACTACTCGTGACGCTTTCATGGTCACTCTCAGACACGCGCAGAGCAGCAGAACGTTTGAGTTGCCCACATGCGTGTTCCCCGCTGAGGTCGACCAGAACAATGGTCTGCCTCTTCGTTTCAGCTCTTACTATAAGCAACCGTCTTTTATGCAGGCTATTTAGCACTGCATTTTTTTTCACGTTTGTGCTTTTTTGGGTGATTTTGCTCTTTAAAGCCATCTCCAATTATAGTGCGGAAATGCTGTCTACTGTTCCTAAGCACAAGAAGGCTGTGATGTGCTTTCTGGAGAAAATATTTGTGTTAGATAAGCTTTGTTCAGGCATAGTGCTGTTGGCCTTGAGTTCAGTGTTAATGAAGCAGTATATATTAAACGGGATGTCTTTCAAGGGAAACACACATAGAACAAGGTTATGTTTGAGAAGTTGGTGAAAATGTTGCAGTCAGAGACTCACAAGAACCTAACCCTGTATTTCTCCTAGGAGCAATGATCCCATATTCCCTAATCCATCGTTTGCCCAACTTTATAGAACACAACCCAGCTGGGCTTTCCTGGTGGCTCAGCTGGTAAAGAATCCGCCTGCAATGTGGGAGACCTGAGTTTGATCCTTGGGTTGGGAAGATCCCCTGGAGAAGGGAACAGCTACCCCAGTATTCTGGCCAGGAGAAATCCATACAGTCCATGGTGTTACGAAGGGTCGGACACAACTGAGCGACTTTCACTTCACTTCACAGGACACAGTTATTGTGACTAGTGAGAATCAATTGTATTTGAGGGTGGAATCAACAAGACTGCCCACTGAATTAGGTGTGGAGGGAGAAGGAAGAAGCAGAGGGGACTCCTGCCTTCCTGTCCCTCCCTCCAGGCAGTGACTGCCCGCCGACATCTGGGGGCCTGCATCAAGGCCTCCCAGCCCCTTCTCTTCCCACCTCCGCCTCCATCCCCCACAGCAAGGGGTTCATACAGAGAAATGTCCAAGCAACGTCCAAGAGACCCCTCCAGCCACAGTCATCCTGCAGCCCCCCGAGCAAAAGGGTAAGCACCAGAACATCGATCTGGAGGGCGCACCTGAGGAACAAGCCCTAGAAGCAGCAGCTTAGGGCTGATGTTCAGGATGTTCGGGGGTCCCGTGTACCTGGAGTCTGGTCCAGAAACGGGGGGTAGGAGCTCCAAGCGGGCATGTCCTTTTGGTGCCCTGGACTCCTCACTCCAAGAGAGGGACACAGCTGGAGCAGAGCCAGAGCAGGACCCTCGAACACTGCACTGTCCAATTCGGTAGCCACATGCCTCATGTGGCCGTTGAGCACTTCAGATGTGACTGGTCCAAATCAAGACGGGCTGCAAGGGCAAGAAATATACCAGACTTTGAAGCCTTAGCAGGTAAAAAAAGATATCTCATAATCACTTTTATATTGATGACTGGCTTAAATAGTAATATTTTAGGTATAAGTTAAATAAAATCTATCTTAAAAATGAATTTCACCTGTCTCCTTTTACTTTTTTTTTTTTAACACGACCACTAAAAAATTTAAAACAACATACATGGTTCATACGTGCAGAAGCTGAAGCTCCAATATGTTGGCCACCTGATGCCAACAAGCCAACTCACTGGAAAAGAGCCTGATGCTGAGAAAGATTGAAGGCAAAAGGAGAAGAGGGTGGCAGAGGATGAGATGGTTGGATGGCATCACCGACTCAATGGACACACACTGGGCCAACTTCAGGAGATGGTGAAGGATGGGGGGCCTCCCGTGCTGCAGTCCGTGGGGTCGCAAAGAGTCAGACGTGACTGAGCAACTGAAGAACAGCATGGTTCATGCTTGATTTCCATCGCATGGTGTTGACCTAAAGTGTGGGACGGGGGGCAGGAGCCTCGCCTGTGCAGGAGCTGGAGGAGACTCAAGTGGTGGGGTGAAGACAAGGGGTCCAGAGACTCCTACGATAACGCTGGACTCCATGCTCACCAGCGTGTTGACTGCTGCCTTCCCTGGTTCAGCCATTATCAAGAGTCTGCCACGTTTGTCTCATCTGGGGATCCATTTATGCAGTGATGGTTGAGGTTTTCCCAAATAACCCTTAGGATGGCGACAACGATCACCGATTCTTTCTCTCCCATGGAGAGGTGGAGTTTATTTCTACACCCCATGATCTGGTTGGCAATGCACCTTGCTTTGGCCAATGGAACTTTAACAAGCATGACTCAGGCAGAGGCGCGCTCATTTTTGCTGCCTTTGGAGCAGTGCTGCCCTGGGAAGAAGCATTGATGACCCCGACTAGTAGCCTCCCTGTATCTACATCCCATGCATGTGATTTTGAAGCTCCTCTCATCAAGAGATGGAGTCGATTTCTCCAGCCCTTGAATCTGAGTTATCTCTATGACTTGCTTTAATCAGTGAAATGCAATAGAAGTGAAATTGTGTATAGTCTAAAACTAGTCCTCAAGGGGCTTTGCAAGCTTCTGCTTTTTCCCTTGAGGTCTGCCGGCTGCCTTGTCAGTAAGCCCCAGCTAGCAAAGAGACGGACACGACTGAGCGACTGAACTGAACTGAACTGAACTGAGCCTGCTGGAGGCTGATAGACCATGAAGGGTAGAAGCCATTTAAGAACAGCAATACCTCTGCTGAACCACTGATGGCAGGTTCATGAGCAAGCCCATCAAAAATCAGCCAAGCTGAGTCCAGAACAGTATCACTTCCCAAGCAATCTACAGACTTGTGAACTAACTAAATGCTTGTTGCTTTAAGTTATTAAATGTCTGCTTGTTTGTTATGCAGCAAGAGCTAACTGATACAGTGTTACAGAAACACATGAGATTTGAATTCTGTCAGACCTGATTCCAAAGCCCAAGATCTTTTAACTACCACACTCTACTGATTATATTTAAATTCTGCTGACACCCAAAGCTCTGAGGTGAAGTGGAAAAAATCCCAGCCTAATGATGTGGTTTCCCCACAAGCAATAAGAATGGCTACCCCACGCTGTGCCACTTTCAAAAGGTACACCATCTGAACTTTTGGTCCCAGTAGGAAACATTAGCAAGGAGGCTCTGTTGTCCTTAGGGATAACAATTACTCTTTGAGACACCAACGTCAGCTGTCTTCCTCATTAAGGGTTATTAACCTCATTCTTCTTTGTCTGCTGTTAGACCCAGGAAGGGCTGCTTTGCAGATCCTGTTCTGCCTCCATAATTACCCATCATAAGAACTGAGCAACTCTAATGGAAACCTTCCTAATTTCTAGCATTTACCATTTACTTTATTTTTGCAAACCTCCCCCAAATCGCTAGTCATACACTTCATTAGACTTGCTCTTTGGATGAATTTAAAAGGCTCTTTGATGATATAATCACTATCTTCTGTATTAGTGCCTTTCTGAGGGATATTAGAACAGTTTACAGCTGTTTCTCCAAATCACCTCACTGTGTCCTGTGAGACCAGTGGGCAGGTGTCATGAAAGAAGGAATCCAAGTTTCTTACTCTACCCACTTCACCAAAAGTGGAACTTACACAGACAGACAGTATGTTCTATTGCTTCATGACAAGTTACCACCAACAGAGAGACTCAACACACACACTTCTTATCTCAGTTTCTATAACTCAGAAGTCTAGACATAGCTTAGCTGCAATCCAGGCGTTGACCAGTGCTGCAGTCTCATCAGAGGGGAAAGACCTGCTTCAAGCTCACTCAGTTTGCTGGCAGAGTTTGTCTCTTTGGAGCTCAAAAGCTGAGATCATCATTTCCTCACTGGCTACCCACCAGGTGCCACTTTCAGCTTCTAGAGCCCACTCAGTGTTTCCTCCATGTTGCCCTTTCCTTAAGCCCTCTCGCTACATGGTAGATTACTTCTGAAGAGCCAACAAGAGCCTCTTCTTGTCTGTCTTCAACCAGCTAAGAGAGTTTCATATAGTAAGATATAATCACAGGAGTAACATCCAAACGAGCTTCCGGATGGCTCAGTGATAAAGAATCCACCTGCCAATGCAGGAGACAGAGGAGACTCGGATTCGATCCCTGGGTCAGGAAGAGTCCCTGAAAGGGGAAATGGTAACCCAGGCCAGTATTCTTACCTGGGAAATCCCATGGACAGAGGAGCCTGGTGGGCTACAGTCCATGGGGTCGCAAAGAGTTGGACACAACTGAGTGACTGAGCACACACCCCCACACATACACACAACATCCAATCACCTTTGCATATGTTCTATTGGTGAGAAGCAAGTCATGAGTCCTGCCCACACCCAGGGAGAGGGGAATCACATGAAGCTATGGATACCAGGAGACAGGATAACAGCAGAGGTCACCTTAGGGTCTGACCATCACATTAGACAGAGGACCCAAGGTCACTTAGCAATTGATGATCCAGTGCTCTGGTCAGAGAGCCTGGAACTGTGATAAACATCTTTGCTGTCAGGGTGGTGGCCTCTGTGTTGGTGCCCACGGGCTGGCACACCCTCATTGCTGCTCATGCAGCCGTATCCCTGGCACCTGGCAAACCCACCAGCATTCCCTATGACCCTTGGGGGGTTCGGGTCCAGATGAGGGGGTAGCCAGGGGTCCAGCTTGGAGAGTGAAAGCTCCCCCATCACATAGACCTCACTTTCAGCAATGGCTGATGAGTTCGTACAAATGGGACACTTAAAACAGCATCTGGCACACCACCAGAGTTTAATCCACGCTCGCTATTTCTGTTATTCCTGAAAAGGAGCTTGTAAGTTAAATTTAGAACGACCTGACTTCAAATGCATGAGAGGAATATATACCAAAAAGGGACCGCAAGAGTGGGAGTGGCGTTTCTTAAATACATACTTGTATAAAGTGCTTTCATCACTACTTCATTTTTGTTTCCTTCGTATTTTCTTGTTTCAGCACTGAGCTAAAGGCTTTCATAGATAGTTTTACTTCAACCCTCGCAGCGATTTTTTTCAGAGAATAATAAGCTTTATTTTCCACATTTTGCAAAGCAGGCCTCCAGGTGACCCAGGAGGCTAAGTGACTTGCCAAGGCCACACGGCCTGCTGGTGGCAGAGCATGAACCCCAAATCTATGCTGGGAAACACTCGACCAACCTGCTTCTTCCTTTTATCACCTGTGATTTTCAGATTTGGCCTCCAGCCCACCATACCGGATCCTACATTTGCTCAGTCAGCTTCTGCCACAGTCCTGTTCCATGACCCATGTGGTGGGGTGGGGGCAGGGGGTGCCGAAGGGAGGGAACGGCTACACCTCCCTCGGGGAGAATTAGGGTCCGGGCTCTCTGTCTCTCACACATGCAGACAAACTCATATATGTTTACATGTGGCCTCTTTTAAAGAAGACAGACCAACAGAAGTCAAACACTGTTTCCTCGATGGAACTGTCCGAACTGAGTTCGTAAAGTCAGGACCCCGTTTCATTTTTCTCCCATTACTGCTCCAGCCATGCTCTTTCTACTCTCCATCTGATGCTTTCATGGCATCCAGGCAGGTCTCGTAGTCTCCCAGGCACTTTGTGAAGATATGAGACATAATCCAGGAACCCTGCTCAATGTTTTATGGCAGCCTGGGTGGGAGGGGAGTTTGGGGGGAAGTGGATACATGTGTATGTATGGCTGAGTCCGTTTGTTGTCCACCTGAAACTACCACAGCATTATTAATCAGCTCCTCCAATATAAAATAAAAAAAGAAATTTCAGAGAAAGACCCAATCTAGAGTGATACCGGTTTGAACTTCAATGTCTTCCTAAAGAACAGTCCAGCTTGGGCTTGGACCAAGAACAGTTCTCCTTGGCCTGCCCCAGGAGGAGGTGTGTAGGGAGACAGAAAAGTCAGCTCCTCCCTCTTCCCATTTTCCTGAGGGTTTGGGGGGAAGCAAGATGCCCCATTCACCTCTCCCTTGGGGTACTCTTACTTCAGGGACCCTTTCACCAGGGACCAGCCCTTCTGCAGACAGTTCAGCAGGATGGCTCAAGTCAAGAGCTCACCCCAAAGTCTGCATCTTTGCCACACCAAGTTATGGGCAAGAATGCAGTCCTCGCCCACCATCCCCTGCCGACACCTCTCTATCTCTGTTATTTCTCCAGCTCTTGGCTCCTGGCCTTTCCCAGAGTAGAATAGGCACCACAGACACCCAGAGCGGGTCAAGATGCTAAGGGCCTTTTCCAGGCACCCCTGTTTTCTGTGATGTCCACCTGGACCCATCTCACTAGATTTCCTGGAAGGACCACACTTGGGAAGAGATGGGAACAGCATATCATGTCCCCCATTGGCTGGTGATTCATTTCTCAGAATCCCCCTGAATCCCCAGGCTTGGTGGGGTCCATATATATGTGCGGGCACATTAGGGGGGCTAACTAGCTTGCTGTCAGTCAGTCCAGAGATCGCTCTTCTGAACGTGAGACCACACAGCACCCATTGTTTTCAGCTTCATCCCTTGAGTGGCAATTCCAAAGTGACAGAAAAGCCTCACCCAGCAGCCTGCTACCCATCACTGTATCCTCAGCTCCCAAGCCCCCCAAGGAGCAGACTGAGCTCTTCTCTTCTCACAATGCGGGTGCTAAACACAGCTGATGATTACATCTTTCCTGGGAAGAGGCTTGATCTTGCTGTGCAAGAGGCCACTTGCTGTATGGAAGATTGCAGTGCCCTGCTGCTAGCCTGAAATCAGCCACTTCCAAAATAAATCCACTCATGGCCCTGGTGAGGGTGGGCCTGGGAAGTCAAGCAGAGTGGCAGAGGGTAGAGCCAGGCTGGCTGCTTCAGTCCCCCAGGCTGGTGGGTAGGAGGAGTCTGGTGCCGCTCCTGGGTATCCCCCAGCCCTGCCATGGACCCCTGGACAGTATCGGTTTTTTTAGGCCACCATTTATTTCCCTCTTACAAAGTCCTGGGCTGTGCCAGCAGCTCTGGTTTGTTCTGTCTTTTTGAGTCTGGTTGACAGCTCTGTGAAGCTCACTTCTGAGCTTCAGAAGTGAGTTCACACTAACTTTCCCAAAGTCAGACAGAACAGGTGGGAATGATGAAGCAAGGCTCTGAAGCAAGGTCAGTTCAATAGTCTGTACCCATGAACACTCTGCTATGTGACTCCTTGCAGTGAGAGCACATCAGTGAAGACCTTGACTCTGGAGTTGAAGGTTTTAATCCCAACCTGGTCAGTACCTCACTGTTTCGACATTGGACTCATCACACATTTCTGACCTGCCTCCATTTCCTCATGGGATAGAGGAATGGGATAGAATCCTAATAACACTGCCCTCATTAGGGCTATTGTGAGGAATAAAGAAGACAACGTGGGCAAAATGCTTCTAGGACCACCATGTATGGGCGTTCAAGTTGGACACTGCACAAACTCAAGGGAGTTGAGCAGTGCACAACTTCTACAGCTGTGCTTGACAGCCTTGCTTAGCACAGTGTCTGAGAAAAGAAAACTGCTCCGTAAAAGTGAGCTCTCAATTCCTGGGAAGCACCCACCACAGGCAGGGAAGAGGATGATAGAAAATTCTCTCTGGTCCTTCTTTTCCCTGGGGACCCAGACCGCCCTGAGGCTGACTCCTCAGTAGCGCTCACTCCTGCAGCTTCCTGAGAGAGCACTGTCCTGGAGTCTCCAGGAAAGCTGTGCGGAGAGGAAGCAGAAGGGGACGATGAGGTAGCAGATGATGCTCACAGTGGACACAGGTTGCCCGGGTCAGCTACAGAGGCAGTGTGTTCAAAGGTCGCCAAGCTCTAGCCAGTGGTCCTCAGCCCTCTCAGAGGAGTTGGGGAGAGAGGCTCAGAACAGGGGCTGATGGGCACCCCGAGATCTCAGAAGAGGGGATGGCAGTCAGATGTTTCCTCTGGAGTCAGGAGCTCTCCTCGACACAGTGGCCAGAAGCAGAGCTGAAGTCACCTGCTAGTGGGTTCCATGGTGGGAGCCTGAGGCCAAGCAGGTGCGAGCACTCTGCATCTCTGAAAGGCTGGGAAGGCTTAGACCGTTCTCTGTGTGAGTCAGGGGGAGGCAAAATTCAACTCACTATAAGAAAGACTAAGAGACAGTGTTTCCAGGGGATGCACTGCCCTGAAAGGTGGTGAGTTCTCCATCTCTGCAGGTATGCTAGCAGAGATGCTGAAGAGGGGATGAAGCATCAGGTGAGTGGTTGGCCTAGGTCGTTTTCCAGAGCTGAGGTTGGAGTATCATTCTAACCTCTCCAACCTCCACGCTACTCAGCCAGCAAATCAGCAGATGCTCTGAACAAAGCCTGGGCAGCCCAGGTCAAGGGCAAGTATCAGGTATCTTGCTTTCAGAAGCTGCAGGTGGGAGGCCACGGAAGATGGCTTAGCAGGTGGGAGGAAGGGCAGGGAGGCAGCGGCGGCACTGGCATTGGGCCCAGCTGCACTTGGACCTGGGCAGTGCCAGCTCCCTCCCCGGGCACCCGAAGCCTTCCAGGCTTCAGAGCTTTACAAGC
This sequence comes from Cervus elaphus, assembly GCF_910594005.1. NCBI lineage: Eukaryota > Metazoa > Chordata > Mammalia > Artiodactyla > Cervidae > Cervus > Cervus elaphus. Next base: position 87,797,751 of record NC_057815.1, read on the forward strand.
CTCGGCTCTGGCAGAGGAAGCACCAGCTTTGGCCAGAGGAGCAAGGTTTAAAGGACCTGTTCCCACCCCCCAACTCCAGCACACAGGCCAGGGCTCTCAGCGGCACTGTCTCCTTCAAGGATGCTGGCAGCCCTACAGTGGCTCCCAGCATTAAAAGTAACTCCAAACCCTTTGTTGGCTTGCCAGACCCCCCATGACTCTCTGTCATGCACTGTCTCCTCTCTTTCTTCACAGCATGCACATTCCCACCTCAGGGTCTTCACCATGCTGTTCCCTCTGCCTGGAACATACTTTCCCAAGACCGCCACAGGCTGGTCTCCCTCGTTTTATTCAGGTCTTTGCTCAAGTGTCAGCCACTTGGAGAGGCCTTTCCTGTCCATAGAGCCCCTCCGTGGCTCTCTTGCAATTTCACCAGCTATACTTTCCCTCCGAGGATCTTTCCCCACAAGACATGACACATTAATTTGTTTATTGTCTGGCCTCTACTAGGACATACCCTTCAAGATAACAGGAAACTGCATTCCTTCCCTGATATTTCCCCAGCACCTGAAACAGGGCCTCTACTCTATCCAGTGGGTCTCATGAGTACTTGTTGGAGGAAGGTAGGAAAGAAGGAAGGAAGGAATAGAGGCAGAGATGTAGGGATGGAGGGAGGAAGGAAAGAAATTGCTTCCTCTTTTGGACAAATGCCTACTCATTCCTCAAAGTCTAGGTTAAATGCCACCTCCTTCAAGAAGTCTTCTTTGACTGCACTGGTAGACTGCTCTCCCCTGTGTTCCCCAAAATTCAGTGGAAGAAACCCTGTTAAATCACTGGTTGCTGACAACGATAAGAACAGCTGTAATTTCTGGAGCAGCTGCTACACACCAGCATGTCCTCTGCACTTCACCTTTGTCAGCTTGACCTCCTCCTCCACCTTCCATGGTCCCACCTCACCTGGTCCTCCACTCACTCTCCTCCTGCTCCTTCTCAGCCTTCTCTGCTGTGTAGTGTCCCCATCCCCACCTGAAGGCGGGCTGTGGGAAGTCCCAGAGCCCTGGGTCCAGCCCTCTGCACTCACTGCTGTGATGATCTCGACCTGTCCGTATCTTTCCACGCTTCCCACCTGCAGACAACTCAGCACATGCCTCTCTGTCCCTGACTTCTCATTTGATGCCTCAAGCTGTGGATGCAGCATCTCTGCTTCGACGTCTAATGGGGATCTCACTCTTGGTTCTCTCAAAACCCTCCACCGGCCCCCAGGCCTCTCCCATCTTCGTGGAAGATGGCACCCCCATCCAGTTCTCAAGTTGAAACAGAAACTCTCTCTTTCCTCCATGTCAACATCCAATCGCAAGGCTAGTCCTGCTGGCTGAATAAATCTCAAAGCCCACCTTTCCTTGCCGGTTGCACTGGACACCACGGCTCAAGCTCCCACCCTCTCGGGCCCGTATTGCTGCAGCAGCCTCCCAGCTGGTCTCCCTGCCTCCACCCAGCGATCCTGGAATTCATCCCCCAAACACCACCACAGTACTACTTATAAAGCTGAACACTGATCTGACACGCCTGCAGAAAGCCCTCTAGACCAACCACACACCCCCACTCCCACACTGTGATCTGAATGAAATCCACATGCGCCACGGGGGCCAACAAGGTCCCATTCGATGTCCCCTGCCCCCTCTGCCAGGACACAGCGAGTCCAGGGGCCCCCTGACCTCAGGTGAGCAAAGCTGGTTCACCTCTCAGGACTTTGTCTGGGCCGCCCCTCCATTGCCTGGCTGGACTCTGCTCGTGCCTTAGGTCCCATCAAAGGCTGCCGCCTCTAAGAACACTTCCCTACCTCCGCTGCTAGGGCAGCACCTCCCACTCACGTCTGCTGCGACACCTGCTGGGCCCGGAGGTTACCACTGGAACCTGAAACTGACTCATTAACGTGCCCGTCTGTTCTGCCTGCCCAGGATGTGAGTGTTCTGAGCCTGAGGCCTTTGTCACACTCACCCGTACCTGCAGGGGCATGCCCTGCACATTAGAGGTGCTCGGTGAGGACGCTGTGCCTAGCTGACCAGCTGAATAACTGACCTGTTAGTCTACACAATCCTCGCTGCAGCCTCAGGAGGCAGGCACCCCCCCTGAACAGGTGAGAAAAGTCCCAGAGGGCTTCCTAACTGGCCGGAAGAGCTCATATGTGCGAGAACAGATGTGGGATCCTGGGTTCATCTAGCTTCACTCTGCACCCTACACCATCAGGCCACAGTGCCCTGGGCTGGATTTTATTTTTTTATAAGCCTGCGTCCCCCACTAGCTGAAGAGGAAGGAAGCTAGCACCCGCTGCTCAGAAACAGAGCAATTGAGTAGAGCCTACTTCCTGGTGTCAGACTGGCACGGGCGCAGCAAAGTGCAGCAAGGAGCTAGCCGTGCGCAGGTCTCTCTGAGCAAGAAGCTCTTGTCTGATTGTTTCTGGCAAAGCCCTCTGGAAGGGCTGGGGAGGCAGAGGAGCGGATAGTGCAGAATCAGTATTCCGAGGCACGAAGAGGCTAATCACAGATAATCACGGTCCCAAAGGGTGGGTTCAGCCCAATTATGGGCCAGAACAGCAATGACGGCTGGTTCAGGAGGGTGGCAGGCTCAACGGCAACGCTCGCCCCTACCCCCGCTTCCACCCCGAGGCTCCCTGGGGTGGGCTGCTCCCCACCGCGGGGTGGAGACTTGGAGACCTCTTTGCACTCTGGTACTGGGGCCTCTCCAGCTGTAGAAATACAGCCTGAAGTGTGGCTGGCAGAGTCCACCCTCAGCTGTGCTCCCCCCTGCGGCCCGTGCCTCAGAGCTAGCCAGCCGGGCTGACCCACCGTGAGCCCTGGGGCCTCTACCCCTCTACACCCAGGCAGCCAGAGGAAGAGACCAGAAATTGACCAAGAAATTGAGGCTAAGGCCGGGCACAGTTCTACAAATCTCCGTGTTTCAGATGAGGAAGTGGAAGCTCAGAGAGGTTACACGACTTGACCAAAGTTGCCCAGATAGTGATTTCAAGGGGTCAGATTCAGACCCAGATCTTTCTAAGCTGAGGCTGCCACCCTTCTGAGCCAGCCGTCATTAGTTGTCCTGGCCATATTCTTTTCAAGATCCAGGATTCTGAAAAAAAAAAAAAAAAGGGATTGGGTTAAGGAGTGCTTATAGTGCCCGACGTGAGCAGAGATGTCAAAGTGCAGAACCCTGAGCCCCATCTGGGTGGGTTAACACGGCCCAACTCCTAGTCAGACTCCAGACGGTGAGGATGTTGTGGGCAAAGCGACTTCTGTAGGGAACAGCTGCCAGGATGGGCCGTCACTGCCCCAAGCTGCACGCACAAGAGACCGAAGGCAGGGGCCGCCCATCGTCACCTCCCAGAGGCAGAGCCAGGGGCCCCGACAGAGGAGAGGACGGCTGGGAGAGGAGACGGGAGACAGACGACAGAAGGGGTGAGGGGGGAGCCTGCTTTTTCTGCTGGAAGGGCATTGAGTACAAAATAAACTGTCTTTTAACCCCCTCCCTGTCTGGTTCAGGTAGAGTTGTTGACAGAGCCATTTGACACCAGGGCCATCTGACACCATTCCCTTCTGTGTTTTCCCACATGGATCCTAACAACGGGCATATTTACCTATTACCCAAAATATCACCCACTCCAGGTTCTCTTTCTCCCTTCTCACCCTTCCCCATATCCTGTGAGCTGTGGGTGGGAGCGTGGGTGGGAGAAGACAATGGGAGATAGATGACAGACGGGGTGAGGGGGGAGCCAGCTTATTTTCCTCCAGGTAGCCACCGCTAGGACCGTGACCTTGATTGGCCAGCTGGGAGGACAAGGGGAGCAGTGGACGGATGTGAAGACAATATACTGCCTCCCTGTCATCTGGGGACCAGGGCTTAGCTGGGGGAAGGAAGCCATTAGGACACTGTGGTGTCAGAGTGGAGGCAGTCCTGGGGGGCAGGTGGGGAGGGCTACCCCGGGAAAGGCTGGAGTGTTCTGGAAGCTGCTTGGGCCCTGTGTGCCTGGTTTTGGTAGGAGTCGGAGGGGTGGGGGGTGGGGGGTGTTTACTGTTGGAGTGGTCAGAGGATTGCCTGGAGTGACCTTAAGAGTTTAAACAATCAGGGCCCCAGTCTGAGCTTCTCTGCTGTTGGGAGAAGCTGAGAAGGAAACAGGAAGTGGGGGGGAAAAGTCATCCGTGTCTTTTAAGGCTGAGTATGGGTCCCAGAGATCTGAGTTACGAAATGCATGCTCGAATGACTTGTACTGAACTTGGGCTTAGAGAGTGCCACACTCAGGATGAAAGAAAGACAGGGAGGGAGGGAGAAGGAAGGAAGAAAGAAAGTGGAATGGGGCAGGGAGGCATCTGCTAAGCACCTTCGGTCTCCTTTTCCAGAGAACCATTTCCAGACGACCTCCAAGGGGCACTTCCAAGAGAGGTCACAGACCCTGCAAGGCTGTACGATGCTGTCAGAGGAGGCACTTAGCCGTCAAGTGTCAGAGCATGCCAGCAGAACCCCAGGCTCCACTCTGAGTAAACCACCCCACCCCCAAACTTCCATGTCCTGGCGTGGGATTGGTAAGAGGGGAGGCCAAGACTTGCTGGGCAGGCTTTCACAGAGTCTGAGGGAGGTGAGCCCCAGATACCCCTACCCAGAGCTGGAATGAGCCAGGAACAGCCTCACCCAAAGACAATCTCCCAACCTGCTCCATGGGGTCCCACCCCCGACCCTTCCACCCAAGCCCCACCGCCAGGCTTCTCTACTAAACCAGATGGGTCATCCACAAATATTGGACTCCCTGCAGTAAACATCATTAGTTTTTGACAGGTGGAGGGAGGGGAGGGCTCACGTTATTCTGCTCCACAACCTGGTTACCAGGCAGTCAGTTACAATGAAAGCAGCCCTCACACCAAATCTGGCCACACACGCACTCATTTATTAGCAAGCATACATTATATATTACCAAGTGGGCCCCAAAACTCCTGCTTTAGGACTCTGTAAAGTCCTAGGTCTCGTCCTGCTAGAAGTTTTTTGAATGAAAGATTTACCCAAGGCAGAAGCAATAGTGTTAGTGCTGAATTCAGCTGAGATTCTAGAGGCAGGTCATGCACAAGAGCAGATGGAAATTCTGAACCTAGAGCACACCCCTGATGGCTCAGATGGTAAAAGCGTCTGCCTGCAATGTGGGAGACCTGGGTTTGACCCCTGGGTTGGGAAGATTAGGAAATGGCAACCCACTCCAGTACTCTTGCCTGGAAAAACACATGGATGGAGGAGCCTGGTAGGCTACAGTTCATGGGGTTGCAAAGAGTCAGACATGACTGAGTGACTTCACTTTGACTTTCAGACCACATCCTGTAGACTATAAGACCCACTGGATCCTAAGACCTTGTTCTACAAGAGTGACAGTGCCTGGATCGTATCCCCAGCCAATCAACACACTGCTTACACACTGCATTCACCAATGAAAAGTCATTCTACACCCATTATGCAAACGAACAAGCCCCCCCCCGCCCCCGCCCCCAGTGCTAACTGGCAATAAAGACAACTGACATGCTTGTGTAATAGTCGCCCCTCTGAATCCTGGACTTCTGGTCTTTCAAATACTAACCGCTCATCCTGGGAGTATGTACTCTTCTTTGCTTCAGCTGACTATCCTTGAGTGTAGGTTAAAAGTAGCCTAAAAGATATGTCACAATGTCTATCTGAAGCATTTTGAAGTAAATTATAGGCAATTAAATGCCATTTAAAGGAAAGTGAGAGCTACAAAGACAAAGATGTGGCTTTGGAAGCAAGCCTTGGGAATAGGGGATGTGCCCTTCCCCGAAGGAAGGCACAGAGGCACAGGGTGCAATTTAAAGAAGATTCCTGTGAGACTTCGGACCATGACTCTGAACCAGACTTGATGAATGTTCATTTAATTTTTGTGGCGATTTCACAAGTTGCTGTTGTGCCCAAAAAAAGACTGCTGAGAAGTTTACTTTGAGTTTAAATAACTATGGCTCAATTTATTAAACTGACAAGTTCTTGACCCCAGCTCTCTCTTAAGCTTTTAAATCTGCTTACAAACCTTTCTTTGTTTATACTGAGCAAATTTTAGCGACCGCTTCTAAGAAGTCTTTGAATGATATTTGGTCCTGTTTATAAATGGAAGTAATTAATTAGACATGTCTCAAACAATTCATATTGTATTTATAAATGGGGTATTTGGTGTGAGTAGTTTCCCTTGGAGGGGGTAGTGACTGAGGAAGACGTGGGCTGGGGAGAAGGGGGCCTTCTGGGGTTCTAGCAAAGCCAGATTTCTTGACTTGATTCAACCTCACTTTATAATCTGGGGACTTTTCTGAGTGTATGGTTTATCTCAAAAGAGTTATTACAGTCATCTGTTAGATTTCTTCTTAAATTCATTTGCCTGTTTTTAGCAAAATCTCCCTAGGTACTCAACTAATTCTTTTACAGCTAGTCAATTAAATATGTATGTGTGGTGAACCTACAATTCTCTTAAATACTCTATTTCTGAGCTTAAGCTTAGTAAGATTTCAACTTAAATTCACACATCAAAGTTAATTATTCAATTACATTTTTAAATTAGAATCATTAGACTCTCACTTTAATGGGCCAAATTGTTTTCTTTTAAAGGTTTTATTCGTGTGGACTTTTTCTTAAGTCTTTACTGAATTTGTTACAATATTGCCTCTGTTTTTTATGTTTGGGTTTTCTTGCCTTTTTTTTTTTTGGTATTTTGGCCATGAGGCATGTGGGAAGCTTAGCTCCCCGAACAGGGACTAAACCCACACCTTCTGCATTGGAAGACAGTCTCAGCCACTGGACCACCAGGAAGTCCTGGGCCAAATTATCTTAGCATTACAAGTAGTAAGCAAATAATAGAAAAATAAAATACTATGGTTTTGATTCTCATCAGCTCAGTTCAGTTCACTCGCTCAGTCATGTCCGACTCTTTGCAACCCCATGAATCGCAGCCCCATAAGCTTGTCTAAATGTAACCCTAATTCTTCTGGAGTTCAAAGATGTCCAGCCATGGGAAAAAAAAAACAAACAAACCACTATCCCAGTTAACTGGGGCTGCCTACTCCAAAGGGGGCAGTTATGGGCTAGCTAATTGAGGTTGCTTCAGTTCAGTTCAGTCGCTCAGTCATGTACAACTCTTTGTGACCCCAAGAATCACAGCACGCCAGGCCTCCCTGTCCATCACCAACACCTGGAGTCTACCCAAACCCATGTCCATCGAGTCAGTGATGCCATCCAGCCATCTCATCCTCTGTCGTCCCCTTCTCCTCCTGCCCCCAATCCTTCCCAGCATCAGGGTCTTTTCCAATGAGTCAACTCTTTGCATGAGATGGCCAAAGTATTGGAGTTTCAGCTTCAACATCAGTCCTTCCAATGAACACCCAGGACTGCTCTCCTTTAGGATGGACTGGTTGGATCTCTTTGCAGTCCAAGGGACTCTCAAGAGTCTTCTCCAACACCACAGTTCAAAAGCATCAATTCTTTGGCACTCAGCTTTCTTCACCGTCCAACTCTCACATCCCTAAAAAGCAGAGACATTGCTTTGCCCACAAAGGTCCGCCTAGTCAAGGCTATGGTTTTTCCAGTAGTCATGTATGGATGTGAGACTGCTTAGGGTAGGGCATTTCTCCTGAGATGTTGGTTAGGTTCTTGTTGTTGCCCCCAGCAGCCTCTTCAAACCCTGTCTCCAGGTTCTCTGTCATGGATTTCAAAAATACAAAAAACTAAGGGCTTATCTCTGCAGGTCTCTGGTCAAACCTCTGGATTCTGGTAACATACACACTCCTTAATTCATCTGTCTGTGCCTGCAGGAGGTTGATGGCTTGCATACATTTGATTCTATCTTCATGTATTTATATGGGCTTCCCTTGTGGCTCAGCTGGTAAAGAATCCACCTGCAATGTGGGAGACCTGGGTTCAATCCCTGGGTTGGGAAGATGCCCCGGACAAGGGAAAGGCTACCCACTCCAATATTCTGGCTTGGAGAATTCCATGGACTGTATAGTCCATGGGATCAGAAAGACTTGGACACGACTGAGCAAACTTCATTCATTCATTCATGAATTTACACTTTTAAATCAAGATTTTTGAAGTGGATAGAATCCTCTTTCTTAGGCATCCCTGGTGGCTCAGACAGTAATGAACCCACTTGTGATGCAGGAGACCTGAGTTTGATCCCTGGGTCAGGAGATCCACTGGAGGAGGAAATGGCAACCCACTCTAGTATTCTTGCCTGGGAAATCCCATAGACAGAGGAGCCTGGTGGGCTATCGTCCATGGGGTTGCAAAGAGTCAGACAAGAACACTTTCCTTCTTTCTGCTTTTTCCTAGGATGCCACAACTGTTAAAGATATTTACATAAAATGCTATTGGATTGAATTTTCTCTTCTGCTTGGTCATGACAAAATCACTTTTCTGAGGGCGGTGGAGAGAGGCGAGGGAAGTAGGGGCGGGGGAAGGATCCTAACGCCCCACAGCTCAGATCAGTCTGCTCCAGTCATCACACAGCTTCTGCTCCTCCTCTCTGCTGGCTAGAATCCATCTTGAGCTGCTCTTCCTTGCTCTAGCCCTGTTCAGAGGAAACTTCCCTCTGGAACCCAGCTCCTGGCAGGCTCACTGGACAGCCCCCAGAGGCCCCAGATCCGTATACACTGCAAACTTCTCAGCAAGCGGCAGCGAGCAGCTCATTCCATGAGACCCTGCAGCTCCACGACAGCTGAAGACATCCAGGCAGGCTCTCCCTGGACGCCTCCCCTCTTGCCTTTCCAGGGAAACTTCTACTTGACCACAAGCTCACAAGGCTCCTTCTCCTTATTCACTCCTCCAGTTGCCAGCAAGACAGGCAGAGAGACAGCTCTGTTAAAGTTAAGGAAATCCATAGCCTGTGTGGCTTTAGTCTGAAGAACAGCCAACATGCTGATCAAGTATTTAGTAAACACTATACTACATGCACTTGCTCATTCTCTCTCTCTCTCTTTTTATTTTTTTAAATTTTGTATTGGAGCATAGCTGATTAACAAACAATGTTGAGACAGTTTCAGGTGAATAGGGAAGGGACCCAGCCATGCATACACATAGATCCATTCTCCCCCAAACTCCTCTCCCATCCAGGCCACCATACGATGTTGAGCAGAGTCCCCTGTGCTATAGAGCAGGCTCCTGTCGGCTATCCATTTTAAACACAGTAGTGTGCACACGTCCATCCCAAACTCCCCAGCTATCCTTACAAGAGCCCTGTGGTGTCAGTTCGTTAGTCCTTTTTATGGAGGAGGAAGCTAAAGAAGAACAGACAGGCTAAGTACTTTGTCCCAGATCACACAGCCGGCAAATAGAAAACCAGAGTTGGAACATGGGCCTCCACTTTCAAACACTGCACACATAACCACATAACCCCTAAACTGTATGCTTCCCGATTAGGGGAGGGACCAGGCTTAGACCAGGACCCAGTTGCTCGGGGGGAGAAGCCCAGCTAGCTACTGAACAAAATGGAGTACCCCAACTGTCTTCAGGGAGTAGGTATGGCCGAGAAGGAGAAGGGTGAGAAGAGAATGAGTGTGACACGTGAAGGAGAGGAGCTGGGGAAGAGCCGCATCTTCTGAAGGCCCCAGGAGCACCCCACGTTCTGGGCACTGCGTCCTGGGATCCCTCGACCTCATGCGTGCAGTCTTTGATAGAAGCAAGGCTCTCTCTGCTTTTGTACTCTATGGAATCCCTCAGAAAGCAAATATTGCGATTAACAATGAATAAAAGCAAAGGAGAAAACCAGGGCTCCATTCATGAACCGCACATCGCCCACCCCGTCCTTGAGTGCCCACCCAGACATCCCCTGCCCTGAGCCAGGAATATCTCATCCCATCCTCCTCCCAATGATGCCTGAGATCAGCCCATTCTGCAGATGGGGACATTGACGTGGAAGGGATGCAGCTGGTTTTCCATGGAAGTCCGAGACCCAAATCACAGGGTTTCTAACCATTATCCTATATTGCCTGCTGGGATGATGTCAGACCTCCAGCTGAGTGTCCATTCAGATGACCAAGAAGCCAGAGTCTTTGCCCAGTGTCAGGCAAACTTGGTTTGACTCTGCCATTTTCCAGATCTATGGGGGAGAGCATCAGTTGGGGGCGGGGAGGAAGACTGACTCAGAGAGGGGGATCGACTTACCCAAGGCCACACAGCAAGTCCGCGGTGGCCTCGGGTCTAGAACTCAAGTCCTGTGTGAATTCCTGCCTCTCTCCTGCCTCCCTCCACCCCGGCGCCCACGCCACACTCTGAGACAGTTTCGCCCGGGGCCGCTGAGCCAAGCGTGTGCCGCCTGGATTTAGACGAGCGCGTCTCACTCTGCCGGGCGTGCTGCTTAGTGATTGTTCTAAAGCCATGTGTGGGCTTCTCCACTCCCCCGGTCTTCTATTTCTTTCTACGCCCCCAAATGGTCTCCCATCCCCCACCCCAGCACCCAGCACAGTGAGCTACACTCAGCAGGTGTTCCACGAATGCTTGCCGAGTGAATGAGACATCGGACCATCTGCAGGGGCCAGAGTGGGTGTCAGGCTCCCCGCCCCCACCCAGCACCAGCTCCAGCACCCAGCCTGGGCGTCCCTCCGCAGGTGAGCCTCTTGGGTCCCAAGCTGCCAAGGGGATGGATGGGAAAGACTGGGACTTCTAGAGGGAGGGGGCGGTGGGTGGGTGGGTGGGGCTTCAGTGTGTCCAGAAAATCAGAGGATGCTCTGGGTCAGGAAACCCCCGCACCCTCCAGCCTCCCCCGCCCCCCTCCACCCAGCTCTGACCTTCAGCAGGACCCTCGGTGCCATCCACGTCCCTTGCCTGCAAGCCCCAGAAGAAGAGGCACACAGACCCCTCCCCAGCGGGCGGCTCCTGAGGCAGGCTGCCCAGGGGAGGGGAGTTGATACACAGCTAAAACTGCCCCACTTTGAATTTAGAAACTGCGGGGAACGTGTGAGCAGTGTGGGCAGCTGGGGAAAAAGGAGAGAAGGCTCAGCCTTGCTCATCGGGACCAGTGGAGCCCCTGGCATCCCCCCGGGGGAGGGAGGTGATGGGGCACGGACGGTACTAAGGATCCCGGGTACCGAGGCTCCCCCACCTCTGCTGTCCCTGGAGCCCGAGGCTCTCCGGCCTGCGTGTGCGGGATCACGTGCAGAATGGGCTCACAGGCAGTTTCCTGGGCTCCAGCCCTCAGACTCTGGTGGAGAAGGTCGTGCGGGAGGTCCAGGGATTTGCGTTTTCAGTGAACCTCCTTTATTCCTGCCATCCTGGTGACTCTGGTGCACTGCTCTTTGAACTCCACCTGGGAAGCACTTCTTTGGGTTTCTCCCTAAAACCTGGAAGCCCCTGTGCTAATCTGGAAGAGGTTCTGACTGTAAAGTGAGAGGCATAATTCACTTGCCCCAGGCCCTTCTCACCCACGTCACCTGGTTCCAGAGTGTCGCTGAAGGCTGGTGCCGGCCGCTGGAGTGGGCCCCCCTGGGTCCTGGGATGGGGCCCTGGCCCCTCTCCTCAAGGGCCAGCTGAGGGGACACACATTCTTCCCTGAGAAGTCCCAGACCCCTGGCTGGAGCTGGAGCTGCTGAGAAGGATCAAAAAAATGGGGCCAGGAGAGTGCGTTAAGATGCGAGCTGAGAGTGTGTGCCTGGTACTGTCTTCAGCATTTTGCACCCATTAGCTCACTCATTCCCCTACAATACCGCTACAAAGTAGGTTTCCTTCCTGTCCCCACTTTACAGATGAGGACACTGAGGCACAGAAAGGTTAGGAGGCTTGCCCCAGGACTCACTGAGCTTGTGGGAGCTGGGATTTGACCCTCTGTCATCTGATCCTAGAGCCTCTGCTCTTTTGTGCTTCCTCAAACACAACACACAGAAGTGGTGTCTGCCCTGGGCACGGCAGGGACGCGAGAACCAGCACACGGGTTTGCAGCCACGTTTCCTGTCTGTGGTCTGTCATCCATCAAAGCACAGAAAGACAGGAAGCAAATGAAACAACGCCACACAGCAGGTCATGGAGAACTGGCGCCCAGGGTTGGCTCTAGGTCCTCACGTTTGAGTTCACTGCACCTCTTCATGCCTCCCTGGATTGACCAGCATTTGGGTTCAAAGTCAAAGTGTGAAAGTTTTAGTTGCTCACTCAACTCCTTGCGACCCCATGGACTATATGGCCTGCCAGGCTCCTCTGTCCATGAGATTTCCCAGGCAAGAATACTGGGGTGGGTAGCCATGCCCTTTTCCAGGGGATCTTCCTGACCCAAGGATCAAAGCCATGTCTCCTGCATTGCAGGAAAATTCTTTACCATCTGAGCCACCAGGGAAGTCTAAGTCAAAGGGTGCTGCTATCTTTTGAAAAAATACTCGCCATTCCCACCTCTGGGCCTTTGCACAGGCTGAAAACATGTGCTGTCCCTCGAAAACACCTTTCCTTCTTTGGAGCACGTCTCAAATATCATCTCCTCCCCTGAAACTCTTTGAGATTCACCTCCAAGCAAAAAGAAGCTGCCCTTGGTCTGCAGACCCAGGTGGGGGCCCGAGTCATACCCCAGTCTCCTCACTCACCCTGGGCCGTTGCTTCCAGACTCTGCTCTGGCAGCATGATCTCTGCTGCGTAATAGGTACTCAACAAGAGACAGAGACACTAAATGGAACTGTAGCCTTCAGAATTCTGGCATGCTTGCCATCTCATTCTTTCAAGCTCTTTTCCTAAATAGAAAAGAAAAAAAAAAAAAAGAATTCTAGGCCTGTCCATGAATAAGGATTTATAGTCACATTAATCACGAGAGCTCGATCCTTTCTCTCCCAGAGTCTGGTCTGCAGACCAGCTTCCTTTGTGAGCCAGTTTGGGTTTTTTGGTCCACATTCAGCCGTAAAGCTGGCAGGTCAGTGCAGCCACATGGGTCTGAACTTCCAGCCACCCTGGCCCTGGGCGTGGGGTGAGGAAGAGACTATGGAAGATGTTCCTCTGCCCTCCAGGAACTGCAAGGCTAAACAGTCAGGCTGGGCACATAAAATCCATGTCCATCAATACTAGGGTGGAGGGGCACGTGGCCAGGGCCCCCGCGGAAGGAAGTGCCAGGAGCCTTCCCCCTTTTCTCATGGCTGATTTTCCTCGCATTCTTCCCTGGTTAAAATAGTCCTCTTCTCCGCAGGGCCTTGCTGGGAGGGTGGGCAGAGGGAGGGGGCAGGAGACAGCAAAGGTGGGGATTCCAGCCAACCAGGCTGCGCCGGCACCTGGAGGAGAGGAGGGGCCCGTCAGGCAGGAAGCCCCAGGCAGAGCCCACAGCAGACCTTGGCTGCCCGGGGTAGTCACTCCATGAAAGACGCTTGTTGCCAGGCTCAGCCGGGATAGCACCTCCTCTGGGAAGCCTGCTCTGATCCTCAACTGCATCAGGGCCGCCCCACCACCACCACCACCTCGGTGCTCCCACATCCCCTGGGTCCCTCTCTCGTGGTGTTGATTGCACACTTCCTGGACTGTTTATTGCAGAGCTTCCCTGAGAAAGCTGGGCACTCCTGGAGGGAGGAGACTTGTCAGATCCTGAGCAACCAAAAGGGCCCAGCAGAGTCAGCATCCGTGAGTCAAAGAATGAATGACCCTGGGGATGGACCTCACAGGGCGTGTGGGTCTCTGCTAGGAACACCCCTGTGTTCCTGCTGTTTGCACTTGACGTCTGACATTCACAAGTTCTGTCTTTCCCTCTCCCTCCTACTTCCCCTTTCAAACTCTGATGCAATGGTGTCTCTACACACACACACAGGCACACACCTCCACAGCAACCACAGATACATACATGTTATACACACATGGACTCACCCATAGACTCTAGTCAAAGAACACTTGTACACCGTAACACGATAATACCCATACATCACCCACAATAATGATACACACACGTACACACAGCAAACAACACCGACATTCTTACATGTCCGCACACACACCCTACAAATAACACCCATCTCACAAATGCAGATGTATTCATGGACAGGCTGACACACGCTCTGAATTATGTGCTCACCTTCTCCTCCATCTAAGGATTTCTTTGCCTTTCCTCTCCCACGGATCTTGCTTTACAATGAACAAAGCACTTTCCTGCCAACTTTTCAGCCACCTGCCAACCTTTATTGAAAACCTGTTCTGCGCCAGGTACCATATATAAAGAGAAGAGGGCTCAGACCCGCCTTCAGGAGGCTCCCAGTCTAGTGGAGGAAACAGACACAGAGGCAAGCACAAGCTGATGTGATCATTTGATTCAGGAACTATTGCTCGAGTACTCGCTGTGAACTAGACTTGTCTGGGTTTTGGGAATACAGAGATGGGTAAGGTCTAGTCTCCCTGGCCTCAAGGAAGTTCCAGGGACTTCCTTGGCAGCCAAGTGGTTAAGATTCTGCACTTTCATCCCTTGTTGGGAGACTAAAATCCCACATACCATTTGGTGTGGTCAAAAATAAAATTTAAAAAAAAAAAGGAAGTTGCAGACCGGAGGGGAAAGAGATGGTCAAATATCGGTATAATATCTCACTATAGTGTACACACAACAGTGGCAGCCCAGAAGGAAGTGATTAACTCGTCTGTTGAAAGAGAATCAGGGAGGGCTTCACAGAGAAGGTGGCACTAGGCTTTGTAGGATAAAGAAGAATTCACTGTAATGACTTGATCCTGGAGCAGGTTGGCATTCGATGCAGAACAAAGCAGAGACCTCAGAGGAGTCGATCAGCGGTTCTGTGGGTCTGGATGGTAATGAGGAGTGTGTGTGTTTGAGAAGGGGGTGAGAGGGATTGGGGAGGTCTATGGTAAAAGATGAGACTGAAAAGATAAGCAGAGACAAAGACCAACATCTCCGTTTTACAGCTGAGGAAGCTCAGGCTCAAGGAGGTAAAACTGGCCGACTCTGACCCCTGTTGGACTCTTTTCCTGCCCTTAGGGCCTGCTGCCAACCCCACTGCTCATTCTCTCCAGATGAGACAGGCTGCTTGCTCTTGCTGGTAGCTGCACAAGTTAAAAGCTCAGAGCAGGTGGGAGGCTTTATTATTGGTTGTGATGATTATTCTCTAAAGTCCAGCTTGGCAGGGTTCCCACCTCAAATAATTAGCAGCCCAGCAGGCCCCGGCCTGAGGCTATTTGGGCCTTTGAGGCTAAGCTGCCCTCAGCTCGGGGCCCGGCCCCCTGCCCGGCAGCTGGTTGGTGGCTGTGGGCCTCCTTGGTCCACGGTCAGCTGCGTCCAGGAGTCGGAACCCCCCCACCCACGGCTCAGGGATCCTCATTCTCCCCCCACACCCAGTCGGTTTGTACTGTGATGTGTCCACCCCAGCCACCATCTCATTAAGCCAACCTCCCCTCTCCCACCACCAGTTCTTTCTCATGGAGTGATTAGCAGTTCCCTGCTTCCCTGAGGTTTCTCCTTCCCCCAGTCCGCACTGGTGGAAGGGGCTGAGTCGTTTTCTGATATGAATGTTGCCTGAGGATGTGGTCCACCCCCTACCCCGCCCCCACCCTGCCGCCCCAGAGCTGGGTGATCTCAGCTAAGCCACCTGACCTCTCTGAGACTCAGTCTCCTCCTCTGTAAATGGGGGTGTCCATCCAACTGGGTGACGAGTTACAATGGGCTCACGCTTGGACAAGTCTCTCGTCTACTCCATGCCTCAGTATCCCCCCACTTGTGAAATGTGGGGGAGGGGTGAAGTCAGAGATGCAAAATTAGGGGTGCCGCAGGGACCAAGTCGACCAGCCGTTTCTTTTCACCGACATCTCATTTCCGAAAGTTGCACTCAAGGGCGTACCCCAGGGTGGCCCCGCCGTCCCTTCCTGTCTCTCTCCCAGGTACCTTCCATGGCCCCTGAAGTCACCTGAGTTGGCGTGCCGGGGCTAGCCTGTCTCAGAGCTGTCATGAAGCCCCTCTCTGGGTTTCTGTGGCTGTGGGTTCATGGGACAGGCCAGGGAAAGACACCTGGGCTGGTGAGGGGGCCCAGCATTCCCAGCCAGCCACCCAGGGCAGGATGCTCACCCATGGGCCCTGCTTCCCCATCCAGACCCTCCTCCTCTCCCCTGGACCTCTGCCATAGCCTTCTCACACTCTGCTCTCCCAGCCCGAGACTGCCCTGCTTCTATCTTGGCTTGTGTCAGCGGCATTGCTTGGGAAAAAAACTTAGACTTGCCCATCTGGTTGGTTTTTTTTTTTTTTGCTGTACAGCACCATTAATTCACCCCAACTCTTTGCCTGGCATTCCAGGCCCCCACAGACCAGCCCCACCTACCTTCCCAGCCTCATCACTCTGCCCTCCGCCCTCACTCCCCCGCAGCCTAGGCGCCCTCCTCCATGTACATCCAGATCCCTTACTTTGCATAGTCTGAGCTTTCTACCTGGAACTCCTTCCCTGCCTTCGTCACTTGGTGTCAGGCGGGAAAGCCTTCTCCCATGTTGCCTCCTCTGGGAAGCTGTTCCTGACTGTACTCAGGGGGAGGTAGGGACTGTTCCCTCCAGACACCCTCTCATTCACAGCAAAGGCCAGGGGACAGTGGCGCCATCAGTATCAGCCCCTACTTATTGCAATGTGTTCAATAAATTGTAAATATCTACTCATCAACTAATGCAGCCCCACCTTCAGCAGGAGGACAGCAGCCCTGCCCGTCACCTTGTACCTCTGGGGCTCAGAAAGGAGGCTGGAAGCGGGGCAGAAGGTGATCAGCTAGTGTTTGTTTCAGGAACAATCAACACATCAGTGTGGTCAGCTCTGCCCTCCTCGACCCTAACTTGTATAAAAGGCAAGAGGCGCGAGGATAAACACTAGCATAGCCCCCATCTCAGAATAAAGAACCCCTCCCGCCCCTCATTTGTAAAGACCTCTTCCCTCATAGCTCAGTTGGTAAAGAATCTGCCTGCAATGCAGGAGACCCCGGTTTGGGAAGATCCACTGGAGAAGGCATAGGCTACCCACTCCAGTATTCTTGGGCTTCCTTTGTGGCTCAGCTGTAAAGAATTCGCCTGCAATGAGGGAGAACAGGTTCGATCCCTGGGTTGGGAAAACCCCCTGGAGAAGGGAACAGCTACCCACTCCAGAGTTACCCATTCTGGCCTGGCAAACTCCATGGACTACCGTCCATGGGGTCACAAAGAGTCGGACACGACTGAGCGACTTTCACTTCACTTCACTTCACCATTTGTTACTGTTGTAGCCACATGTTCCGAGAAACAAACTCACTCGGAAGGACAATGCAATAGTGGAGTGCAGTTTATTACACCGGCGGGCCCAAGACAGAGTCTCCTCTTAGCCAAGGACCCCGACCGACTTCTGTGAAAACCTTATATACCTTAAGTGCACTGCTCAAGCCCACATCCCCAAATTCCTTAAACCTAGCCTGGAAAGTGTTAAAGGGAGATACAATCAGGTTACAGCCATGGTTCATAATCAGAAGGGTCAGCTGGTTATACACTGTAGCTTACACCGATGGGGGCCATACAGATTACAAAGGTGATTGACCTCATAGGGGATTATTACTTTCTTCTTGGCCACGGGAAATCTTGCTACGGAATCTGGTGCTTATCAGTCCAGGAAGCCAGTTCGGCTATAGGTATGTTATCCCCCCCGGGCACATGGTCCAAAGCTCACTGAAGGTGCAAGATGGACTTTCCTTCTTTCTCAAGATGAAGTCAGCTCAGCCTGTTCCTTTCCTTCCTCATTACAAAACACTTCGACATCCTTGCCGGCCACCCCTGCAGATAGCCCGAATCTGTCATCTGTATTCCTTGTGTCACCATTAGGCCCAGGACACTGGCTGGAGAGCCCCCACCCCCTCCAACCTCCCTGGACCCACCGCTCTCCCCATCCCCCTCCTCGGAGTGGCTGGCCATTTCTGCGTTTTGTTCATTGTGAACATAAGCCCATCCGAGCCTGTGTCTCTCTTTGCCTGTCTGTGTTTCTTTCTCTCTTACCCCAGCGACTTAGGTCCGTCTTTTATTTCTCCAGGCGCTCACCCTTCTGTGTTGCTCCCCTCCCCCCACCCTGTCTCTATCTCCTCTCTGTCTCGGGGTCTCTCCCTTTTCCTTTCTCCTGAGCTGTCTGTCTCGTCTGCCTTTCTCTCCATAATTAGCCTCGCTCCCAGCTTTTACTCACAAGCCCCATGGGGGGAGGGGGGGGGCAGCAAGACCAGGAGGAAGCTGTCTTCCCAGCGAGCAGAAAATGGGCCAATTAAAGCCACAAGGCTGCTCAGGCAGCCGAACCAGGAGGAAGCAAAAATAGCCCCAGGCGGGCCTAGCTGGAAAGATAAACAGAGAAAGAGGGAGAAAGGGCAGGATGAAGGCAGAGTCCCGAGTCCCCGGGTTTCTTGGCCAGAGAGAGAAGCCGGGGGTGGGGGGCGGTGGCCCGGGGGGGGGGGTGGTGGCCCCTTCCCACCCAAACCTGGGATGCGGGTTGGGCTTAGGCTACCACCTGCCTGGCATCCAGGCCTCCTTCTCCAGCGCTGCTGGAACATTCCTCCTGCGGGGAGGCAGCCTCCCAGGGCCTCCTCCCAAGTGCGACTGTCCCACTTCACACCTCCGGGTGGTGGCAGCCGCGGCCAGCCAGCGGGGACGCCGGGAGGCCGAGACGGAGGCCTGGCTAAGGCCTTCTGTCTCCTGCCCTCCATCCCCAGGACAAGCAGGGCCTGCTCCGCCGGGGGCTGCCGAGCTGGGATCGGAGCGGGTGTAGAATGAAGACCGCAGTCTGTCTTCTCAGGGGCTCACAGGTCCATGGCGGAGCCAGATAAACAGGCAACAACGACACATGCAGTCATAGGCGTGGGTCTGTGTGTGTGTGTGTCCTTTATAAACTCAGTCAAGGAAGTGCAGCGAGGTCCCCAAGGTATCCAGATCTGTGCCCAGCCCAGAGTGGGCCACAGGAGCTGGGGATCGTCTCAGACAGATGACACCCCGGGACCATCCAAGGAAATGTAGGCAACCCCATGAGGCCTAAGAAGAGTGGGGGGCGGAAGGCTGTCTGCGGGGCGTGGGGTGTGGGGCTGCTTGGGGTCCAGGAAGAGGAGCTTCAAACTTGTGCTCAGGACACTAGGGAGCCATGACCGACTCCAGGCAGGGGAAGGCCACCGTGGTGTGTGCCTGCCGGCGGGGGGGTGGGTAGGGTGGATGAGGCTGGAGCCAGTGCAGCCGGCCGGGTGCTCCTGCAGACCCCCAGGGGAGAGGCAGCAGGCCCTAAAGTGCCAGTGCAGATGCTAAAGCAAACTTGTCGGGTGAGTGAGTTCCTCGAATTGCTCGTTCCTTGGCCGACCTCCAAGGCTGAGGCTGTGGTCTGGCCCCAAGACCCCTCACTAACTGTCTCCTCGCTTCTCCTCTTCTTCCCGGTGCCCCCACACACACACACACACACACACACACACACCCCACCTATCGGATTCCCTAGACATGGCTGGGTTTATTCCAGCTCTGTACCTCTGCTCATGTGATTACTTCCTTCTGGAATGGTCTTCCGTCATCCTCACAAATCAAATCCTGTCCATCCATCAAGATTCAGTGCAAATGACTCCTACTCCAAGCAGCCTTCCCTCCTCAGGAAACATCATCTGGGCCTCTCTTAGAGCACAGACCACTTTGTAATCGTGTATCGTGTGTGTGTGTGTGTGTGTGTGTGGTGTATGTGTGTGTGTGTGGTGTGTGTGTGTATGTGTGTGTGTGTGTGTGTGTGTGAGCATGCGTGCACCTATTCTGTGAACTCAGAGCATCCACAGAACTGAAATCCAGGTCTGATTCAATAGTTCTCAGAACCGGCCCTGGCCCAAAGAGAGGTCTTCATGAAAGTTTAATGAAGAAAGGAAGGAGGAAGGGAGGGGAGGAGGGAGGGGAGGGGAGAGTCAGCATTTATTGGGTCACCATATGTGTGAGGCTTGAATTGCTTTAGCTTCTGGTGGGTGATCCATTTCTCTGCTGTGTCTTGCATTCCCAGCCTAGGTTCTAACGTGCTGACTCTGACCTATATTCTGATGTTAACATCAGAGATCCTGATTTTCTTTTTTTTCCTAAGACTTACTACAACTCCAACCTCCTTGTTTCTGCCTAGTCACAGAAATATATGGCTGGATGGATGTACAGATGATTGAGTGGATGGAGTGAATAACCAAATTAATGACCAAGGAGAAATCATTTAAGAATGATAACTACAAGTGATGTGATACCAGCATTTGGTGGATACCAATCAAATTCTGGCCATTTAGACCTTCATTCAGCTGGCACTAACTAGACACCTACGATGATCATGGGAGACCCTAGAGATCAAATAAACATGGTGCCTAACCCCACAGAGCTGATAGGCTAGCAAAGGAGACAGAGAAATTGCCAAGAGGACATAGCAGGATAAGATATGTGATAATCATAAGATTATGATAGAGAATGTGTGGGAGGCAAGCAAGGAGAAGAGGCATGCATCACTCACTCATTCAGGAGTATCAGGGAAGGCTTCCTGGAAGAAGTGACATCTAAGCTGTGCAAGGAAGCTGATGAATAGCGGGTAAGGAGGGTCAGTGAGCCTGGCAGAGGGAACAGTATTTATAAAGAGCCAGAAGGAAAGAGTCCAGGGCAGACTTCATTTGGGAAACTAGAGCATGTCAATCAGACTGAAGCATAGACACTGGGGTAGCAGAGGAGCAAAGAAGGGCTGTGAATTCCGAAGGAGTTCAGTATCTGTCTTAAGAGTGGAGGATCCTCTGAAAAGTTCCACACAGGGAAAGATTTGACCAGGGATACAGGAAGACTATGAATTGAATAATGTCTCTTGAAATTCCTTCTGTTGATACAGAAAGATTATGTTCTTCTGATGTCTTCCCGTAAATAACATTGCACTAAATCGATAAATCATCTGGGAAATTAAAAAACAGGAAATCTTGTACTGCTTTTCTTGGCAAGGAGAAAACCAAGAAAACAAAAACAGAATTCACCTCCTACCCCCAAATTTGAAGTTTCTCATTGACCAAGCTTAAATTGCTCTGTTTAAGTTCTATCTAAAAATGACTTCACTTCATATTTCTAAACCAAAAGGTTAAAAGTTCAGAAATTAAAGCTGATGTCTGTTAAAATAACATCAAGCTTCATTGAAGAAAAATAACCGGAATGCCAAAGTGCATTCTTTTGGCTAAGTAATACATTTTCTGGCTTGGATTCATTTCAGGAACCATTTGTTCTCAAGTGTTCACAATAGCCGTGATTAACCTGTTGAGAGGTGTGTGTATAGTTCACAACTAAATAAATGACTGCTTCAAATAGCTTAGGTAAATACAATGGTAAAAGTAGCAGTTGATTTTCAGATGCAGCGGCAAAGGTAAACAGAAAAGAAATCGCTGTGTAAAAATATAGTAGGTGGCTGTCCATAGGAAACTTCACACCCATCTAACCTGCAGTCAGCACACTCCACTCACTCAGAACAGCGTGGTCACCCAGGACCAGGTGCGTAGGATGGTGCCTCCTTTAGACACCATGGGTAAGGGAAGCTCTGTTCAGAAGGTCATTTTTAGACCTGAAGAAGGAAAAGGGGCTTGTCATTAGAAGCGCCACAGAAAGGATGGTCCAGGCAGAAGGAATAGTAGGTGCCAAGGCCCCGGGGCAGGAAAAGATTTAATGGAGACCTGATGCGAAGAGTTGACTCACTGGAGAAGACCCCAATACTGGGAAAGATTGAAGGCAAAAGGAGAAGAAGGTGGCAGAGGATGAGATGGTTGGATGGTATCACCGACTCAATGGACACGAACTTGGGTGAACTCCGGGAGATGGTGAGGGACAGGGAGTCCAGGCATGCTGCAGTCCACGGGGTCGCAAAGAGTCACACACAACTTAGCGACTAAACAACACCAACAACAAAGAAGATGAACTGTCTGGAATCTCCAGGTTGTCACTGACCTGCGGGGGGTGGGGGGACGCCTTCCCTTCCTGTGCTCCCCAAGCTCTCCCCCCATCTCTCTGGGCAGTGTCTCTCCCTTCCTAAGTCGGGGAATGGGGGTCCCAAGTCTGTCCAGGAGCTGCGTCCTCCTGTTCGGGCTCTGCCATCCTTCCCACCACCCCCACCTCCTCTCCAGCCTGCCCTCTGGCTGCTGATGCCCTGGCTTTGGGGAGATGAAATTAGCTGCAGGCACATAGATTTAAAAAACAAAACAAAATAAAATAAAAACAAACCCAGCCATTTAAGGACATCAGGTCTCTAAACAGACATTCAAAGGTTTCTTCTCCCCAAGGGAGGTAGCACCATGGCCCAGGTCAGGGACAGTGAGTGGGTGGGGAAAGTCCTGAATGGGGGGAGAGGGGGCGGGCAGTTCACTTGTCCAGACTCCCTCCTGCCAGGGGATCTTGCCCTCAGGCCCTGAGAACCAGCTTTGAGAATGTTCTGCTGGTCTCAGGCCAAGTGGTGCCTTGAATAAGTCTGTTTATTCTCTGGGCCTTCAGCAGGGACATGGCTTCTGTTTTCCTTTTATACTAACTTTATTTGTACTTTTTATTGACTGTAAAACATTATATACATATAATTTATATAACATACAGATATGTATTTTTTTTAATTGTACGTTCCTGCTGCTTCTGCGGCACCACTCCCCACCCCCAGCTCATCTTGGCGGGGGCAGCGGGGGGGTCCCTGCACTTGGTACCAAATCACTCTCAGCTCCAGAAAGAGGAAAGGGAGCCTGGGGTGTACTCCTGGGCAGTGATCGCATGTGCGAGGGCGAACACATTGCATGTTTTAAAGAATAATATATTTACTTATAAAATAATAAACAAATGGAGACCTGATATTCACCACTAGCCTCAGCGACATTGCCAAGGTCTTCTGAATGCCCCGTGTTCCCTGCCCCTGTGCATACCCCCCACTCCCCACTTCATTTGCCTTAGTTACCACTGGGCTGAAGGCTGCTCTACTGAAGCCAGCCAGCCAAAGACCCAGGAACACACTTGTGGTAGGAAAATGTTAGGTTTCTTTAAGTCTGTAGCTGCAAGGGGGCACAGCCCAGGGAGAGCTTGGGAGTGTCTTGATGAGGGGGGTTTGGAAAAGCCTCTTCATGGTCTGGCCTGGCATTGGATGACCCCAAAGAGGACTGCGGAAGCTGGTCCAGTCTGGTTACTGAGTAGTCTCCAAAACTTGGCATCTGATCATCTTAATCTAGGAGGCTGGAGGATGAAAGCAGGGCTGGATAGTCACTGGTGAGGGAGCTGCCCTTGCTCAGAAAGGTGATGGAGAGGAGGACGCTGTGTCATTTGCGGGATTGCAGGGTGGCCCTGTCATGTCTATGCTGAGCGCAGCTTCTGGTTTCTTAAAAATGTCATCCATTTGTCAGCACAGTTTCTCAATTAGTGCTAATTATAACCTTTCTTTTCTTTGTAACTTGTAGGTATGATATGTATATTATGTTTTATGTATGGGTAAGCAAGATGTTTATCACCATCACAAGAATCACCATCACCTCTATCACCATCTCCGTCACTGTCATCATCACTACCATCATCACCATCTACATCACCACCTCTATCACCACCATCACCACCATCATCACCACCTCCATCATCACCATCTCCATCACCACCTCTATCACCACCATCACCACCATCATCACCACCTCCATCATCACCATCTCCATCACCACTATCATCACCACCTCTGTTACCACCTCCATCAGCACCTCCATCACAACCACCATCACCACCACCATCACCACCACCATCACCACCTCCATCACCACCATCAGCATGTCCATCACCTCCATCACCTCCATCACCACCATCAGCACCTCCATCACCACCACCATCACTGTCATCATCACTACCATCGTCACCATCTACATCACCACCATCATCACTACCTCTGTCACCATCTCCTTCACCATCTTTACCACCATCATCACCATCTCCATCATCACCACCTCCATCACCACCTCTATCACCACCATCATCACCACCATCACCACCTCTGTTACCATCTCCATCAGCACCTCCATCACAACCACCATCACCACCACCATCACCACCTCCATCACCACCTCCATCACCTCCATCACCACCATCACCACCTCCATCACCATCACCACCACCTCCATCACCACCATCACCACCACCTCCATCACCACCTCCATCACCACCATCATCACCACCATCATCACCACCATCACCACCTCCATCACCACCTCCATCACCACCATCACCACCATCACCACCACCTCCATCACCACCTCCATCACCACCATCATCACCACCATCATCACCACCATCACCACCTCCATCACCACCTCCATCACCACCATCACCACCATCACCACCACCTCCATCACCACCTCCATCACCACCTCCATCACCATCATCATCACCACCTCCATCACCATCATCACCACCTCCATCACGACCATCACCACCACCTCCATCACCACCTCCATCACCACCTCCATCACCACCATCACCACCACCTCCATCACCACCATCACCACCACCATCATCACCACCATCACCACCTCCATCACCACCTCCATCACCACCATCACCACCTCCATCACCACCATCACCACCACCATCACCACCACCATCATCATCACCTCCATCACCACCTCCACCATCACCACCATCATCACCACCTCCATCACCATCATCACCACCTCCATCACCACCATCACCACCACCTCCATCACCACCTCCATCACCTCCATCACCACCTCCATCACCACCATCACCACCATCACCACCTCCATCACCATCATCATCACCACCTCCATCACCATCATCACCACCTCCATCACCACCATCACCACCACCTCCATCACCACCTCCATCACCATCATCACCACCTCCATCACCACCATCACCACCACCTCCATCACCACCTCCATCACCACCATCACCACCTC
The DNA here is from genome assembly GCF_910594005.1 of Cervus elaphus. Classification (NCBI taxonomy): domain Eukaryota; kingdom Metazoa; phylum Chordata; class Mammalia; order Artiodactyla; family Cervidae; genus Cervus; species Cervus elaphus. Next base: position 87,822,612 of record NC_057815.1, read on the forward strand.
CATCACCACCATCACCACCTCCATCACCACCATCACCACCACCTCCATCACCACCTCCACCATCACCACCATCATCCCACCTCCATCACCACCACCATCACCACCATCATCACCACCTCCATCACCACTATCATCACCACCTCCATCATCACCATCATCACCACCTCCATCACCACCATCATCACCACCTCCATCACCACCACCATCACCACCATCATCACCATCCCTATCACCACCTCTATCACCACCATCACCACCTCCATCACCACCATCACCACCTCCATCACCACCATCACCACCTCCATCACCACCATCACCACCATCATCACCACCTCCATCACCACTATCATCACCACCTCCATCATCACCATCATCACCACCTCCATCACCACCATCATCACCACCTCCATCACCACCACCATCACCACCATCATCACCATCTCTATCACCACCTCTATCACCACCATCACCACCTCCATCACCACCATCACCACCTCCATCACCACCATCACCACCATCATCACCATCTCTTTCACCACATCCATCACCACCATCACCACCACCTCCATCACTACCATCACTGCCACCTCCATCACCACCTCCATCACCACCATCATCACCACCTCCATCACTACCATCATCACCACCTCCATCACCATCTCCATCACCACCATCACCACCATCTCTATCACCACCTCCATTCCACCTCCATCACCACCTCCATCACCACCATCTCCATCACCACCTCCATCCTACCATCATCACCACCTCCATCACCATCTCCATCACCACCATCACCACCATCTCCATCACCACCATCACCACCATCTCCATCACCACCTCCATCACCACCATCACCACCTCCATCCTACCATCATCACCACCTCCATCAGCACCTCCATCATCATACTATCACTGTGTAAAAGCCCTCCCATCTACACAAGCAGCCTGAGTAGGATGTCACATCTGTTCTGGAGGTTTCATGTGTGTGTGGGGTGCGTCTGTGTGTATGATGGAATGATTGTTGTGGGTTGGGTGGGGGAGGCTATTTAAAGAGTTTGAGGCTGAGCAGCCCTGACAGTCAAGAAGCTGACTGTAAAGAACGGGATCCTCCTCACTGAGCAGAAACTGTGATCCTGTCTTCATTTTTCAATCTCAGTAAAGGTTGAGGGGCTGGCCTGCCAAGCAGATGTGGGGACTCAGAGTCAGACCAGGGCTGGGACTGACAGGAGCCCGACAATGAGGCTCTAATCCACCACACTCTGGCTCCCAGCAGTTTACTGTGTGGCTTCTAACAACTCTGCCTTGGTGAACCTCAGTTTTCTCATCTCTAAAATGGGAATAATGTTAACCAGCCTCAATGGACTGTGGTGAGGATCAAGTGCCAGGCAAGTGGCTAGCATGTAGTTGGAACTCAATGAGCTTGAGTCCCTTGTCCCCAGCTGTGACAGGTGGCCACACTCTCTCCTGACTCCTGAGGCTGAGACAGGGAACAGGAGGCTCCAGGAAAGCCCAGAGCAGATGTGACCCCCTAGCCAGGCTGCTTCTCAGTGTCTTCTGATCTTGTCCCATGCCCAGTGGCAGGGAGGACCCTCAGAGAGGAGGGCATGGGCAGTGAGAGTGTGGGGGAGGCCAGGAGAGGGGAGAAGCCCTGGAAGGGAAAGAAGAAAAAAGGCAGGAAGAAAAAGAAAATGCGGAAGAGGGAGGGGAAGGGGAAGAAGAAAAGATGCTGGGGAAGTGGAAAAGATGTCAGAGAAAGGAGAAGGGGAGGGAGACAGGTGGGAGAAATGGGGGAAAGGGAGGGAGGAGAATGAGCAGGAGGCACCTGATGCTCAGCGTCAGGAGGAAGGCCGCCCAGCCCAGCCACCAGGCCAGGCATGAGGGAGGGGAGGGGGAGCTGGAGGTAGGGCTGGGCAGGCTGGCCTGACCCCTGCTTAACAACCCCCGCCCCTCCACCTGCTGCCACAGTGGGGTCCTCTCAACCTACCATTTTGTCCACTGGGAACAATAGGGAGCTGTCAGGAGCTGTGTCATCAGCTGCCTCCCCCAGAGGAGACGAAGGCAGTGTCTCCCTATCCTGGACCTCAGGGCCAGCTGCCAGCCCAGTGTGGGAGGGCCCAGCAGCTGGGCTGCCCTTGATCTTGGCTCCTCCCTCTTGGTGCCCCTATCCCTCCCTGTAAGTCTGCCAAGCCCCTCTCCCCAAGAGGTTCCCTCCACTGGGCTCCTGTTTGCCAAAAATGAGAGAGGGGGCAGGCAGGGGAGGAGTCGTGCAGACAGAACTAGGGTGTCAGGACACGTGTGTTTTGGTCATTGTCATTATGGCAGAGATGGCCCAGCTGTCCCTCACTATCTGTCCTCCCCTTCTTCCTGATGAATTGCCACCTTTAATTTTGGGCTGGCTACATACTATCCCGGTGGCTCAGATGGCAAAGAGTCTGCCTGCAATGCAGGACACCTGGGTTCTATCTCCGGGGGAAGAAAACAGCTACCCACTCCAGTATTCTTGCCTGGAAAATCCCATGGACAGAGGAGCCTGGCAGGACACAGTCCATGAGGTCACAAAGAGTTGGACAGGACTGAGCAACTATCACTTTCACTTTTTTCCTAACTTGTGATATGACATTGGGCAAGTCACTTTCTGCCTCTGGGTCTCAGTTGATCTATTTGAACGAGAGTCTTGCACTATAAAGAACTGATGTTAGAGACTACCAGGAGATTCTAGAAAATAGAACAGTCACCAAGAGCTGAATGTCCATCAGGACTGGAGAGGGTAAAGCAAGGAAGTGCTTCATTAGGGCCTCCAGGCCTTAGCTGATCAGGCCCTGCCCACCCCTTCCACCTCATCTCCTGTGACCCTCCCCCTTACTGCCTCCACCCCAGCTACACTGGCCTCCTTTCCAGGACTTCAAGCTTGCATCCACCTCAGCACCTTTGCACGTGCTGTTCCCTCTGTCTAGAATGCTCTTCCCTGCAGATCTTTATTCAGGCCTCTGTTCATTATCATCTGCTCAGAGAGGTCCATTCCAATTCCCCCACCTAACGTTGTTGTTTCCCTCCCTAGCACAACAAAGTTTAAAGTCCTTATAGCACTGACCAATGCCTAAAATATTCTTGCTCATTATTTGCTTCTTGTTTCTGACTTTGTCCAGCAAATGTGAACTCGTGAGAGCAAGCACCCACCACATTAACTGCTAGATCATCAGATCACCAGGACTTGAAATAAGGTCTGGCATACATTAAGTGTGCAATAAAAACTCAAAGACTACATATAGGTAAGCTTAGAAGGACAAGAAGGGACTTGGCACTGATCAAGAACCTACTATGGGCCAGGCGCTGTGCTGGATGCTTCCCGTGAATCATCTCATTCACTTGCCTTCACACTCTCAGATAGGACTTGCTAGTCCCATTTTTCAGATCTGCAAACTGAGGTTCTGAGATGATGGTGATTCACTCTCAGGTCCCAGAGCTCTACACACAAGGGCTGGGGTTTGAGCCCAGGTTTCCTGGATCGAGCTCAGTAGGTTTTCATGATTCTGGCCTGGCCACATGCTCTGGGACACACAGAGATCCTCAGAAGTCCCTAATGCTCCCCGCTCCACCCCATCCTCTGACCCCACTTGCTAAGTATCTCCTCTTCACCTCCCAGGCAGCCGCTTCACTGGCTTTGATTTTTCAGCATCTTTTCTGTTATCTTCCAAGGAGCCTGTGCTCTAAGCCTGTGGCATCACAGAGGCACTGGATTCCACAGAGATGCTTCTTCCCACTCTGAAATGTGAGGACTGGTTCCTTCAAGAGGGGAAAAACACACCACCTGCCGGCTCCGCCTCAGGAACTCCTGTCTGACCTTCATTGTCAACCCTGACGCAGAGGAAGCCGTGCGGCCTTGCTCTCATCTCCTCTGCCCTTTAAGCCTCAGTTTTCTCATCTGGAAAATGGGGATAACGGTGATACCCATCTGGCAATGTGGTTGAGGAGTAAATGGGATGATGGTAGAGCAAGGGGGTTTGGTTTTAAGGTTTAAATCAAGGACCTTTCCTGCATCTAAATAAAAACATCTGACCTCCAACCTGTGGGCAACCCCCATACTCCTGACTATGGCTTCCTGGTATTGTAACACATCAACAGCTCACAAGTTTAAATAATCCCTTCTATCCTGAGTCCTCTCCCTTCCTGGTTATGTGACTTTAAACAGCTCCCTTCCCCTAGCTGAGCCTCAGTTTCCTTGTATGTAAACTGAAGGAATTGGACTAGATTCCATTTCAGCTCTAAAATTCTAAGGCTTTTTTATCAAAGAAAAGTATGAGTGATAATAGCTATCATTTAGTGAACACTTATCATTTGCCAGGGAAAACTGTCAGTCCTTTTACCTATATTGTCTAATTTTGTCTTCACAATAACCCTGAGGAAGGCATTATTATTATTCCCATTTAACAGCTGAGGAAACTGAGGCTCAAGAAAGATAGAAATCACCCAAGATCCCACAAGGGTGGTGGGACTCTAACTCAGGTGTCTGTCTGAAAGTTTGAACCATTTTACTCCACTGTGTGCACAAGATTTGAATTTTACTTTCACCTCCATTTCACAACCAGGGCTTTCCTGCTTTGTTTGCTTTTGAGGACAGGGCTGTCAGGAGGTTGCCAGGGTTTGGGACAACCTGTAGATGAGACAAGCGGTTCGCAGAGAGTGTGGAGCTGACTGGCTGGCAAGTGGGACCAGAGCTTGACTCCCAGTCTCTTTATTAGTCCAGGTCTCTGGATGATACATCCAAGTCTGGAGGTGCCTGCAGTGGTGGTAGGGGATGGGGAAGGGACAGATATGATAGTTCCCCAAGGAATTCTGAAAACAGGGGAAAGAGCTGCATAGGCAACGTCACGTCATTTGCAAAGGTGCCAGGGAAATGTCAGAACAAAATGTGCTGGCTGAGATCTGGAGATGAGAAATCCATTCCTGGCTTCCCTGAAGCAAATCCCTCCACTTCCCAACATCCATCTCAGGCAGAGGAATTAGTCATTTGGCAGTTCTCTTCAGCACCATGGACAGCACCCCAGATCCGCCTTCACATACCCACCAGGCCTTGGAGTGCCAGGCACGGTGACTGGCACCATGGCCAACGGAAAGGACAGTCTCGCTCCCACATCCATGGGAGCCTACCACCGGGTTCCAGGGAGAAGACTCACATCAGGGAAAACCCATTCACACAGTGCTGGGTGTTCGCTCGTGCGGCAAAGGACCCTCCCAGCCCATGTCGCACGTAACTTCCATTCATGCGTTTGGCTGTTATTGAACAGCTGCTGTGTGCCTGGCCGGCACCAGATACCGAGGAGGAAGATTAAACATGAATAAAGACGGTGCTTGTCCTTGAAAAGCTTGGGGCTAGTGGCAGAGACTAGAAAGCAGTGATTATAAGACAGATAAGCAAATTGCGTGCAAACAGCTCACGCTGAGTACTTGTGATATGCTAGGCATGGCACCGGGAGCTTGATACATAGTGATGAGAATGAGCTAACTGCTGTTCTTAGTCCCATTGTACAGGTGGGGAACCAGGTCAGGGGACTTGTCCAAGGTCATAAGGTGATGAAGAGGCAGAGCTGGGATTTGCATCCAGGAGGGTCAGGCTCCAGACTCTGTGATTTAAACCACTACCACAGTCTATGAGGTAGTGGCAGGCGGGAGCATTTGTTAAGCTTAGAAGGAGGCAGTGAAGGATTTCTGGATGAGATGACCCCTGGGCTGAATTCTCCCAGCTGAGGGGAAGTGAGGAAACAGAAGAGGGAGTAACACATGTGAAGCCAGAGAAACATAGCATCCTGTGCTGGTTCCTTGTGGATACAGCAAAATAGGGTGGGAGCAGGAAGGTGTTGGAAGGAGAGGTTGGACGGGTCCCAAAAGCTGAGACCTTGGGGGGTGTTGTACAGTAAGTTCTCTGCATATGAGCCTTCAAGCTGTGAACTTTCAAAGATGTGAACATGTGTTTGCATGCTCGATCACGTAAGTTAGTTCACGTGTCTGGTGTACATTGTTACATGTGTGTGTCTTCTACAATTGATTGTGCTTTTGTGTGATTTGCTGTATAGTACGTATAGGGCACAGCAGTATAGTGTCTTTATTTCAAGCCCAGGATACGCAGAAGCAAGTATAAAAGCAACAACATATAGCCAGTTGTGTTAGTTGTACACCTAGGATAACTTTGTTGGACTTAAATAAATTGAACTTAGGAACGTGCTCTCGTAATGGAACTCATTTGTATATAGGGGACTTACTGCATTAAGTTAGAGTGTTGGGCTTTAACCTAAACTCTGCAGAGACAGCTAAAGGTTTCCAGGAGTGAAGACAGTTGATCAGATTTGTCCTCTGGAAAATGGCTGGCGGTGTATTGGGGGGATGGACTGGTCAGGGACCATGGGTAAGTGGGAGGTCCAGCCAGGGGGCTGCTGCAGAAGACCATGTTTTCTGCAAGGGGAGGCTGGGGTGGGGGAATGGAGTGGATGGTGTGACCACACGAGCCCTTGAGGAGGACGTGGTGAAGATCACAGGCTCTGGCCCCACATCTCTTGGGTTTATAACCAAGGCCAGGAGTGAGGAAGAAGCTACTGCAGATGGCCTACCTTCAAGTTCATGTGTTTTACTCATAAGTCCTTGCTTGGGGCCCACTTACTCTTAACTCACATACCATTCTGACAGAGTCAAGGGCCTGATTCCTAAACCTACAGCAAGTTAGAAATAGAAAATTTTCCAAGAACAGGTACACTGAGAGCAGTGAAGAATGATAACTGACATGAAGAGGCAAACTTAAAAAAAAAAATCACAATAAAGATGCGTCATTTGGTAGATTTCAAAAACAACAATACAAGTTATGTTAAAGGGTACTCTGTTTAATAATGTAGGGAAATAGATTATATTAAAAAAAAAAACATTTTCATCCAAAGGCTAAAATGAAATTTGAAAGTTTGATTAAAGGAGCAAACCCTTAGCTGTATAGATCGGCCACTTGCTCCCAGGATCCGGGAAACTGAGACCTTTGTGAGCTTTGCATATTCAGAGTGCCTTTCAGAAACCTCTCCTGTCCATCAGCTCACCCGATCCTCACACCCACTCCACGAGGAGATAGGCAGAGAGGCCAGCCCCATGTCGCAGATGGAGAAACTCATGCTCCTCTGTCTTTTCACCACCTGTCCAAACAGGTCTTCGTCTTTGGGGGTCACACTTGGAGCCCAGCTATCTGGACTGGTAGCCCAAAACTCTCAGTCAATGAGCCTCATCTGCCTTCCTTTTCCTCCCCCACCTTCCAGGATAGTCCACAACCCCCTGTCCCCGCACCGATGCTCCCACAAATACTCCACACCTGCTGCCGCCGATTAGCTGGTGCGATGCCCTGAGAAGCAGCCCTCTCCTCCCGTACATCTCTCTGCGGCAACATCAACATCACGGGTTCATTTGCATACCCATCAGCCAATCAGCTCTCACTTCTCTAGCAGGCAATCCATCTCTGTCAGTCCCGCTCCCTCACCGGGACTGATCTCAGGACAACAATAAACCTGGCCCTTGAAGTGTGAGGGCTGCATTGTGAGCTCTGCATGTATTCCCTCACTGAATGTGCACGGCTGGCTGACCTCGAGACTGCTCTTATTCCCATTTCTCAGATGAAGAAACTTTCAAAGTTTGAGAATGTGGCCAAGTTCATGCAGATGATAAGCGGTAGAGAAGGAGTTTGAACCCAAGACTGTCTGACTCTAAATGCTGGGCTCTCCACAGCTCTAGGGTCTCCACCAGCGGTACAAGTGAGCATTCTCTGGGGCTTGGGTGGGAACCCCCACGACTTCAGTCTGGGAAGGCAGCCTCTCCAGACCCCATTCCACAGCATCCCGCAGATTCTTGCTGGCGGGGAGAAGCCCCTGATGCGTCCGCTCCATCAGAGGAGGACACTGGAGAACTTCCAGCCCAGGGAGAAGGCCAGGTGGTATGACCAGGTCCTTAAACCTGGGAGGATCCTGTACAGCCTCCGGGGAGCCCTGAGCTGGGGGCTCAAGGCAGGGCTGAGCCAAGGTCTTGTTGCCAAGGTGCTGGGTGACCGGGGCCATTGTGTGATGAGCGGGCCCTGAGGGCTCCTTCTGACCTGCCTTCTGCGAGGTTGACTTTCCAGGGGCAAGAATGGCAAATGCCAGCTGGACACAGATGACACAAGCTGAGCCTCTCAGCATTTCCCCTCACCTGGCATAGGGCAAAGCAACCCAGCAGGGGCCCAGGCACACCCCTGCCCTCTACCATCCAGCCACCCTCAGGAGGAGGGATAAAGGACCAAGAACCTCCGGGGTGAGACCCCCTCTCACTGAGTCGCTGCACAGGGGACACCTGAGATAACCTATTCAGTAACAATGCAGTCAGGGAAGCCTTCCTGGAGGTAGTGGCCATTGGGGTGGGTTTCTTAAGCTGGTTGACCGGATGGGTGACTGGAGGGGAGACCATGCTGGGTAAAGGGAATAACAAACAGACAAGAGTTTACCTTGTAGAAGGAAAGACCACTCCTTGAGGTCAAGTAGGCAGATGACTTTAGAATGTTTGACAGGGTAACCCCTTGTAGCTCAGTTGGTAGAGAATCTGTTTGCGATGCAGGAGACCCAGGTTCGATTCCTGAGTCAGGAAGATCCCCTGCAGAAGGAAATGGCAACCCGCTCCAGTTCATGACCACTTCATGGTCAGAGAAGCCTGGCGTGGCACAGTCCACGGGGTCGCAAGAGTCGGACACGACTTAGCGACTAAACCACCACTACCAGCACAGCCTAGGCTGCTTTGCTCCAGCCCAGGGCTCTGGGGCCCTAGGGGGCATTTCTACCCTCCTGTTGGTTTTGGTGCCAATGGACTGGGGCTGGGTTAGGGTCACCTCTGCCGTGTCTGCTGGTCAAGGCCCAAGATCACCACCAGCGACTTCTCTGCTCCCGACTCCCACTCCCAAAGCTCAGAAACCCTGACTCGCGAGGCCCAAGGCCGCCAGCTCCTTAGAGGCCAGCTGATTCTGGTCTTTTGCCTCCATCTGGTGGTAAATCTGTGAAATGACAACAGGTGGCCCTTAAGAGGCTGTTGGGGTGGAGGGGGCAGTCTCTTCTTAAGGGCCACCTGTTGTCAGGCAGAAGAGGAAACATTTGAGGCAGAGGAAGAGGAGGAAAAGGATAGGAGGGGTGAGAACAGGAAGAAGTAACTGTTTTATAGCCTGTATGGATCACCACGCACTTTGGTGAGAGGCAGGCTAATCTTGGTCCCAACCTATAGCAGCTATGCACAGACCCTCCCCGGGCCTCAGTTTACTAATCTGTAAAATGGGTGTAAATAACCCCACCCTTATAGTGTCACCTTTGGTGATGCTTTGACTGAGGAGCTTGCAGGGGCCAGGGGGCCGGAAATGATCTCTATAATGGTGGTTGTTATGCAGTTTTGAAAAGTCATTTGTTGTTGTTCAGTTGTTCAGTGGTATCCAACTCTTTGCAACCCCATGGACTGCAGCACGCCAGGCTTCCCTATCCTTCACCACCTCCCAGAGCTTGCTCAAACTTATGTCCTTTGAGTCGGCAATGCCATCCAACTATCTTGTCCTCTGTCATCCCCTTCTCTTTCTCATAGAGCTGTACATGTAAGGCAGGTTCACTTTAGATAAGTTGTATTTCAATAAAGATACAATATAAACAACAAAAACATCAATCTTACAGGATTTTGGTGAGGACTAAGTGAGATCACGTAGGAAAGGGACTAAGCCTGGAATCTGGCATACAGTAGGGAGGCAATGAAGGTCAGCGCTATTGTCACCAAAGACTTTCAAGCATAGCTATGTTCCAGTTTTATCGCAGTCCTATAAGTTGACTTACATGTTATAGCTGGGGGATTGAGGCTTGGTGAAAAAGTGCTCCAGATTGTCTAATTCCATTTCCTAGATTTTTTTCTACTGGGCCTTGCTCTCAAGCCAGCTTGGGCCGCACAAGGCCCAGGTCATCATAGTTATCTGGGCAGATCCAAGGGCCATTATGCCCAGCAATGCATCAGGTTAAGGTACTGACTGCAGGTACTGACTTCCCAGAAGACCTGGATCTTCTGGGTCTCAAGGCAGCAGAGGGGCCCCTTTCAACAGAGTGGATGAGAAAGGGTCAAGCAGTCCAATGAAGGAACGAGGGAGGAGGGAAGGAACGGGGGTGGGGGGTGGTGCAGGGAGTGGGGAGTGGGAGTATGATGGAGGCGAGAGAACCAGAGCAGATCTGGGTCTAAATCCAGGCTCTGCTGAGTGATGGGAGATGAGTCGCTTCTCATCCATGGGGATCAGTTTCCTCCTCTGTAAAAAGGGCATAAGAATACAGGCCCTTCCTGGTGCTTGGGATTATTGTGAGAGCAAAGTGACACGGTGGGGCAAAGACACTTCGGTCCTCCCACTGATTTGCCGGCGGGGCAAGAATCTTCCCATTTTGCAGACGAAGAAACTGAGGCTTAGATGCTACAGACCCTACCCAGCTCCCAGCTTAGACCTCAGCTCCAAGGTGAGCCATGGCGTAAACACAGCCCAGAAAAGTGGAGCGAAGTCCTGGGACTGTGCGGCCCTACGGCCAGTCCCGAAACCTCAGTGCTGCCGATTAAATGGGACGTTGTACGGCCGAAAGAATGGGTGGGCGGGGCGCCCAGGAACACGTGATGGCCCTTTGATTAATTCAGATCAGGGCAACAGCCTTGGCCTCCGCAGCTGCAGGTGACCCTGCTGCCCTTTCTCCTAGCGGTGGTGACACCAGAGCCCTTGGAGGAAACTGGGCTTCCTGGTCCCGGAACGGCCTGTCCCCTCAGTCCCGGGTGTCCCTGGCCTGCCATCTGGTGGCCACAGGAAGAATTGCCGGGCCGAGGCTTCAGTCTGGTCTTGCCTCCCTCTCCCTCAGGGCCGTGCCAGCCTGTGCTTGCAGGGAGGACGGAGCTCTGACTCTCCTCAGAAGCCCTCCGCTCTGGTGGGCAGCATCTCTGAGTGCCTGTCGCTGCGCCCCCAGATTACAGAGTAAACGGGGCAGAGGTCTCTTCTCAGGTCAGCATCGGGCATCTCAGACCACCAGGTCAGGTTGGCTCTCGGTGGAACATTCTATCACAATTTCCTTTGGTCAACACAGAGCCCACAGCACTCACAGGGTCCTAGTCCACTAACTCAGGTGTCAGGAAACCACCCATTTCACGTTTTATTCCAAAGTTCCATATGAGTTTCTCCTCCTCCTGGGCTTGGTGGTGGTTTAGCCTCTCAGTCGTATCTGACTCTGCGACCTTATGGACTGTGGTCTCCCAGGCTCCTCTGTCCATGGGGTTTCCCAGGCAAGAATGCTGGAGTGGTTTGCCATTTCTTTCTCCAGGGGATCTTGCCAACTCAGGGACTGAACCTGGGTCTCCTGCATGCATTGCAGGCAAGTTCTTTACCGACCAAGCCATCAGGGAAGTCTTACCCATGGTTGAATATTCCCACCTAGGATCACACAGAACAGAGGTTTCTGTAGCCCCAAAGATGGGGACAGGGTCTCTGGGGGTTATCACAGGTCCCAGTGCGCCTGGTCCATGAAGGCAGGGGGCCCTGCACTCCTGTGACTACCTGGGTTCAGGAGTGTCTGCCCAGGTTGGCAGTCCCAGCTTGGAGTCCACCTCCTCTGGGTGAAGTCATTCCCTTGGGAGACCCTGGCATCTCTTGGGGGTACTTCAGGGTACAGGGCACCCTTCCAGCTCCTCTCTTGTCCTGCCACCTCTGCCCCTTAGCAGGCCAGGGGCAAATTAACTCTTTGCTTTTAGCTCCTGTCACTATACACCTGACTCAGTTAGTATTGCTGCATTACAAACCAGCCCCAAACTGAGTCATCAGACAGCCATCTAATTATGACCAAGGATTTGGACAGGGCATGGTGGAGGCAGTTGCATCTGCTTCATGACACCTGGGGTTTCTGTTGGAAGACTTGAAGGCTGGGAATGACTTGATGGCAGACGCGGGAATCAGCAGAGATGTCTTCACCCACCAATCTAGTGGCCAGCACTGGCTGTCAGCTGGAACTCTAGGGTGTACTCTCTATGAGGCCTCTCTGCATGTGTTAGTTTGGGCTTTCCCATAATGTGGTGGCTGGATTCCAAGAGTGAGCATCCCAAGGGACCAAGGCAGACATACACGGCATTGTTCAGATATAACCTTGGAAGCTACATGGCCATCCTTTTTCTTATTCTACTGGTGGAGGCAGTTGCAAAGTCTGCCCAGGTCACAGGCCCCACCCCTTGACTGAAGTGGTGTTGGGGTCACCCGGTAAGAAGATCATGTGGATGGGAGATTCTGATGTGACTGTCTTTAGAAAGTCCATCTGCCACGTCACCTCACCCAGAGCTGACACTTTTAGAGAAAAACCACTGGTCTGTGTTTTCCACTGCTGTTCAGTCGCTAAGTCATGTTCAACTCTTTGCAACTGCATGGCCTGCAGCACGCCAGGCCTCCCTGTCCTTCACTGTCTCCCAGAGTTTGCTCAAACTCATGTCCATTGAGTCGGTGATGCCATCCAACCATCTCATCCTCTGTCATCCCCTTCTCCTCCTGCCTTCAATCTTTCCCAGCATCAGGGTCTTTTCCAATGAATCAGCTCTTTGCATCAGGTGGCCAAAGTATTGGAGTTTCAGCTTCAGCATCAGTCCTTCCAATGAATATTCAAGGTTGGTTTTCCTTTAGGATGGACTGGTTTGATCTCCTTCCTGTCCAAGGGACTCTCAAGAATCTTCTCCAGCACCACAGTTCAAAAGCATCGATTCTTTGGCACTCAGCCATCTTTATGGTCCAACTCTCATATCCAGACACGACTATTGGAAAAACCATAGCTTTGATTATATGCAACACTAAACTGCCAGAAGCAAGGCAGCTCAGCGCTGGGCTACCTGCTGCTCCTGCGGAGGGGAACAGGAGATAGCGTTCTGAGTGGATGACTGCAAGCAGGGGAGCCTGTCCGGAGCAGACTGCAGGCTCTGGGAATGAGGTCCTAGAGAGGTGAAATGGAGACGGTCAGTAGAAGTCAAAATCCAGAACTCTTTCTGTCTCAGGGAGGAAATCAGAGTTGCCGAGTGTGACTGGTCGGTGGGTGGGCCACACCTGGGCTTGTTGTTTAGGTGGGCACAGCTGGCAGAAGGTAGTCAGCCATGGGCGTCCACCTGGGAAAGGCCTGGGAACCTCAGCTAAGCAGTAACACATACACATATGCTCCAGATTAGAAGTGCGGTGCTCCATCAGGCCTGCACTGGGGCCACCGTGTTTATCTGGACGTCTCAGCAAATGATGGAACTCAGAGGCCCGCACTGCTGAGATGGCTAGGCACAAGCTCATGGGTTGACGCTGGTCTCCACCATCTGTGTGACCTTGGATGAATGACATCTCCAAACCCCACTTTCTCATCTGCTACATGGGGACAATTCTAAGTCACAGAGCCATGGGCTATTTTAGGGCAAGTTCTAAATCAGTAAGGCAAAAAAGCAAGTACAGGCAAAACCATCCTTGAAAACCTCTTAGTTTCCTCCCCACCCCACCCCACCAACATGTATCCAGGGCTTCCCCAGTAGCTCAGCTGGTAAAGAATTTGCATGGCTTTGCATCTACAACCGTGTGGAGGGACTCTAAAGAAAACTAAGTTTGAAGAACTGATGAGCTGGAACAGGGAGGGCAAAGGGGAAGCTGGGAACAGATGGCTCAGCTGTCACACCGTCTGCCTTTAAGAAAACGTCAAGCCCCTAACTGGGAGCTGAGTGGCGGACCTGGCTGGGCAGGGGCAGAATGCTACCTGTCAGGCTCGCTGACCCACTTCTGTTTTCATATTAATCCTCAGTAACCTGAATATGCGTCAGTGGACCTGTGTGCTCTTGTGGACACAAAGCTAGGGAATACACATGAACGCTCACAGCACTGCTCTTGGTACATAGTAAGTGCTCAATAAATGTGGGCTGGATTTGAGTCTTGATCTTGCTGCATCAGATCCATATACGAGGATTGTCTGCAGCCAGGACAGCTGTCCAAGTTGTTAGAACATCAAAATATGTCCCTACCAGCTGGGGAGCAGCTGCTGTCCCAGCCCCCCACCCCACAACCCCCGCCGAGTGCTCCCCACTGCCCCAGTTGACCTGGTCTCTCTAGCCTGGGATTCCCAAATCCCCACCCGATCCAGCACCTTGAGGAGTGACCCTGGTCCAGGACCCTGCTCAGGTATGAGGCTGGAGTCTGTTCTGTTGGTTGGCCCCATGAGCTTCTAGAGTTAAATGTTCCAGGGGTCACCCTGCCCACAGCCCCGTGAAAAGCTCTTAGGAGGAGTCAGTAGTGTTTGCTGCACCTCGCAGCTGGCCTGTCCTGTAGAGGCCCTGAGGATCCCTCACTCCGCCTGGGTTCTGGCTCCTGCCCTTGGGTAGGGTTCATCCAGGGAGCCGAGCAGGAGCTAAGCTGGAGCTGAGCCAGGGCCCACCAGCTCAGCTGTCTTTGAAGACCTAGAGCCCAGATCCTCTCGGGCCCGCCCTGCAGCTGTGTGGAGACCCAGGCCCAGCGCGCCTCAGACTGTGGGTCCCCGGGCCTCGTCTCCCAGAATGTCCGCTCATGCAAGAATGAACAAGTTTGCCCAGCAGCCCAGGCAGCCAGCCCAAAGCAGCTGACACAAGTGCGAAATTTCTTCGAAGACTCGGGTCTTCTTTCAAAATTACAGATTCTGCATTCTGCTCCACGATGCTTCCATTTTTGTGTAAATCTAAAAATAGAGCTTCCACCGAACAAAACTGACTCTCCAGGAAGATGACAGGCTCATCCTGTGACTCTGTGGACACCCAGCTCACTGCCATGGGCCTCTGGGCGCTCAAGGCTGGAAATTTGAAAAGGTCGCCCCCCACCCCCACCCCCGCATGCCTCAGGTAGACTAAATCTCTGACTTTTCACCTCTGTAAAAAGGAGTACACAGACACCCTTTCTGGGCCACTTCCCATTTCGGCCTTTCTGAAACTGTGGTTAACCCTGACCAGTACCCTATGGCCATCAGGAGAGACTGTCCTTTTCTGCTTCAGATAGACAGAGGCTGGGCAGTGCCAGGGCCCTGGTGCCCACCCCACTTGGGGGTGAGAGCAGTACAGCCAGGGAGGGGGAAGCCCAGAGACCAAGCATTTACCTTCCTGGATCCAACAGCTCCTTGGCCATCCCAGGGTGCTCTGCTTAGTCACTTCAGTCGTGTCCGACTCTTTGCGACTCCATGGACTGTAGCCCGCCAGGCTCCTCTGTCCATTGGGATTCTCCAGGCAAGAATACTGGAGTGGGTTGCCATGCCCTCCTCCAGGGGACCTTCCCAACTCAAGGATCGAACCCAGGGATGGAACCCAGGCGTCCCACATTGCCCTGGCCATCCCAGGGTGGTGCCCATAAGTTCTTCTTGTTTTACCTAAGCTAGTATGAGCTAAGCTTAATCACTTGCAGAGTCCTGTCAGTCAACCTTCCCTAGAGAGGAGACCACTCAGGGGGGCCTTTTTCCCTTTCCTCAAATACTTGGAGGCCTTCATGGGGAGGAGGGAACATGGGCCAGAACTGGGATTGAGACATGGGAGATGGAATGAGGCAGATGAAGGATGGAAGAAGGAAGTGCTTTCTGAGTCAGATCCTTCCAGAGACAGCAGGACCTGCTTCCACAGAGAGTGAGCTGAAGACCCCCTGGTAGGGAAGGGTGGAGCAATCCAGGCCTGAGATGGGGACGGTTGGACTACTAGCCTATGAAGTTGCTTCCTTTTCTGAGTCTCTGATTCTATGCTACTCTCTAAGCCCTGTCCAAGGATGTCACCTCCCTGCTGCAGTGACCAGGCATGCTCAAAGTCACCTCTCAGCTGGAAGCATGGGGCGGGGGGTGGACAGGTGGGTGCTCGGGGCCTGTGAGCCTGTTCTCAGCCCAGGTGTGGTAACTGGCTGTCCACAGGTCAGGCTTCTAGAACAGGAAAACTCAATGACCCAAAGTGGCGCCTGTCTGAATCTCTCCATCACTGTGGTGGTTTATGCCCTTTGCCTGCAAACATCCCCGAGGGGCAGGGCAGACGATCTTGGCGAGGCTGAGGTTAGCCTGAAGAATTTCCTGGCCCTTATTCTAGGGGCAGCTTCTTCCCCAGGAAAGATGAGCACTTCGGAGAGGAGACCAGAGCCATGAAGTGGAGCCGAGTGTCGGACCTAGAAAAGTAGAGGCCTGAGTGAGACGGAGGTGCTGATATCCCCTCCTCTCCTGCCAACTCTGAGTGGAATCACCAAAAAAGGTACATTGTGCGGGGCGGAGGTGGGGGGGGATGGGAGGGGGAGGGCGGAGGGGTGGGGCAGGGGAAGGGCGGTGAGGACCGCAGGAGGATTAGAAAGGAAAAGAGGTTCACACTCTGCATTTTGAGGAGTTTCTACACGCCATGCTGTGCTTAGTCGCTCAGTCATGTCCGATTCTTTGCGACCCCATGGACTGTAGCCCACCAGGCTCCTCTGTCCATGGGATTCTCCAGGCAAGAAAATTGGAGTGGGTTGCCATGCGCTTCTCTACTACACACTGCAGACGAGGGCAGTTTGGAAAAAGTCTCTGAACGCTAGGCGCCCCCTGACCCCAAGCATCTGGTGGGCTGGTGCTGCCAAGGGGCTCTTCCCTGAACTGTGGGTGGAAGCACCCAGGCATAGCACAGGCCACGCTGCTCTGGCCGCCCGGACACAACGACCTCACCGGCTGGTAGACAGAGGCCCGGTCAAGTGTCCCAGACCCGCAATGCACCGGCCGCGCACCTAGCCCAGCGCACTGCATGAATCCGCGGGCGCCTTCAGGCCGAGTCACCGGCCGGTTTGCAGAGGTGTTACTTCGGTTCTCCAGCAGAGGGCAGTAGTGTGCTCCAAGGAAGAGGCGCCCTTTTCCGAAGAGCACGGAAACCATTATGTTCTTTAGGCAGCAGGAATCTTGAAATGACAATCCTCCAGACCCAAACCTGAGAGTCAGATTCCTTTTTCTGTTTACAGAACTCTAATTTTAATCAAAGCAATACTTCACTTTTTAAAAATGTGAAATTGGTCTCTAAGACTCAACAAAAGCCAGCAGCCTCCTGTTCTCATCCACACCCCACCTTCAACCACTTCAAATGCTTTCGGCGTTTCTTCTGTTAATCTCCAGATTTCTAAAGAACCGGTTCTTGATTTCCTAGTTTTACACGTCATCTTCGACTGCTATGATGGAAGATGAGATTTATCTTTCTTAATCTACCCCAAGTTCTCCCCTTTCTCAAACATACACACACACACACATTCTCCTCTCTCCCAGCATGTTTGTCTCTCTGTTGTTATTCAGTCAGTAGGTCGTGTCCAACTCTTTGCCACACCACGGACTGCAGCCCGCCAGACCTCCCTGTCCTCCACTGTCTCCCGGAGTTTGCTTAAGCTCATGTCCATTGAGTCGGTGATGCCACCCAGCCATCTCATCCTCTGTTGTCCCCTTCGCCTGCCCTCAATCTTTCCCAGCATCAGGATCTTTTCCAGTGAGCTGGCTCTTCGCATCAGGTGTCCAAAGTATTGGAGTCTCAGCTTCAGCATCAGTCCTTCCATTGAATATTCAAGGTTAATTTCCTTTGGGATTGATGGGTTTGATCTCCTTACTGTCCACGGGACTGTCAAGAGTCTTCTCCAGAACCGCAGTTTGAAAGCATCAGTTCTTTGGCGCTCAGCCTTCTTTATGGTCCAACTCTCACATCCATACATGATTCTAGAAAAAACATAGCTTTGACTCTACTGACCTTTGTCAGTAAAGTAATGTCTCTGCTTTTTAATGCACTGTCTAGGTTTGTCATAGCTTTCCTTCTAAGGAGCAAGCGTCTTAATTTCATGGATGCACTCACCATCCATGTGATTTTGGAGCCCTAGAAAATAAAATCTGCTATTGTTTCCACTTTTTCCTCATCTATTTGCCATGAAGTGATGGGACTGGATGCCATGATCTTAGTTTTTTGAATGGTGAGTTTTAAGCCAACTTTTTCATTTTCTTCTTTCACCCTCAAGAGGCTCTTTAGTTCCTCTTCACTTTCTTCCATAAGGGTGGTGTCATCTGCATATCTGAGGTTATTGATATTTCTCCCTGCAATCTTGATTCAGGCTTGTGCTTCATCCAGCCCAGCATTTCTCATGATGTACTCTGCATATCAGTTAAATAAGCAGGGTGACACTATACAGTCTTGTCTACTCCTTTCCCAATTTTGAACCAGTCCATTTTTCCATGTCTGATTCTATCTGTTGTTTACTGACCTGCATACAGGTTTCTCAGGAGGCAGGTAAGGTGGTCTGGTATTTCCATCTCTTTAAGAATTTTCCACAGTTTGTCGTGATCCACACAGTCCAAGACTTTAGCCTAGTCAATGAAGCAGATGTTTTTCTGGAATCCTCTTGCTTTTTCCTATGATCTAATGAATGATTTGTCTCTCCATATTTTGTTAAATCCATATTCTGGATATTCACATGCCTTCTTTGCCTATGATATCTCTGCCATCTCTGCACAGATGGAATGCCTTATTTACCATCATGATTTTCCACCCTATGTTTCTTCTGACCAAGATACTCATTTCATAGCAAAAGAGTGACAGTGGGCTTGGGCCCCTCACTGGGTACTCCATCATCCAGAAACTGGGAGCCTAACTGGTAAGTGGAAGGACCTTTAGAAGACTCAGGTAATGCTACTTGAGAGAGAACGTCCTGAAAGGTTGAGGTTCTGCCTTAACAGGAGGCAGAATGTGCTTTCACTCAGCAATCAATATAAGGTGTTTCCCCACCCCTGTCCACAGTAAGTGGGCCAGGAAACACTGAGGGGATGCGGCTTTTCCCACCATGGTACTTAATAACCGCTGCCAGAATTTCTGCTTCTTGTCCCCATGACTTTGAACTCTGATGATTTGGAAATCTTTGTTCCTAAGGGAGAAACTAAGGAGGAAGAAGCCCACTTCCTTAGGGATCAGAGACCCAGCCATGTGAGATGCCGTCAGCAGCCAGGCAGCACCCTCGGCCCAGAAGTCTCAGGGACAGCCATGCAGAGCCCTCCCCGGAGATGCCAGCCCTGGCCTTGCAGCAACCCTCCAAAGAGATCTGAGTCCCAGCCCTGGGCTCACCTCCTCCAAGAAGATCCCTTCCCCTCCTCCTCTACCCCGAGGCGGGTAGCTGTTTCCCCAAGGTACCATCTCTGTGATTCCTCAGAGTTTCTGCTCCGTCCTCCAGGACCTGTTTAACCAATTCTCTCTGTATTCCTCATTCTGTCATAAACGAGTGTGGTTTCTGTTTTCATGGCTGGATCCCAACTGATACAGCCATGAGTAAGTCAATATGGTAAATCCAACTTTTAATGCTTGGGGGTTAAAAAGGAGACAAGTTATGCTCCAATTCTTATAAAAATGTTTCTTTTCTTTGCCAAATACTTATATACTTTGCCATGAACTTTACAAAATGTGAGTAGAATCTAGATGAAGAAAATTACAAAATGTAGTTTTGTAGTAAGCAACAGAAAATATAACCTGAACCAATGAAAAAACATATTATTATAGGAAGAAAGTATCAATATTATTGAGATATCAATAATAACCCATAGTAAGTAAGTGTTAGTCGCTCAGTCGTGTCCGACTCTTTGTGACCCCATGGGCTGCAGCCCACCAGGCTCCTCTGTCCATGGGATTTTCCAGGTGAGGATACTGGAATGGGTGGCCATTTCCTTCTCCAGGGGATCTTCCCAACCCAGAGATCAAACCTCGGTCTCCTGCACTGCAGGCAGATTCTTTACCAACTGAGCCCCATATAAATCTACAAATGTAATGAAATTCCAGTCAATATCCTATTGGGCCTTTTTTTTTTTTTTTGAAGCACAACAAAGTAAGTCTAAAGTTTACCTGGAAGAATAAATCATCAGTGCTCAATAAAATATTCTGAAGAGGGGAAGCCTGCCTGCAAGTTATTAAAATGTTTTACAAAAACTCAGTCAATAAAATAGTGTGGTTTAGTTCTATATCCAGTAATGGTGAAATGGCTTTCATTGAATTAAACATTCCTTCAGGTAACAAATACTCTGAACAAAATATTTTAAAAATTATTTCATTAAAGAGTGAAAAATAACAAATCCAGAATTGTAAATCCAGGAAAAAATATATCCTTTAAGCAAGGGAAATAGATAGGTCAAATAAATAAAAACTGGGAGAACTCGTGGCCAGCAGAGCTGCTTGCTCTACTAGAAATACCAAAAGAAGCTCTTCAGGCTAAAGGGAAATTATACTTAAAGGAAATATGTTTACAGGAAGGAATGGGCTCCCAAAATGGTAAATTGAAGAAAAAACATATTTTATTCTCTTAATTTATTTAAAAGGCATAAAACCACCAATAACAAGTGTATTTTAAAAATCAAATACTTTAAAAATAAGAACAATGAAAAATTGCAAGATATATACACTGAAAACTATAAATCATTGTTGAGAGAAATTAAATAAGACATAAAAATGGATAGACACTCCACATTTATTGATTGGAAGACTCAATACCATTTCTTTCTTAATACCAGTATCTCTCCTAACTGACAGATTCAGGGCCATTTCAATCAAAAGCCTAGAAGGATGTTGAAAATCTGATTCTAAAATACACAGAGGAATGCAGAGAAACCAGAATAGCCAACATGGTCTTGAAGAAGAACAAAACTGGGGGATTCATACAACTAGGTATTACAACTTAAATACAAAGCTACAGTGATTAAGACGCCTGTATGACTTGGCACAAGGATAAACAAATAGAAGAATGAAGTAGGACAGAGTCAGCAACAGACCCACATTTATATGGTCAATTGATTTTTGACAATGGGCCACTGCATTTCAGGGGATAAAGGCTGCCTTTAGAATAAGTGTTCTAATGTTCCTAAATCATTTGGCTATCCATATGGGTAAAAGTGAGCCTTGATACTTACCTCATATTGCACAAAATTAATTTGAAATGGATCATGGATCTAAGTGCGAAAGACAAAACAACAAGGCTTTTAGATGAAAACATGAAAGAATATATTTATGACCTTGGGATGGGCAAATTCTTAATGAGAATGTAACACATGAACCATAAAATAGACTTCATTGAAATTGAGAACTCTGTTCATTAAAAGACACCAGGAGAGTGAAAAAGCAACTCGCCACATATTGAAAGAAGTTATTCACAACAGAAATTTATCTGAAAAGTAAATAAAACAAAACCCCCCAAAACCAGTTAAACACTGGGCACAAAACTTAAGCACTTTACAAGACAGGCTCTCCAAATGGCCAGTAAACACATTAGAAGGTGCTCAACCTCATTATTCATCAGGAAAAAAACAATATAAAGCCACAAGGAGACATGACTACATATCTAAAATGAGTAAAAATAAAGCTTGATAATACTAAATGTTTCCAGTTATGTGGAACATTTGGGACTCTCTCATATATTGGTTTGGGGAAAGTAAATTGATATGATTAATTTAGAGAACTCTGAAAATTTTGCATCAAGTTAAACATACACTTACCCTATCATCAAGCAGTCTGAATCCTAGGTAACTATCCAAGAGATATTAGTTCGTGTCCATCAAAAAAGGCACAAAAACATTTATAGCAGCTTTGTTCAAAATAGCCAAGAATTGGACAAAAGTTAAATGTCCATCAACAGTGAAATGGATCACTGGTATATTCATACACGTGAACATTGCACACCAATGCAAGGGGCAAACTTCTGTGTTTTCAACAATATGGGTGTATCTCCGATGTAATGATAATCCCAAGGAGTAGACGTCAGAATCCACATACTATAAAGTTCTGTTTGCATGCAGTTCAAACTGGCAAAACTCACTTGTGATAGAAGCTGAGCAGTGGTTGTCTCTGGGCCAGTGAATGCACCAAGGGGCCTTTGGGGCTGGAATTGTCCTGTTTCTTGGCTCGGGTGTTGGTTATATAGAGGGTACAATTTCGGAGCAAAAATAGGATTTGTGCAATTTTCTGTGTGTATGTTATACATCAGTGAAAAATTCAAAGATAGAATGCTACTAAGGAAAGTTACTTATAATGGGAGGGGGGAAATGAGCATACTCATTCTTTGTTGGTATAATTAAAAATCAATGCAAAGTTTTGGAGGGAAATTTAAGGAAAAATCTTAATAGTACATATGCTATTAATATTTGCTCATGAATTCTTCTCTAAATTATCCCTAAACCGGATAAATACACAAAGATGTCATCAAAATCATTACACCATTATTTACCATGGTAAAAAAAAGAATTATTAACACCTAAATTTCTCACAATATATTGAATACAATGCAGCTATTAAAAGTCCTATTAGGGGCAAAAAATTACTGACTTGTGAAAATGTTCATGGCATATTGCTCAATGAGAAGAGCATGCTCAAAATAATGCATGCAACATGATGCTATTTACAACAGTTAGAACGCTTTCAGCTGCAAATAAAAAACACTCACCTAAAACTTGTTCCAACGTTAAGGGCAATTTATTACCTCACGTTACAGGAGTCCAAAAATAAGGGTTGGCTAATTAAGTTGTTCACTAATGTTTCCAGGACCTGAGTTTCTTCCTGGGTGTTGATTTTTATTCCCAGTCTAGTCCCTTCTTGCTTGGTAAATGGTTGCGGTGGCTTCCAGAATGTCCCCCTCACAGAGCCAAGTCTAGGTGGAAAGAGGACCATCACCTCCCGTGGATCTCTTAGAACAGGAGAAACATTTCCTCAAAGTCGTCTCTGCTGTATCTCTCTGGCCAAACTGTCCATGCCTAAACCAATCATGGGAGAGGGACAGGAGAATGAGCTCTCATCACTCAAAGAAAATTCTAATTTTTTAAAAATAATACTTTAAAAATGAAAATGACCTTGAGAATCATTCAACTACTCCCCTAGAACTTTGTAGATTGGAAAGATATGTTTCTAAAAAGTAGAATGACAGCTTAAGAAGCTACAGTCATTTCCTTTCCATTTCTATTTCCATTTTGTTCCATGATCTTCTCATAATCTGCCCCTGGGCTATTCAAAGTCTGGCTTCAAAATGATGCTCTAATGGGAAGAACTTCTAAGTACATTGAGGTCAATCTCTTACAGGAAACCCAGAAAGAGAGCAACTTACCAAGCTTGTTCAACTTACCAAGGTCATCCAGCTAACCATGGAGAAGCTCCTAAACACAGCAGTGAATGCTCTGGAAATCGCCTGATGGATACACAGCTCCAGTTCCTGAAGTCATCCAGGAGACAGCAAAGGCTGAGCAGGAGTTAGAGACACCAAAGGCTCAGCCATCTTACTGGGGAGAGAGGAGTAACAGCTGGTCTAGGGATGGGTCACCCACTCCCCCAAACCACCCCCAAATTAAAGGTAAATTTCTCTCTGTGGTATCATCTCTCTGCTGTACCTCTGACCTTGCCTTCTTCACTGGCTCCAGTCCCATGGGCTGGAAACATGCCCAGACTTCTCCTATCCTTAAACCAAAAACAAAACCTTTAACCCTGCCCTTTCTCTCCACTGCATTTTATCCAAATAGCTCAAAAGATTAATCTACATGTCTTTTGTTTTTCCTTCTAATTTCTCACATCTAATTTTCTCCTCAACTCATTCTTATTCTTGTCTTCCCTGGCATACCACTGAAACTTCTCTTGCCAAGGACAGTGACCTCCTATCATGAAATCTCAGGATCTCCTTAAGTTCTTATCTTACTGCATGTCTTTATTGCATTTAACTCTATTGGTTACTTTCTCTTTCTGAATGCTCTACTGTTTTGGTTCTCAGGATATCTTGTTCTATGTGTCCCTCATAACTTTCTGTCCACAACTTTTCTTTTCATGGGAAAGGAGATGGATAAAGATATATTCCTGGTGACATTGTTTGAACACCCAGAGCCTGCCATGCCTGAAGCCCACACTAGATTTTTTTCTTAGTTACACTAGCCAATGTGTTTTTCTTTTCCTCAAACTAGTTTTAGTTGGGGTTCTGAGGCTGGCCAATGGAGCTCAACACAGCAGTGAAATCTCCTCCTCTGATAACTCCTTTCCTTCTGCTACTGGTACCGGCAGCACTAACTATAGTACTAACTACATACACATTCTCGAAGAGCATATAGCAGAGGCTGGAAGTATAATTAACGAGGAGCCATCTAAGAACTGGCAACTTAGATGCTCCACACAAAGACACTGGCCTCAGCACACACCCCAATTCTAAGGTCTCATTTGGTGCAGGTAGTGCATTAAGTCAAATGGGTCTTTGCCACCTGAGCAGTCCCACAACCACCAAAACTAAGATGGGAATCCTCTATCTGCAATACTTTGCAAAAGTTCAATACATTGTTGGCTTTGATATTTCTCAAATCATCTTTGAATTCCTAGAGTAAAATATGTCAAGTTAAGTAATTCCCTTGATATAATATTGCATTCTTCCCTGGTGGCTCAGACGGTAAAGCGTCTGCCTACACAATGTGGGAGACCCAGGTTCAATCCCTGGGTCGGGAAGATATCCTGGAGAAGGAAATGGCAACCCACTCCAGTACTCTTGCCTGGAAAATCCCATGGATGGGGGAGCCTGGTAGGCTACAGTCCATGGGGCCGCAAAGAGTCGGACAGGACTGAGCGACTTCACTTTCACTACTGTTGCAGTCAAATTGCTGGTATTGAACAGACTTGTGTTTGCCAATGGGGCATGGGTGGCAGAGGGGAGGATTGGGAGTCTTGGATTAGCAGATGCAAAATATTATATACAAGATGGACAAACAACAAGGTCCTACTGTATAGCACAGGGGAGGATGGACTATATCAACATTCTGTGATAAAGCATTTGGAAAAGAATATGAAAAAGAATATGTATATATCAGAATCACTTTTCTGTACAGCAGAAAAACACAGCATTGTAAATCAACTATATTTCCATAACATTTTTATAGATTGATAATGTTATAGACTTTGGTATGAGTGAGTTTTCTTAGTTGTGGAATCAGGTTTATGTTCATCTCAATAACTTTTTGTTTTCATTTGCTTCCTTTTTGTAACAGCTGGAGATTATTTATCAATGCAATATGCTCATGAATCTTAAAGAACTTAGGAGTAGATTGTTTAAAGTCTTCTTCTGTTTCCTGCATTAACTCTACTTCAGCATGGGCCATTTGGTCTGATTATTCAGTTTAGGCTATTGATTCTCTTCACACATCAAAGGGGTTTTCATTATCTGTCCCTTATAAACAAAAGGACTTATAAACAAAGGACTGGATTGATCACCATCAGTAGCTGATGTGAGCTCCCTCAACAACTGTGTAGGTGAGTCGTCCTTTGATCTCTGTACGTGTGCTTTGCCCTTGAGGGTGGCCAGAGGTATAAGGAGACTTAGGTGAGCTGTGCCCCAGCTGTATGGGAAAAAGGCTGGCAGAGTTTCCCTCCAGGGAGCCTGGGCTAGGAAGCACACTGGCACCATGAAGCTATTGATATAATTATGACTAAATAATTACATAAGAGGATGATGGAGGAAAAAATAGCTACTAATTCTGACATACCAAAAGAAGGCATTGATACAACTCAATTTTCATTGCTCATATAAGCTCCTACTAAAATAGGAATAGGAGGAGAGGATAAGAAAGAGATTATCAGAAACCTATAGGCTTCCCAGATGGCGCCCGTAGTAAAGAACCCCCCCTGTCAATACAGGAGACACAGGAGACGTGGGTTCGATCCCTGGGTCGGAAAGATCCCCTGGAGGAGGAAATGGCAACCCACTCCAGTATTCTTGCCTGGAGGATCCCATGGACAGGGGAGCCTGGAGGACTACAGTCTATATGGTCACAAAGAGTTGGACACAACTGAAGTGACTTAGCACACAGCACTCATAGAAAACATAAAAGCAGGTGAAAACCTGGCATCAGGAACAAAACACTGTCCCCACTCCTAATCGTCATTGTTTGAAGCTAATGTGATAATATAAGAAAACTGACTAAAATTCATGAATATTTAAAAGGATGAGCCAAAGTAATTATTTTCGTGAGACCTTATCAAAAAAATTCAAGAGCATCAACTCAAAACTGTTATAAATAATATGTGATAGCTAGTCAGAATATACATTTATACAAGGCAGTGGCTTTCCAACGTAACAGCAAGGACAAATTAGAAAGTAAAAGCAATTGTGGAGATCTTACCCACAAGAGCAGAAAATGCTATAAAATATCTGGGAACAAGCCTAGCAAGCAGTATATTAGGTTCATAAGAAGCAAACTATAAAACCTGACTGAAGATTGTAAAAGAAGACTTGAATACAAAGGAGAAACGGGCCACATCCCTGAAGGAAAACTCGATATTGTAGAAATGTCAATTCTCCTCCAATTATTCTATCAATTGAATGGCATTTCATCAAAATCCTGATGGCTTCCTCCCCCAAACCCATCATCCCGCTCTAAACTTGGGAAAGGCATCAGATAAACTATGATAGAGAGGCATTCTACAAACGCCTGACCAGTGCTCCTCAAAATTGAGGCCATCAAAAAGAAGGAAACCCCGAGAACTGTCACAGTCAAGAGCAGCCCAAGGAGATGTAGTCTCCTGTGTGGAATCCGGGAACAGAAGGATGACTCTAGGCCAAAAGTAATGACATCTAAATAAATTGTGAACTTCAGTTAATAATAATGTATCAACATTGGTTCACGAATTGCAACCAATGTCCCACACTGATGAAAGATGTCAATAGGACAAACTAAGTGAGGAATATATGGAAATGCTCTGTGATATATCTTTGCAATTTTTTTGTAAATCTAAAACTGTTAAAAATAATAAAACCTATGTTCTAAAAATTAAAAATCCGAATGAGATATTTTTGAGGGGGTGGGGGGTGGAAAGAAGGAGAAACTGTCAACTTTAAAGTTTACTTGAAATGATACCTGGATGATGACAGACAAATTTTCCATTTAAGATTAATGGGTGCCTACCAATTAAGGTAAAGTGCAGAGTTTCCACCTCATCTCGTCTTGAAGATCAGCCCAACCCAAAAGTAGGAAAAAAAAAAAAAGCAACACTAAATCCACCTTGCATGAGAAGAGGATGAATCAGAAACCTAAGGTCTCTAGGTGAGCAGATGGGAGGGGGCTGGAGGAAGAGACGCAGAACCAGAGGAGCAAGAATCAAATCTAAGGGTCCAGTGGGGGCCACAGGAAAGGAGGAAGCCAGTTTGTTCACCACCACCGAAAGGCTCGGGAATAGAAAGGACCAGGTCCCTAAGAAGGTTGTGGTGAAGCCTGTGGCTGAAAATAAAGGGATATTTTTTCAAAACCTTATACAAAATGCAGTGAGACCCCAAGATTACCCATCCCAAGCACACCCATGGCAGCCAAGGGGCTATCCTTCTCCTGTTCCTGAAGACCACTAGAGATTCCTTTTCTAAAGAAATGGACACAGAAAGTCTAACTTGGTTTCAGCAGGCACTGAGGAAGGTGGAAGGGTGCTGAATTGAAAACAGATGAGTAAGGAGACATCGGAGACCTCCAACTTCCTCCTCATTCAGGTCCCAAACTAGAGGTCCCTCTGCTCTGGCATCACTTTGAAGTCAGCCCAGGACTGGACTTATTGCCCCCAACTCCCAGCCATGTCCCCTGCACACACATCCCCTGGTAGCAGGGTGGAGGAACATTCTTTATAAATGAAGTGAAGACTTATGCCACCAGGGGACTCGGCCAACTTCAGCTTCCAGTAAGCCCTGTGCACAAATTCCACCCTCCTGATGCCTCCCAGAGGACACTCGGTGCCTCGCTCTCAAATATGAAAAGGCAGCCAAGGATCATTGGACACTTGAAGACAATCCTAACATGCAAGAGAATACAATAAATAGGAGAGAAAGAAGCTGAAGAAAGCAGCTAATTCACAGAACAGGAGGGGGAAGAGGATATTTCTAAAGAACAAACATTGCCTCCATTAGAAAGAAAAGAGGCTATAAGAAACCAAGAGCAAGAAATCCTGTTTCTTGATGGAAATTCAGACAATGAAAGCTGAATATATACATATTTATGCACACACACACATATTGGCCTCACCCCACACAGCATGCAGGATCTTAGTTCCCAGATCAGGGATCTAACCAGTGCCCCCTGCAGTGGAAGCAGGGAGTCTTAACCACTGGACTGCCAGGGAAGTCCCCGGGGTTAAATTTTTTAAGAAAAGGTTTAAGTGTTGAAAGACAAGGTCATGGAAATCTCCCAAAAAGTACAAAAAAAAAAAACAAACAAACAAAAAATGTGTGGTATATCAATGGAATGAAATGCTACTCAATACTAAAAATGGACAAACTGCTGGCTCAAGCAACAACATAAATGAATCTCGAAACATCCTGAACAAAGAGTTGTAAAAACAAATACATAATATAGTAAAAACCAGGAATATGTGACAGAGAGTCCAGGCAGTGCATAAAGCCTATAGTATTCACCATCTGACTCTTATCAGAAAGATTTCTAATCCACCAGGTAAGAAAAAAAGTGTAGGAAAAAACAAAAGGTTCTAATAGATAATCTAAAAAGTCTGAGGATGTTGAAAATTGTAGTGAAAGGCATTCTACAGTGTTAGAATAAAATCTTAGATGTTAAAAAAACAAAGCAAATGCAAAAAAAAATGGGTCTATTATGAACTCTAGGAAGAACAAAAAGCTATAAAATCAAGGTAATTTAATAACAGTGTGTTCTTGGCTTAGCAGTTCACAACACTGACATGCTCATTACAATGAAAACACTTGGTAGGGACACAAGTCACCATTAAGATGTTACCAGATTGAGCCCAAGGTGGTGTTGGATGGGGGGCATCAGGGAATCGGGAGTGTAAATGAATGGAAGACTCATCTTCCATGTCAGAAAATCAGCAGATAATGTTTGAAATTACTTACTCAAAAGCTAGCACTATAAACATATAACTTGGAATATGAAGGCAAATATCATCTAGGAGTTAAAATCTCTGCCTCTGGGAATTAGATCAAGTTAATTAAGTAGAGGCTGTGTCCTGTCTAATACTAAAATACACTATAAAGCTATAGTAATTGGAACCAGTTTGGTACTGTGCAAATAGATAAACAATCAGTGATACATAATAGAGAAGAAATAGGCTTGTGTATGGTATAGAAATTTAGCATGGGATACAGATGGCACTGTAAAACAATGAGAAATGGATGAATTACCCAGTAACTGGTGTTAGGACAACTACTTATTCACTAAGGGAAAAAAAGTTAAATCTCCATGTTACACTCTGCACCAAAATAAATCCCAGGTGGGCCAGATTTTTTTTTAATATTAAAATTAGAAGAAAATCTAAGAGAATATTTTTATAATTTTCTGAAGGAGGTCTTTCTGACAGCAGGAAACCAAAACCTTTAAATTTCCATATAGCAAAAAACATCATAAATACATTTACAAATATTTCTGAATTGAGAAAATAGTGATAGAAATTTCAAAGACTTTTGTTATCCTTAATATGTAAGCTACATTTATGAATCAATAAAAAGACACAAGATCCCAAATTTAGACAAAGCATGTGATCAAGCAATTCACAAATGAGACACGAGAAAAATGCTCATCTTGCTATCAGTACCATGTGATTTAAAGAAACAATGAGACAGATCACTCTCACATCAAATTACTGAAGATTAAGCAGATGGATGATGTTCAGTGTAAGGGTTTAGAGAAACAAGCAGGCTCTCACAAAGCCAGTGAGAACTGACATTGGTACAACTTTTCTGGAGGGCAATTTGGCAAAATTTTTCAGGATGTGAAGCTGGGCACATGCTTTGTCCACTTCTGGAAATAATTTCAAAGAAATAATGAGAGAAGCACATAAAATATACGTCTAAGGGTGTCTGGAGGCTGAGCGCCTAAGAATTGTTGCTTTCAAATTATGGTGCTGGAGAAGACTCTTGAGAGTCCTTGGACAGCAAGGAGACCAAACCAGTCAATCCTAAAGGATATCAACCCTGAATATCCATTGGAAGGACTGATGCTGAAATTGAAGCTCCAATACTTTGGCCACCTGATGCGAAAAACATCTTTTCACTGGAAAAGACCCTGATGCTGGGAAAGATTGAGGGCAGGAGGAGAAGGGGGCAACAGAGGATGAGATGGATGGATGGCATCACTGACTCAATGGACATGAGTTTGAGCAAACTCTAGGAGACTGTGAAGGACAGGGAAGCCTAGTATGCTGCAGTTTATGGGGTGGCAAATAGTCAGACATGAATTAGCTACTGAATAACAACAAAGACCTGTTCCACCAGTTTCCCGGGAGCACAGACTTGCCTCACTCTCCACCCTGAATTCCCTTCGGGGCATGTTGAAGGTCAAGAGCTACAGCAGCACAGGGTTCAATCTCTGCAGAGGCAGATGGCAAATGCCCTTGTTGTTCAGTTACTCAAGAATCTTCTCCAGCACCGCAATTTGAAGGCATCAATTTTTCGGTGCTCAGCTTTCTTTATGGTCCAATTCTCTTATCTGAACATGACTACTGGAAAAACAATAGCTTTGACTATACGGACCTTTGTTGGCAAAGTGACGTCTCTGTTTTTTAATATACTGTCTAGGTTTGTCATAGCTTTCCTTCCAAGGAGCAAGCATCTTTTAATTTTGTGGTTGCAGTCACCATCAGCAGTAATTTGGAGCCCAAGAAAACAATCTGTCACTGCTTCCACTTTCCCCTTCTATTTGCCATGAAGTGATGGGACTGATCTTAGTTTTTTGAATGCTGAGTTTTCAGCCAGCTTTTTCACTCTCCTCTTTCACCCTCATCAAGAGGCTCTTTAGTTCCTCTTCACTTTCTGCCATTAGAGTGGTGTCATCTGAATATCTGAAGTTGTTGATATGTCTCCTGGCAATCTTGATTCAAGCTTATGATTCATCCAGCCCAGCATTTCACATGATGTACTCTGCATATAAGTTAAATAAACAGGGGGACAATATACAGCCTTGTCCTACTCCTTTCCCAATTTTGAACCAGTCAGTTGTTCCAGGTAAGGTTCTAACTGTTGCTTCTTGACCAGCATACAGGTTTCTTAGGAGACAGATAAGGTGGTCTGGTATTCCTAGCTCTTTAAGAACTTAAATACCCTTGAAAAGCGGCAATTTGTAGTTGACAGTAGAATACAGTAGAAGGAATGGTATGCCAGTCTGAAATTAGGTTATAAAAGATGATCACTTTCTTCTGCCTCTATCTCTCTGATCATTCACTCCAAGGAAGACCAGCTGCCATATCAGGAGCAGTCCTACTGAGATGCTCAAATCAAGAATCTAAGCTCTCTCTTCAACAACCACAGGAATAGGGTGATCAGCTTGCCCTGGTTTGCCTGAAGCCAACCTGCTTTTAAAGCTGAAAATCCCATATCCTGGGAATCCTCCTCATTCCCAGGCAAACTTGCATCATGGGTTATCCTACATGTGAGAGAGTTTGGAAGTGGACTCGCCAGCCCCAGGCAAGCCTTCAGCCCAGCTGACAACCTGGCAAGCCCCAGCTGACAATCCGACTGCAACCTCTCGAGCGATTCTGAGCCAGAACCAGCCTGCCAAGCTGCTCCCAGGATTCCTGGTTCTCAGAGACCGTGAGGTAGGGAAGATGCCCTGGAGAAGGGGATGGCTCTCCACTCCAGTATTCTTGCCTGTAGAATTCCATGGACAGAGCTACAGCCCGTGGGGCTGCAAACAGTGGGACATGACTTAGCAACTGAAGAATAACAATAACAACAACATTGATTTAAGCAACAAGGAACCTATTAAAAGGAGTTAAGGTAGCTCATGACCCTCTGAAAAGTTGAAGAACCAAGTGCGGGGTGCAAAGAGACAGAGTCACAGCCAAGACCAAGCCACAGAACCAGTGAGGACGCTGCCCAATACTGCTGACAGGTACTTCCTGGGGCTTGTACCACCAGCCCCTGCAGCTCTTCCTAATCCAGCTACAGGCTCTCCTGCCCTGGAGAACTGACTCTAGTGCAACCCGACTCTCACCAGAAAGTATCATCCAGGGTCCATGTCTCTATGTGTCACTAGATTCCAGTTCAAAGGTGGGGGAACTCATCTAACTGGCTGAGGCTCCATCAAGTGTCTGTACCCTACCTTTGAGCTACTATAACAAAGCACCACTGGCAACTTAAAAACCACAGAAAATTATTTCTCACAGTTCTGGAAGCTGGAAGTCCAAGATCAGGTTGGGTCTAGTGAGAATCCACTTCCTGGTTCTTGAACGGCTATCTTCTGTTTGCGTTCTCCTTGGTGGGAAGGTCAGGGGAGTTTTCTGAAGTCTCTTTTATAAGGGTGCAAATCTCATTTATAAGGACCCCACCTTCATGACCTATGCACCTCCTGGAAGGGAATTTTTGATGTTTTCAGATTCTCTAGTGGGCATGGGGGCGGGCACACCCTGGGTCTCTCCAGGGCGCAGAAGGATGGGAATTTCCCCAGTCACTGGAAGGGAAGTCAGAGGCTGGGCAGCCAGAAAAAAAGACAGGTCCACATCAACCTCATGAGCAGGGGGGACAGCTAAATACCATGGTTTATGAACACACCTACCCACTCACCTGGCACTTGGTCAATGTTAGCAGCCACATGGCGGCCAAGGTGATGGTGTGAAAACATAAGTGAGGTCCTGCGTGTCCCCGGCTGTAAAGCATCACTGGCTCCTGCTGCTGCTGCTAAGTCACTTCAGTCGTGTCCGACTCTGTGCGACCCCATAGACGGCAGCTCATCGGGCTCCCCTGTCCCTGGGATTCTCCAGGCAAGAACACTGGAGTGGCTTGCCATTTCCTTCTTCAATGCATGAAAGTGAAAAGTGAAAGTGAAGTCGCTTAGTCGTCTCCGACTCTTAGCGACCCCATGGACCGAAGCCTACCAGGCTCCTCCGTCCATGGGATTTTCCAGGCAAGAGTACTGGAGTGGGGTGCCATTGCCTTCTCCATCACTGGCTCCTACTGATGTCCAAATAATCCAATGCATGGAAAAGCATGGCCTAGATCCAATCCTTTCTCCTGCTCGTCTCCGTCTCTCTCTCCCCTTCTACACTAGGCTCACCTTGGGCCACGCCATACAACAAGCTTGGCTAGCTTCTGCTTCAGGGCCTTTGCACGGGCTGTGTCCTCTGCTGAGGGGACTCAACTACTCAACCGTGGGTGGGCCTGGCTCCTCCCCATTGATCAAGACCCCCATGAGATGCCACATCTCTGAGGCCTTCCCTGTCCGAGGTTCTAAAGCTGCTCTTTCACCCTCAGCCTGCATCCTAGTCATCTCACCTTGCCGGGCATGTGGTAGACAGTCCATAAGGGGCAGCGGCTTCTGTAGAAAAGAGGAGTCTATTTCCTGCCAAAACTCAGCAGGAGGAACAAATGAGGGACATCTTGGCGGGGGTGGGGGGGGGGTAGGGGACAGAGGTTTGTGCTTTCTGGGCAGTTGACAGGAGAGAGGCAAGCTGTTTGTCAGCAGAACCAAAAAATAGTCACGATGATCTGACCCAGGGCATTTGCTCTTAGTCGTCATCGGCAGCTGAGCGAGGAATCCCTTGGTTATAAGCCAGTCCCTCCTCCCTTCCAAGAGAGGAATCCCTCAGCTGTTGGGCGAGTGGACAAGACAAGACCAGAAGAGAACCATGCCTGGCTTAACACAAGGCCCATGGAATCCAACTCCCTTCAGCAAGCCTTCCAAATGTGGATTTATTTTAAATATTTATTTCTTGTCATTAAAAGTCGGGGGGAGGCATCTTTAATAAAAGGCAGAGAAAACAAAGCTGAGTCAGTAGGATTAGAAGTGGGAAAGGAGGAATAAGGAGGGAGCAACTGCCAAAGTTGCTGGGAATGGGGGTGGAGTCTGGCCCTGAGCTTCCTGGCAACCTGTGTAAAAAGGGAAACCTGATCAGTTATGCAGCTCTTCTCATTAGCAAGGGAGACGCTTGCCAGTTCCTCGAGGGAAATGCAGTTGATCTTTAGTCTGTTTTTTCCAGGCACTAAATCCTGAATGAAATTTCTCCCTCAAGGCTTTCAGAAGGGTCATTGATTGATGCAATAAATACGCATCCTTGGTTCACAGCAAATGTGGAAGTGAATCTCCAGTGATCCAGGGGGCATTTAAGTCGCAGCTCGGTGCATCTATGTTTTACTTGGGTTATCAATAGCAGGTGGAAAGGTCGCAGATTAGCTTTTCTTTCCGAAGATCTGAGCATCGTTCACTTAGAACATGTCAATGTCCTCACAGGGACCTAGAGGTGACTGGGATTGTTGGTACATTTTTTGTAGGGGGCAGTGATGAAGAACCTGACCTCCCATCACAAAGTCCTGGTCAGCTCCTATTGTGTGATATGCCCAAGAAAGAAACCAGGCAAATATTTTACCAACCATTAGGCTGAAAAGTTGTATTATGGAGAAGGATGACAAACCAGAAATGTCCAAGAGTGGACAGCATTGAGCAATGGAGTCAGGCAGATCTGGGTTTGAATCTTATCCCACTTCTAACTAGCTGTGTGGCCTCAGGCAAGTTTCTTAACCTCTCTGAGCATGATTTCCCTTTCTGCAAAAATAGTGATGATGCTGATTGCCTTGGATTATTGAGAGAGTCAAATGGTAAGGTCCCTGAAAGTATGTCACGTGCTCTATTCACTTCAACCCCCTTCGTACCACCTGACCCCCAACTAGTTCTCAGGGGATCTGAGTGGGGCTCCTGTTCATCACTTCTGTGCTTCAGGCCCAACTCAGCCCACAGAGGGAAGCTGAGGCCCAGCCTCACAAGGCCCACCTTGTCCAGACCACTTGTCTACAGGGATTACCTTCGGGCCCTGGGGTAATCACCCAAGGTAACTACCACTCTCTGCCCACGGACCCTGGGCATTCATGCCAGCCCTTGGCTGCCTTGGGCTCCTAGAAACTCTCCCAGTCTTGTTTCAGATTCCTTCCCAAGCTGTGGTGTTGATCATGTGGCTACAGGGCAGCTTCTTGAGGGAACAAGTGGTCCAAACTCTGTGTCACAGAGGAAGAAGCCGGAGCCCAGACAGGAAGAGTCACATGCCCCAGGTTCCATGGCAGGGGGGTGGCAGGCCGGATCTCAGACCTGAGTCTCTGAACCACGCAGACTCTCTGTGCCTCCCGAGTGTGACGACTGGAGCCTCCTGGCCTGCAATGCCCGAGGACCCAGCCTCACTCCAGAGTTGGAGCGTGGAGGCCAACTGTTCCTGGCAAAGAGAAGCCAGACTGGGCCAAATGGATGGGGAGATTTAAACAGAAAACCAGCACCACATGGAAAAATTCCCTCTTTGCCTCACTCCTCAGCTCATTCTCTCAAAGACCATTTTGCTTTTTGGAGGCTGTGACCACCTTCTCTCTTTATCCTCTTGGCTTTCTGGCCTGGAGTCGGCTCCTCTGCCCCACCCACTCTGGAGTCCAGTCATAGCTGGCCACATGTAACACACCCTGCTGCTTTGAGACTTGCAGGTCTCTGCCAGCGCTGTTTGCCTTCCTGGAACGCCATCCTAGCACTGGTGGAAATTCCAAGCCCCCGTCAGGGCCCACCTCTGACACCCTTTCCTTGGTGACTCCTTCTCAAAAGGAATACATGGTTTCCTCCTTGGTGTCCTTTCCTCTCCCTGCCCAACCACCTGGCCTCCAGCTTAATTCTTGAATTAATTTGAGTTAACTACCAGTTCCTCCATCTCCTGGCCAGACCAAGACCTCCTAAAAGGACCAGGTCTAACTAATCTTGGTACTCCCCAGTACCCAACACTCTGCCCGGCACTGAGCAGAAAGACTCAGGAAACTTTTTATAGTTATATTGAAAGTCATAGAATTCTGATGTTAATTACCATTACTTGAGCAACTACTATTAGCAGTGTGGTGCTAGGCTCTTTAAACAGTTTCATGGCTCCTCACAGGGAGCTGGCAATGTGGGTTGTTAACTGTGTGTCCCACTTTGCAGATAGGAAACTGAGGCTCAGAGAAGAGAAGTCCCATCCTCAAGACCACACAGGAAGTAGAAGATGAGGGATTTCAAGAAGGTGTGTTTGTGATGCAGAGTCAAGGGAAATAAAAGATGTGGTACGTACAGAGCTTCTCCCCTCAACCCCCAACTTCCAGACTCCAAGAGCTAGGAGAATGTCCTTGGGTCTGACCATGGATGCCATCTGGGACTCAGGCTCCCAGCCAGCAGGGAAACTGACAGGGAACTCTATCCTGGAGAGGAGATCTCCCCGGGGCGGTACCCACTGGAGGCCTCCTGTGCCAAGCCTTTCAGGGCTTCAGCGGATGTCAGACGGCCGGCAAGCCCCTCCCTAAGCAGCGCCCCGCCCAGGCGCGGTCCTGAGGTCAAATTCCACCTGACAACCATCTACTGGAGGTTACACCTCGGTTTCAGAGCCAGAGCAGCAGAGCCTCCTTTGACAGGAGAGATCTCGCACTTGGGCCCCTTGCCTTGCAGACAACGCCAGAAGAACACGGTTATTTTGGGAGTAATTGTTTTGGTTACGCCATCCCGCGGTGTTCTCTACTCCATCCTAACCCGTCAGGTTTCTAAGCCTGGAATAAAGCCTTTCAAGCTTTTAAACACGGTCTTTATGAAAATTCCGCCCGATCTTTTCCTTGCTACCTTGTTGCTCTGCGATGTTGAATCCCATTTCACAGATGAAGAAATGGAGGACCCAAGCAAGCGATTTCTGTTTAAACATCTTTCCCAAGACAGCCCGGGACCAGCAAGTCCGGTTCTCAGGATCTCAATTCCGGTAACAAATTCCGATTTGAAGAACACGTGCGGTTCGCGACGTTCAAACCGCAGCCCCACGGAAACAGTTAAACGTTTCAAATGAAACCCCCCAGCCCCCTTCCCCAGCTTTCAGCGGGATGCACCTGGCTTAACAGCTTCAGTTTGTATTTCCGAATAGGTGGGCATTCAAAGGGTTAAACCGGATCAGGAGGGGGCCAGTTGCGGGCAGCGGAGCCAAGAAAGGGTTAAAAATATCAACACATTTGCTCCCCCGTTTGGTTCACAAGGGGCAGCAACAGAAGTGGGGGAGCCAGGGAGCCCCCTCAATGAGTGATTTTTTAAAATTCTAGAACTTTTAATTCCGACCAAAAAAAAAAAAAAAGTGTCCCAGTTTGAAAGTTCTTTTAACCTTTTCTTTTTTTCATTATTTTTTTTTCTCTCGATTTCTCCGCGGGCTGGCTTATAAAAGTCGCCCTGTCCTTTTGGGTTCGAGGAACTGGGTTCCCCCCACCCCCGCTCCCCTCCAGGCAGGGCGCGGGACGGGGGCGCCGAGGGGACCCCGGGAGTTTTCTCCCGGGGCCGGGTTGGGACGCGCGGCTGCTGAGTCCCGGCTCCGGGCCCCTGAATTGGGGGGTCCGCGTCTGCCCCAAACGCCGCTTTCTTCCGTTTTCCATGTCATTTCCTGTACTAATAAGATGGTGGTCAAAGCAGGGGAGGAGAGCAGCAGCGAGTCGCCGCCGCCGCCGCCGCGCCGAGGCTGGCGCTGAAACTTTGCCGGGGCCCAGCGCGCCCGCAGCGCGGCCGCTCCCGCCGCGGGGGCCGCCAGCCGGGGCCGCGCCGCCTCCGCCGAGCCGCCCGCCCGGGCCCGCCCGCGCCGCCCGGGCCCCGCGGCCGCCGCGGCGCTCCCGGGAAGGTGAGTCAGCCCCGGTAGCCACTGTGGCCATTGAAAATGGCTTCGGAAAGCGCTCGGCAGTTTGCCAGCGCGCGCACGCGCGCGCCGGGGGGCCGCCGGGGCAGGGGCTGCGAGCGGCCGCGGGGGCGGCGGGCGGCCGGGGGGTGCAGCGCCCGCGGCGCGGGGGGGTCCGGGCGGCGCAGGAGCGGGGTGGTGGTGGCGGTGGGGGTGCGGCTCGCCCCGGCCCGAGGTGGGTTAACCCTTCGGCAGGTAGCTGCCGCCGCCGCCGCCGCTGCGGGACTCGGGGGCCGCCCCTCCGCCTCCTTCCTCCCCGCCCGCGCCCCGCTCGCTTGCTCGCTCGCCTGGTTACAATGTAGCCTTTGCTCTGCGCCGGCGTGCCGCCCGCTGACGGACGTGGCCGCCGACCAATGGCAGCGGCCGCCCGGGCCCCGGGCGTTCGGCCTGAGAACGCGGAGACACGGGCGGGGCGGGGCGCCTGCTGGCTGGACGGCTCGCCGCTACCGCTGGCCTAGTTCTCGGGGGGCGGTGGGGGTGGGTGGCGCGCTTTGGGCTCGGCCACTGGGGTTGCCGCGGACGTGGGAGGCACGACTCCTGCTGGGGTGCGGTGGGGGCCCTCTTTGCAACGCGTGCACGATTACCTGGTAAACGTGGTCGCTCCGGGGGCCATTTCTTTTAACACATTTCGCTTCCCAGGTGCGGTATAGACTCTTTGGGAAATCTCTCCGGAGTGTAGCCTCCATTCCAACTCCCCCCCCCCGCCCCCCGCCCCTCCGCAATCCCCAAGGTAGTCTCCTCTGCAGGCACTTGGCGGCCGATGACCTTTCTCCGGTCAAGGCCAGCACGCCCCAGGCAAGTGACTGCAAGGAGAATACAGAATGTCTTGAGCGCTGGTCGGTGCTGGTTTAAAAGTTGCTCGTGTCTTGTACGGGGTGGTATTGGGCGATAGGGGCTTAGACCACCCTCGGGATGGGCTGGGACTTCAGGGAGAAAAATGTTAAACCTCTCTTCTTTCTCAGATGCTTGTTTCATGTGGAGTAACGCTGTTGTATATAATTTAGAGTGGCTGAAAGGAAACACACCCAGCTCTTTGTCCCCGGGGACAGGGGGAAGAATGAGACAGGACTCTTGATGCCTGTAAACCTATTAACTGGGGGTTCTGTTTGTGCTGTAGCAAAAGAATTTTCCATGAAGCATGATGCCTGTGGCACCCAAGCTGTCCTTCGCCCTCATTTCCCCTTGAGAGAAAGGAAGGGGTTGGGGTTATGAGATCCATGGGGCAGATGTAACTTTCCTTCCCTGGAGAGTGGGGCATTATTTTTGCTCACTGACTTTCTCAGAGGTGGGTGAGCAGAGTCCTCTGTAGGCACCTGTCTGTAAACCTTCCTCTCTGGAATAGAGCCCAGGCTGGTTGCTTTAGTTTAATGAAAAAGGGCTTCTCCATTGGAGTCCTTCCCCTTCATACTGATCTGGGACTTTGGACTTGACACGGTTACCTTTGACCTCTTGGATCTTGCTCCTCCATCCCTAAAGTAGGCCAACAAAGCCTGTCTGGGCAGGCGGTTGTGAGATGAAATGAGACAGCACAGAGACAGTGCCTAGCCCTCAGCCCACAGTGAGTTAAGAAGTATTTTTCTTCCTGGGATTATTGCAGAACACTCTCCAGGGAATATCAGAATTGCCCAACAAGCCCCACCCGGGTCCATTCAGTCCCAAACTTGGTGGGGCCTCCAAGGGGCAACTGAGGCAGAATCCATGCTGCCTACCCTAATGACTGCTCAGAGATGGGGGGCTCCCCTCACTGGCCCCAGGGGTCCTTCATCAACCCTCACAGCTGTCACTTACATACTACTCCGACCTGAGTTACAGTTCTGTCCTCTTGACCTTTTGCATTGATGTGTTTCATAAATTTGTTGTCTCTGGTGTCAAGTAAGACTTCTAGCTTCTGAATCTTTCCTCACCTGGACTTAAATGGGGGGAGGGGGAGTTCCCCTGGTTCTAAGTTCTTGGCAAGTGTGAAGGAAGTGAAGACCACTGGATGAGTAGGCAGGAGTCATTCCTGTTTATTCAGCTGCCTCCTCTGCTCGTTCTCTTGACTGTCTCATAGTTATGACCCACACACAGAGTCCGAGGCTGTTCCATCATTTTCTTCCCTAAACCACCTCCAGGGCTCTCATCTTAGCCAAGGCTACCCCATCTTGCTAGTCCCTAAGGCAGAAACCTTGCTGTCTCCGTTCCCACACTGCAATCCACTGTATCTCCAGATCTAGGGAACTTCAGCTTATTAAATTGAATCCATCCACTTCTCTCTGTCTTCTCTTCCCTAGCATTTTGGTCAAACACTGCTGTCTATTCCCAAGACAATAGCACGAGCCCCCTAGCTCCACCTGTGACCTCCCCTCCACGTCAGTCTTAGGGTGGCAGAGTGATCTGTTCCCAAGAAGCTCACAACAGACTCCCCATTTCTGCATAAAGCATTGAAGTCTTCACAGTACTTGTGAGATAAAGAACCAAATTGTTCCCACGGTTTACAAGCCTCTGAGTGATGTGAGCCCTGTCCTTTCCTCGGCTTCGTCTTCCATCTTCCCTAGATCTCTCTGTTCTCCCCTGCACATGTCGGTCCCTCCTTCTGGAATACTGAACCAGTTGTGATCTAATGCATGAGTTAAGGTTGGGGGACAGCAAGATGGAGTGAGTATCTGGTGGTGCTTAATGCCACACCCTAAATATTTCCAGTTCCTCCAGGCAGGCGCGTGTAGGACTGACTGCAGCTCCCCTTGTGCTGGGCGGGGCTGTGTGACTGGCCGGTGAGTTGTGAACTACAGTGGCCCATGCCACTTCTGGTCCAGGGCATCTGGTTGCTGGCGTGAGGCCCTCCTGAGTGCTCTTTCCCTGTGGTGTGGCATCTGGCAGGAGGTAGGGTTGGTGGCTGCTTCTGCTGGCCTGGGTCCCCGTGTCTCTCCCTGAGTGGAGCCCCTCGGTGCCCCTTGATGGACGTGCAGCATGAGTGATGGTTAAGCCTTTGTTCTTTCAAGCCACTTAGATTTGGGGGTTGTTTGTTACTGCAGCATAACCTAGCCTGTCCTGACTGATACAGAGACTGGGGGAGCATTCTAGGCAGAGATGAGTACACACACACAGGCTTGGAAAAGCTCCTCCTCAGTGGCCAGGGTGATCTTTTTGACAAATAAATCTGAGTCTGTCAACCCCTGCCTGAAAAGCCTTCTGGAATCCTTCAGTTGCCCTTCAGACCCCATGGGGACACCATCTTGAACCCCTCCATTTATCATGTTCAGCCTCACGTAGTACTTTACTCACGTTTCCTCTGCCCTGGCCATGCATTCCATTTCAGCTGTGCAGGTCTCCTCATCCTTCATCTTTCAGCTTCAGCATCGCCTGCTCAGGGAAGCCCTCCCTGGTTAGGGCAAGCCCTCCACTGCAATCTCTCACGGCCCGTGTACCTTTCCTTTATAGCACTCGTCTCAGTGGTGGTTTTACATTTATTGGTGTATTTACAGATTGCAGGCTTCCCTGGTGGCTCAGTGGTAAGGAACCCACCTGACGTTGCAGGAGACTCAGATTCAACCCCAGGGTTGGGAAGATCCCCTGGAGAAGGAAATGCAACCCACTCCAGTATTCTTGCCTGGGAAATCCCATGGACAGAGGAGCCTGGCGGGCTACAGTCCATCGGGTCTCAAAACACACAATTTAGCGATTGGACGAGAACAACATTGACTGCAGTCTTACTCTTTCATCTACCGTCAGCTCTGTGAGGGCAGGGCCTGGTTTGGCGTGCACATGCCACTGTACCTTCAGCGTCCATGCACATGAGCTGCTCAGTAAATACCTTCTGATGAATCTCTGAGCACCAGCTGCAGGCTCATGGTGTGCTGGGAGCTAAGGACAGGATTCATTATCAACGCTGTCCCCCTGGGGTGTGGGCAGGTAGGTCCAGCAGGAAGGAGGTGTCAGGTGTGGCAGGCAAAGTGATTGGCCTGTAGAGAACGGATACCAAGCTTCCCATGTTTACAGGTGTTCATTCCCCCAGAAAGACTGTGTTTCTGGGATATATGAGAGAAAATTCCAGGAGGGCCAAGAAGATGAGATTTAGTAGATTGTTGAGGTCTCTGATCTGGAGAATATATGATTTAGTGGAGGAACTGCACAATGAGAGATCCAGGGATGGTGAAAATGAAGGTCATGGTGATGAAGGCAGCTAATGTTTACTGAATGCTTACTGTGTCCTAGGTATGGGCCTAAGCATGTCACGTACCATATGCAGAAAACAGAGATAGGGGTTGTTATTTCCATTTCACAGATGGGGAAACCAAGTCCCCAAGAGGTGATGGAAAGGATCCAGGGCTACACAATGATGTAGCCAGGATTGGAACCCTGGATCTGATGCCATCTCCCTAGTATGCCCTCTTAG
Source organism: Cervus elaphus (assembly GCF_910594005.1). Taxonomy (NCBI): domain Eukaryota; kingdom Metazoa; phylum Chordata; class Mammalia; order Artiodactyla; family Cervidae; genus Cervus; species Cervus elaphus. The sequence goes on from NC_057815.1 coordinate 87,864,658, forward strand.
AGTGAGGGCAGAGAATTCCAGACCCATCAAGGAGAAGCCGCTTTGGAAAAGTCACATGGGGCTATAAGTTTTCCCGGACGTAACCCACCTAACATCGCATTTGAGCAGAAAGGTTCTTGGCTCAGAGGTGCCTGGTAGTCTTTGGTGCCAGGGCTTGTCTAGAACCATCTGGTGCCTCCTCCATCCTTCTTGGGGCCTAGGAGTCCTTAGAGGCCCCAGAACCCTGTGTTCTTAGAGTGGGCCTGGGAGGGACTTCCCTACAGCTGGTCCAGGGCTGCACCGGAAAAATAAGCTGTGCAGAAAGAAAAAAAAACAATGAAGAAAAAAGAAAAATGTGCTGTTATTTTTAAAAAGCCTGTTTCATATTGCAGATTTATATCTGCGTTGAAAAGGCCAGCATTCACAGGGGCGGTCATTCGTGGTGGCATGCCCAGGGCTAAGGCTCTGTAAGGGGGGAGGCCTGAGGCATCCTTCGGCTCTTCCTTCGTTCATCGGATGGTCAGTGCACACAACCAGGCACTGTGCTGCGCTTAGGGGTGCAATGCAAAAGCTGGTCCTTATCCCTCCAGAACTCACTGACCAGTTAACCAGACAGTTTCAGGGTACAGCAGAGGGAGACAAGAGAGTGGGCCATGGACTCTAAGTCAAGGAAAGCTTCCCTGAGGAGGCAGCCTTTCAGCTTGGTTTTGAAGGATGAGTAGGAGTTGGAGAGAAAGGAAGGCATTCCAGCATGGAGTGTGGCTTGTACAAAGGCATGTGCATGCAGAAGGGCTTGGGGAGGCTCTGGTAGTTCATTTGGCTGAAGGGGGCAGGAAAGGGAGGAGGTGAAGGGAAATGAAACCGGAAAGAAATGATAGTGATGATAATAGTGATATGACTAACACACCAGTCTGATCCTGCCTCAGGGCCTTTGCAGTGGTTGTTCCCACTGCTGTAACACTTACTCATTATCTCCATGGTAGGCTCTCTCACCTCCGTTGGGATTTGCTCAAATGTCACCTTCTCTTGGGTACTTTCTTATTTAAAATCGCAACCCCTGTCCCCTTATCCTGCTGTTTCCCTGCCTTTTTTTTTCTCCATAGCACACAGCATGTATAACATGCCTTGTGTTTTACTTATTTATGTTGGTTTTGGCTGCCTCCCTTAATTTTACTGTAAGTTCCCAGAGAAGGGGGGAGTTTTGTCAGTTTTGTTCAGGGCTGCAAGAATAGTGCATGGCACGTCATAAGGCCTGGTATTTGTGGAATGAATGAATTAATGGAGCACTTACTATTAATATATGCAAAGTCCTTCATGATGTGTTTTCTATGTCATCTTCCCAGCAGCACCCTGAGACTGGTGCTATTATTTCCCTTTAGGAGCGCAAGGCTCAGAGAGGTGGACTAACTTGCCCAAGGTTCCCCATTTGGTTAGCAACACCATTGGGATTTGAACCCAGGTCTCCTAGCTCCTGATCCCTCCCACCTAACACGGAGACTCTATCCCAGGCAGATTGTAAAAAGGTTATGACCGCTCCGCAGAGGAGTTTATACTCTGTCTGTGGGGCCTCTGGGAGCCACAGAAGGTTTTATGAGGAGAAAGCTGACATGGAGAGCAGACCCAGGTCCCGGTCGTCAGCAGCAGCGGCAGCTTGGGTGTGAGGCTGGAGGCAGGGAGGCCGGTTAGGAGGCTGTCACAGCGTCAGGGTAGCAGAGGGTGAGGATGAGGGCATGGTGGAGGCCCTTCCAAAAGGGAGGGTGGGAGCGGGGGGAGAGGACTTGGCCCTGCGCGCTGAGACTCAGTGCAGTCAGGTTGGAGCACAGTTCTGGGGGCTGCAGGCTTCCTGGAGTGTGTCTGACTTCACTTCTGAGTAGCCATGGCACCCCTAGATAAGATGAGGCAAAGTCCCTTGGGCTGGCCTCTTGGCAGCGGGGTGGGATGGAGAGCGGGTGTGTGGGCGGGGCGCCCTGGAGGGGGCGTGGCCTCAGCTCCAGCCCTGCCCTGCTCTCGGCAGCTGGGAGATGCAGGTAAGAGGCTGCCCCTTTTGCGGCTGCGTGTCTCCTCATCCGCACAGTCGGGGTGATAATGGTGCTGGCCTCACAGAGCTCCCCGGGAAGGAGCACCAAGCCCCGATGCAGCACAGGGCCAGCTCTGGGGGGGCCACTCCTTGGGCGTGAGGTCGTGACCGCAGGTCACGATATATCTCCCAGGGCACCGATATAATCTTCTGCCACTTGCCAGGGACGGCGCTGCCCGGAGATGGGAGGGTGAATAGTCACAGTGGTCTCTACTTAAACAAAGGTGACCTGGCCAGACCTTCAGACACTTATACTCCCCCACGGGCTTGTATTCAAAGCCAAACATGTTTGGGCCTCAGTCTCCCTTGCTGTAAATGGAGATGGTAATGTCAGTCCCACGTTACCTGCTGTGGAGGAAAACTCTTTCCTCCGTGTTTTTTCAGGACCACATTTTAAGAGGACCATGTATTGAGCATCAGGGCACTTGACATCGGCCCCCTAAGGCCTCTTCCTCATCCATTTCTGGATGAGGAAACTTGGGTTCAGAGAGGGTAAGTGACTAGCTTCAGATCACACAGCCATCATCTGGTCTTCCCAATCGCCTGAAGAAGCCAACCTTAACAAAGGAGACTTTAGGGGCCACCTCCTTGTGTTATGTAACAGTTCCCTGCAGGGCCCCTCAGTGCTTTCACCCCAGGATTTGATTATAAGCCCTTTGGTGGCTCAGATGGTAAAGAACCTGCCTGTAATGCGGGAGACTTGGGTTCAAACTCTGGGTTGGGAAAATCCCCTGGAGAAGGGAAAGGCTACCCACTCCAGTATTCTGGCCTGGAGAATTCCATGGCCAGAGGAGTCTGGCAGGTTACAGACCCTGGGGTCACGAAGAGTCGGACACGGCTGAGCGACTTTCAGTTTCACAGTTTCCCTGCAGGGCCCCTGGGTGCTTTCAACTCAGGATTTGATTATAAGCCCTTGGTTTTGGGACCCTCTCCCCACTCAGGAACCTCATGAATCAGATCTTACTGGTACATCTGGACCAGCTAAGAGCCTCCAGTGAAACGACTGTGGGTGAGGGGAGCAGAGGTGGAGAAGAACAGAGGGCCTCTCGCTGGCTTGCTCCCCAGTATCAGCCCCAGGTCAGGGTGGATGCTGAGGGATGGGAACCCTGTTTGCAAAGTGAGGCACCCCTGGGCCTCTGGAGCCTTCGGTGTATTCTAGGGCTTTCCCTTCCCACCTCTTGTGCATCCCTCAACCTGACCCATAAGGGCAACCCAGATCTCTCCCCGACTTCACACTTGTCCCACATCCTTTATCGTTAGCCTCCGAGGCCAGCAGAACCACTCTCACAACGCCCAGTTTATAATTGAGAAAACTGAGGCTCAGAGACAGGAAGTAGCTTGCTGGAGGTCCTACAACTTAGGGAGCGACCAAGCTAACAGTCTAACTCCAAATCTAGCATCTCTTCCTCTGCACCCCAGACCTCCACTTCCTGGAATCAGAGCACAAGGGGGCCTCTGAGAGCATTTGGCCCAATCCTTCCCAAAGGGCAGCCTGTCTGGCCCCTGCTTACATATCTGCGGTGGCTGGAGCTTGCCCCATTCCGGGGGGGGGACCGAGGCATCACCCCAGGTGATGTGTGTGAAGGAACGGGGGTGGTCAGAGATGTGCTGACCGGTAGACTGCTTCTTCCAGGCAGGGTTGGGGGCGAGAGGGATCAGCAGGCAGGCTATCAGCTTGTCTTGGGCTGGGCTGCTGTGGACGTCACTGAGCAAGTATATATGGAACCACCCCCACGATGTCAGCTTCCCCAGAGCAGCTTCTCTCACTATCTCATACTTTCCCCAAGGAAAAGTGCTGAGGGCCAGGGAGGGATCCTCCTGCCCGATGCCCAGGGGATGGACATGACCGGCTTGGGAGGCTCCAGGATGGCTGTGGGGCATGGGGAGTGGCCCACCCAACCCACGGCCTCAGCAGGGAGTGAGCCTCTCATAGGGGCAGCTGACTGGGACCCGGCCGGGCTGGACTCAGCATTGTCGTGGCCCAAGGTACAGGGTGGGTGGGCTCTGGGTGGGTGAGGGAGGGGTTGAAGGCTGGGACCCCACTCAACCACACAACCCAGCACTTCACTGCTCCAACCCCACCAAACGGAGCTTTTCCTGGGGTGGGCTAAGGCCTTTCCTCAGACCAGCTGTGTCCCAGAGGAAGAGTCAGAGGGGGCTGATATCTGGGGAGGAGGTGAAGAGATTCAGAGGCGGAAGGTGTCATAAGGCAGAAGCCCCTTAGCCTGGGGTAGGGGAGGGCAGGGTAATGGGGTCTGCAGAGGAAATCAGCCAACTCAGCAACTGAGCAGAATTTACCTCCACGAGATGTTGGGTGTTGCAAAGGGAGGATTAGCAGAAAGGGAAGATCCAGGTCAGAATTTTGGACTGGGCCATCCCAGGTCTTTTATAAACTTTGTGCGGGCATGTGTGCCAAGTTGCTTCAGTGTGTTCAGACTCTTTGCAACCCCACAGACTGTAGCCTGCCAGGCTCCTCTGTCCATGGGATTTCCCAGGCAAGGATACTGGAGTGAATTGCCGTGCCTTTCTCCAGGGAATCCTCCTGAACCAGGGATCGAACCCACATCTCCTGCGGCTCCTGCATTGCAGGGAGATTCTTACCCACTGAGCCGCTGGGGAAGCCCTTTATAAACATCAGTAACAGCCAAACCTGAATGAGGCTTATAGGTGTGTATGGGCCCTGCCTGAAACAGGGTGCTGCCCAAATTGTCTTATTAGCCTCAGTTTACAGAGGAAAGATTGAGGCCCAGAGACGTGAGGTGACTTACCCAAGGTCACACAGCTAGTAAAAGCTGAGCCGGGATTTGAACCCAGGTTAGGTCTGATTCCAGAGGCCGAACTCTTCATCGCTCTGAGGGGCTGCCTCACTGTTACTGCAGTGGGAACTGTTGTCAGGAGCCTGTGCTGGGAGGGACTTGCAGACTCCAGAAGTGTGCCCTGTGATGCCGGGTAGTACAACAACATGGACCAGTAGTGACATCAGGCCAGTTCCCGGCTCTGTGCTTCTGCGTGCTCACCTGAGAAATGGGGGTGTCTGGCGCAGGTGCTGTCCTTGTTCCTGGGTTGCTGGGACCTTCCCATGCAGCACTTGGGTCGGCACGTGTCCAGGGAGCACCCCTTTGGGCTCTGGAGGTCCAAACATAAACCTAATTTGGATGGGCCCTGCACTAGGAACACCAGGGGCAGAGTCCCCCAGGGCCAGGGAGAGGGTGGTCCACAAACTACTGCCCATCCACAAGTTTCCTGTTACTGGCCCATAGCACGGTACGTGCAGACCTTAGAGTGAGTGCTGAGAAACTCATATCGCAACTTGACACTGCTGCATCATTTTTTTATTGTAATTTACAAAAGCATCAGTTGGCAACAGACTGGAAAACTTAAAAAAAAAAAAGGTTCTTTACCATAAATAGCTTGAGCAGCTCTGGCCCAGATCCTAACTGTGATTGAAGGTAGGAAGTGCCCGGCTGTTCAGAGGCAAGGTGGGGAAGGGAGCAAGTATTCTGCCTTGGTGGCGGGGGGAGGGAGAGGAGGGGCTAGGCTTCCCAGAAGTGCTGTTGAGCTGGACCTTGAAGGAGGAGTAGGAGTTTGCCAGGTGGGGGAAGAGGGAAGGACGTTGTTGGCGCCGGGAACAGTATATGCAAAGGCAGGCGACGGGAGGATCTGAGGATTCAGGGCATGGCAGGTGATCAGGGCGTTTGGAGAAGAGGTGGTGGACGGGCCCTGGAGAAGCAGGTCAGAGCCAGCCCAGGAAAGCCTTGAATGCTCGACTAAGGAGTTGAGACCTCAAGCCTGGCCTGGGGTCAGAGGTTGTGAGGCGGCGGATAAGATCGCAGCTGCGTGGGCGCTTTAAGGACCGAAGGGGCCCTCCGTGCGGGAGTTCCCTTTGGTCTTCGGCCCTGAGGGAGGCTGCCTTATGGTCTCCAGTTGGGTGAGGGGCTGGAAAGCAGACTTGAGAGTCTGGCTGGTGTCTGGTTGCTCCAGGAGTCAGTCCGGGCTGGACAGGCAGGCCGTTCTCCGGTGTGAGGGGCGGGCCTTCCCAGGCTGTCCTGGTCAGTGGGTGGGCATCTGGTGTGGTTGGATGGCTGTGGCAGAACCCTTTTGTGCCACCTCTGCCCTAAGCTGCCAGTGCTGCGAGCTCACGGGGTGTGTCGGCCGCCTGTAGGAGTCCAGGGCCGTGTTTGGGAGGGGGAAGGCCTGAGGCCCGGGGCTGAGTTTGGGGGCTTGGCCAGGCCCTGGGAGCCTGGGGTTCCCTTAAGAGGTGAGCCGTGGACGACAGCCTGAAGCTGCTTCCTGCATGAGCCCTCTCTGATGGGCCAGAGCTGAGCCGAGGCCTGCTTTTGAGGCCTGAGGGCTGGACGCTTGATGGAGGTGGCGAAGCAGGGTGGATGTCCCCATGAGGCCAGCTCCCGGGAGCAGACAGTGCGTTTGTGGGGCGGCAGAGTTCCTGCTGTGGCCGAGCCTCCTGTCCCGAGAGGAGGTAACTGCCCTGTCCCGGGGCCCCTGGGAACAGACTGTGGTGCTCCCGGGCCTGCATGTGGCCACAGGTCCTCCCCACCAGGGAGCTGCGGGGAGGACCGCCCCCGCCCGCCCCACCTACACTCTCCTCCTCGGGGCCCCAAGCGGGGTGGCGCAGGCTCTGGCTCCCTCCCTGCAGCTCCCTGTTGGCGGTAGGGCCCCACTCAGCAGGCCTGTCTGGCTGCCATTCAGCGGGGAGTCCAGCAGGCATTGGCAGGAGTCACTGGGGTGCTTTGGTTTTGACCGTGGCCTTGGTGGTGCTGGAAGGGACTTCCCTGGTGGCTCAGATGCTAAAAAGCATATGCCTACAGTGGGGGAGACCAGAGTTCGATCCCTGGGTTGGGAGGATCCCCTGGAGAAGGAAATGGCAACCCACTCCAGTACTCTTGCCTGGAAAAATCCCATGGACAGAGGAACCTGAGGGCTACAGTCCATGGGGTCGCAAAGAGTCGGAGATGACTGAGCAACTTCACTTTCACTCTGGTGGTGCTTGGAGGCTTGCCTCTCCCGTGGCAGGAGAGGGCTCTGGGGCAGCTGGACTCCCCGGCTCCCGCCCTCCAGCCTTCGTCCTGCTGCCCCGGCCTCTCCCAGAGCTGGCGCTTCTCACTGTGAGCAGTGGGTGGCACCGTCTTGCTTCTTGGCTGCCCCTCTCCTCATAGACGCCCCTCTGAGCCTGTTCTTCATGGGCTTTGTGGCCTTCCTTCCCAGGTGCGGTCCTCCAAGGCCGGCCCTCTGCTCCAGCCTCCTCTGGCAGGGACTGAGCCTTGCTGTTTCTCCCTCCAGCCTCCCTGTAGCTCTGTCATCCGCCCCTGCTCCGGCCCCCTGGGCTGGTGAGGCCAGGACTTGCTGGCCCGTCTCCCAGGGTCCCCTTCCCCACCTTCAGGTACAAACCAAACTCCCCCCTGGCACTTCTCGGCGGCTCCCTGCCTGCCCCGCCCCCCGAGCACTCTGGCCCTCGGTCAAGGACAGTAGCCCAGAAAGTCTCCTTTGCCCTTTTGGATGGACTCGCGCGTGTCTTGCAGCAAGCGTGACTGCTTTTGGCCCTCAGGTGTGGCCGCCTCCTTTTCTCATACATGGTACTGATGAGGCCTTGTGTTTTCTGGGGAGTCTGTATGGTTTACAAAGGAGCTACATGGATGACGTCTCACTTCATCTTCACGGTAGGCTTGGGAGGTGGATACCGTGAGCCCATCTTGTGGATGAGGGGGTTGAGGCTCCATAGGGTTCAGTGACTGTGTTACAGTCTTTCAGGAAGTCAGGGGCAGAGCTGGAACTTGGACTCATACCTCTCAGCTCTTTTCTTTTTAAAATATGTGTTTATTTACTTGGCAGTGCCAGGTCGTGGCTGTGGCATGTGGGATCTTTAGTTGTGGCATGTGGGACCTAGTTCCCTGACCAGGGATGGAACCCTGGGCCCCCTGCCTTAGAGGCATGGCTTCTTAGCCACTGGACCACCAGGGGAGTCGATCCTGGCTCTTTTCTTGGCCCTGTAGCTGTCCTGAAGGTCAGAGCATCATTGATCTTGGCTTGTTGTAGTGTCAGGAGCTGGGTGCCTGACCAGGACTAGGGCTCTGGCCCGCGCTGGGGCTCAGGCTGTTGGATACGGTGGGGCTCTTCGTGTGGCCTGGGTCCCTGTCTGGGCTCAGTTCACAGTCTGGTGCATTCAGCCCTGTAAGGGTTGTGCATCTACTTTCTCCTTCCTTCCTGAATTCCTGCCCCCAGTGTGAGGTCTTCCCAAAGACACAGCCCCAACCCTGGGAGTCTAGGCCTGATGCCAGACATGCTGGCCGGGGGCTGGGGGTTGTTGGGACAGAGGGGCCAGGACTGGGCATTACGGGGGCAGGGGAGGGGCGAGAGATGGGCGGCAGGAGGTGCACTCGGAAGCTGGCCTGTGGGCCTCTGACACAGCGGTGTCACCGTGAGGGTCCACAACTCCCAGCCTCTCCCTCCTCCAGGGCATGAGATTCTGTGCTTCCTTAAAGCCATTCACAATGCGGGGACAGTAAGCGTTTTTCTCTGAATCCCCTAATGAGGCTGTGAGGTTCAGAAGGGCTGGAACCCTCCATCCTTGTGGTAAATCCTTCCACCCCTATGCATGGGCTTGTACACATCCAGGGACCAGTAGCTCACTGTTCCCAAGACATTTCCTTGTATTTTTATTACGTTATTTTACTAAGTTCAATTATATAAAAGATATAGAGATACATATTTGCTATAAAAAAATCAAGTATTATTTAAAAAGTAAAACATGATTTTCCTTGATAGCATTTCCACCATAGCATTCCAACCTCCTCCTCCACAGGGCTTATCATCACTGTTACTACTTTGGTATATATCCTTCTAGATCTTCATCTGTACATTGCATACAGAACCTATAGGAATATGTACCATTATAGCATGTGTATGTGCGTGTACATGCTTATGTACATTTCAACAAGTGATTTCATCTGCAAATTGCTTTTCTCACTTAACTTTGAATCTAGGAAATCTAGTCATAGTTTTACATAGTGAGCTTACCATAATTTTTTTCTTTTCTTATCTATTTTTTTTAAACTGATACACAATAGTATCATATTGTAAATCATTGTAAATCAATGAGTAGTAAATCATTGGAAAAGACCCTGATGCTGGGACAGATTGAAGGCAGGAGGAGAAGGAGATGACAGAGGATGAGATGGTTGGATGGCGTCACCGATTCGATGGACATGAGTTTGAGTAAGCTCCGGGAGTTGGTGATGGACAGGGAGCCCTGGCATGCTGCGGTTCATGGGGTCACAAAGAGTTGGACCCGACTGAGCGACTGAGCTGACCTGAACACAGTAGTGTATCAGTGGAGAGAATTATCATTTATCTAGCCATTCTCTTACTGCTGTACATTTAGCTTAATTCTAATTTTACTCTTGTGCTGCTGCTGGGTTATGGGATCCAGTTGCATTTTTTGTACACACAAAAAATTGCTGTGCAGTATTTAAAATCTGTCCACTGGGGCTTTGCACGGAACCAAATGTCTCCCTGAGGGTCTCCAGCTATTCCTGCATCTCTTCTTTAGCCAGAGAGAAAATCTGCTCCCTTGCCCTCTACCAGTCCCCAGAGAGCTGGAAACAACAGCCATGGCCCCTGGAGTCTTTTCTCTTTCACACTTGGGTTTTTCTACCCTTACTCAAAAGGTGTGTTTTTCAATGCCTCCTCCCGTCTCTGGTGGCTGTTGTGATAAGTAAACTTTGGAATCCAGAGGCCTTGGTTCAGATCCTGGTGTTTCTGGGAAATTGACTTAGCCTCTCTGTGCCTAGTTTCATCCTTTGTAAAACAGAGATAACAGTGGCCTGTGTAGCACTTCCATGAGGACCAAGTAAACTAACATGTATAATGTGCACGATGCTGGTAACAATCCCAAGAATGTTATCATCCTGGGGTCTCTTGTCTGCGTGAGCTCCAGACCCACCTCTGAGGGCAGAGGGCCTGTGTTCCCTGTGGGCTGCCTGGGATGGCTCCAGCCTTTGCTTCAGCTTCAGCCCACTGTCCACTGATTTCCCAGAGGAGGCTGCTGCCTGGGAAGGCAGCGGACGATCAGATTTCTGCCGGGCTTGGCCCTGTCGGTTCTGGATCGAGGCCCACGGGGAGGGAAGGAGGTCAGCCTGACCCTCTGCTTGGTGATGGTGGCCAAGAACCTGGTAATGTAACCCCATACCTCGGGCAGATTTACTGACTCTCAATGGGGCCTGTTGTGGCCGGGGATTTGATCTCCCTTGGCCTGCAGGGTGAGCAGGAGAAGAAAGCCACCCGGGGCCAAGCTCTCCCTTGAGAGCCCTGGGGCCCCTCTGGACCACACTGGCTGGTCCAGGCCTGGGTTTACCTTTCAGCCCCTGGGGTAAATCTCTGCAGCTCATCATCTAGTTAGTGCTGGAAAGGATGGCCCCTTTGTTCTTTTTCTCACACCTCCTTCCCTCTCCCCTCCTTTTAGGTTCAAAACCATCTTTATGCCACCATCTAACCAGCTCTGCACAGCCACCCTCTGAAGTAGGCAGCCTGGTCAAGGCCATTTCGCAGATGTGCAGACAGAGGCCCAGAGATGTCAAGTGACTTTCCCAAGGCCGCACAGTTAGGCGCTGGCCAGGTTAAAGGAATATACCCGGGTCAACTGGCTCCTTGTTCAGTTCTTTTTCATGAGGCCACCCCGTGTGATGGTTTTGGCAGAAGGTGCCCAGTGGGGCAGCCCTGCCTGTCCTCTTGCCCTCTGGTCCATGGCAAGTGTGGTCAGTGAGCAGAGAGGGTTGGAAGGAGAAGCACCAGCGCTGGCCCGGGGCCCGGCCTTTACCCAGCACCAGCCGCAAACACTCTCAGCAACCAGAGACGGCAGGACAGAGAGTGGCTGCTTCAGCTGAGGCCACGTGCCCCTGCGGGGGGAGGCAGCTTTCTCTCTGGGCCTGCCCTGTGGTGTGGGGAGCCTGGGTGCTTCTCCGGGGAGGCGGGAGAGTAGCCATCATGCGGCGCATTTTAAGACTGGAGGAAGGGAAGCTCCAAAAGGCGCAGGGGGCTGGTCTGAGCTGGCGGCTGGCAGACGGGAAACTTGAACCCACTCCCTGATTCTCCCTGTAGACCTTCAGCAGTCGTGTTGCCGGTCACACCAAGGATGGTGAGCTGGCCCAGCTTTGAGTTAAGAGCACAGTTAAGTGTCAGAAGAGGAGTATGGGCTGGGTCCTGGCTCAACAATAGCTGTTCATATGTGTTGAGGACTTACTGTGTGCCAGGTGCTATGCTGTCTTGACTCATAATATCTCACTGAATCCTGGGAATAATCTCAGGAGGCAGACACCAGTATTATCTCCATGTAGTGGGCAAACAGGCACAAAGAAGTGACTTCCCATGGTCACATGGCGGGTGGGGGTGAAGCTGAGACTGGAATCCCAGCAGAGTGGCTCAGAGTTGCCCGTTGTACCAGGACAAGGCCTCTCACAGCCGGGAGAGCGACACCCACCTGTCTTCTCCTGGTGCCTGACCATGGCGGGCCTCGGTATGCATTTGTTGGGAATAATCGCGTGAATGGATGTGAGGCTTTGGACAAGTGACTCTGCCCCTCTAAGTGGCAGTAAAGTAAGAGGCAGCCACCTTTTCTCCAGTGTCGATGGGCAGAGTACTGCGTGGTGATGTTTCTAAGAGCTGAGGTCAGGGCCAGCCCATGGCGGCTGTGGTCCCTCTGGGCAGACGGTGCCTCCAAGTGGCTCTGAACCATCCTGGGAGTCAGGGTGCGGCTCTGAGCTGTCTCACTTGAGGGGTGGGGGTCGGAGGCAAGTTCTGCCTGCATGCGTGGCTGTGGGGTGTCACCCGTGGCTGGCGTTGGGCTTCCTCTGGGCAAAGCCGGGGGCCAGAGGGGCGGAGGGTGAGCGAGCCCTGTGAGCAGGTGCGTGCAGACCTCTGCATTCCTGTGGGTCGCTCACAGCTGGCCAGGTAGCTCCCTCCCTCATTTTTCTTGTCATTTCCCCGTGCCTGTCTTTCATCCAGGCTCCGGGAGGCGAGGTGACTCACCCAGGTTCCCACAGGTGTGGAGCATGATTCCAGGCCTCACCCACCACCTTCTGAGGGCCCCCTCCAGCTCCTCACTGTGGGTTTCAAAAGTGGGGCAGGTGCCTGGGGCAGAGCCAGATCGGGGGCCCCTGGAGGTCTCCTGTGTGGCAGGAGCCCCCATTCAGGTGTGCCCCCTATGTGGACAGCTCTGACAGTAGGCGCTCTGTAGGGGGACTCAGGAGACGCCAGGATCCATCCCAGGATCTGCCGTAGATCTGCTGTGTGGCCTTGAGTAAGTTCCTACCCCTCTCTGGGCCTGGGCGTACAGCCCTGTGAAGTGGGAGCATGGGGCTCTCTGCTGTTCTGCCCTTCCCTTTCAGGGGTGTGATTTATGCCGTAGGGCCCAGACTGGCATTGTCTCAATCCCTTTTGAAGACACTAGGCTACCGGGGACTCTCAGCCTTGTCAGTTGGGGGACAACTGGACTCGGAATCGAGGACAAGGTTCTAGTCCCAAACAGTCCTGGGATGGTGAGAAGCGCATGGCAGGGCGAGGTGGGGCTCGCCACGGAACTCTACCGCTGCACTCCCCCGGGTGGGCCCTGGGAAGCTGGGGTTCAGCAGACAGTACCCCCACATGGGAGGCAAGCACTGATTCTGGAGGCTGCGAGATCTGGGTTTGAATACGAGCTTTCCCACTCACCTCTGGCCACCCACCTGGCCTTTCTGAGCCTCAGTTTCCTCACTGGTGAAACAGGTGACATGGTCTCCCTAAGTTGAGGTTAGGATGAAAGGCAGGCATGTCTCCCCAGCCACCCGCTGACAGTTAGCTAGTTCCCCAGTGGCATGCGTGGATCTGTTGAAGGGTTGGAAAATTGGGGTTGGGGTTGAATCAGAGAAAGTTCCGGAATCCTCTGGAGGCTGAGTCCAGAAATAGAAGACCCCAGAGGCAGAGGCTGCTGATGGCCAGACAGGCCTCCACCAGCCCCCAGGAGGCCACAGTGAGCTGGCAGCAGGGGCCTTCCCTCCCTCCCGGGGCTGCTGGCTGCATAAATTACTCGGCAGCCTCTGGGCTAATTTTACCTTCTTGGTTTTCATGAATCATTTCCCATCCGGGGGCGTGTGCGAGGGAATGGAAACGGCCCTGCCAGCTGGGTGCCCGGGCGCCAGCCGCGGTGAGGCGCCTGTGTGGAGCCCTGCCCGCGAGCTCAGAGGCAAGGCCCGGACACCCTGGGATCCCCCGAAGGGCTCCCCCCAGGCCCACTCCTTCCAGCTTTGTCCGCTGTGTCCCTGTGCCTTTAGGTTGTGATTTTGCAGGTCCTGGGGCTGGAACTTGGGCTGAATCAAAATGAATCTGGAATCCCATGATTCTACCGTGATGGACATTTGGGTCTATTTTGACCCCTAGCGGTGGAGTGGTTCAGCAGAGAGACCCCTGTGACCTGCTGGGGTGCTTCTTTGTGGCCCAGCTCTGGGAATTTGCAGGAATGCTGAATTTTCATAGTCACAGAACATGAGAGCTGGTCGGCTCTGGCTGAAAGTCCAACCTAACCACCTTGGGTAAACTGAGGCTCAGAGAGAGGAAGGGATTTAGCTCAGGTCAGTGACTCCTGGAAGTCAGGCTAATGGTTATTTACTGATTGCTCACCATTTTGCATACAACACCCCTCTTTGACTATTATTATCCCCATTTTGTGGAGGGGTAACTGGAGGCCCAGAAGGTGAAACAAATTCCCCAGATGACACAGCTGTGTGTGGTGGAGCCATAGTTTGTGGAGCCCGAGTTGTTCCCAACTTCCACACCAAGCTGCCTCTTGGAGTGGGTTTATAAGCTCACTGTGAGTGGTCCTGGGAGCCCCCAGCTCACTCTCTTCTTCCCTTCACCAGATGTGTATCAAGCCCCTGCTGAGAGCCGTTCTGGGCCATTCTTGGGTGCAGGCAGGGTGGACAGAGGCTGGGGCACCGGTGAGGCCCCTCCCCAGCACCCCCATCTCACCCGAGGCTGAGTTCCCAGAGGACAGCGTCCACACAGCACTTTGGTCTCTGAGTGAGGCCACACACTCAGCGGCCCGGCCCAGGCAGGAGGGACACGGGTCCGCCGGAGATGTGGAAAGTAAGTGCCCCGCCCATTTGGCCTCCACCACCCAGCCCTGGCAAATTGTTGCCACATGGGACCCCTTGCCTGCCATTGCAAACGCTGCTGATTTTCCAGAGAAGCTGAACATCCATGTTTCTACACGAAATCTTCTGTTTCTTTAGAGTTGGCAACCAAAGCAAAAATAAAAATTGGAAAAAAGTCAGCCACCTGTTTGTAAGCTGTGGATCCATATTTCTGCTGCCTGTCTCTAAGCCTGTCTCTGGTTAGAGCGAGTTCTTGTTCTAATCATTCCTCAGGGGCCACATCTCCGAGGAGGTCCCTTAACTCCTTGCCATGGAAGACCCTACCCCACCTACAATTGCAGTTTATCACCCTCAACACTAGACTGCCACCCTGGAGTAGTGGAAAGGGGCATGGGCTTTGACCTGGAGAGTCTCTAGATAGTTGCTTTGCATCCTTGTTCAAGCTACTTAGCCTCTCTGAGCCTCCATTTTTTTAAATTTGAAAAACAGGTACAGCAAAATTGAACTCAGAAGATTGTTGAAAGGACTAAATACAATCAGACAGAAACCCCAGTTAAGCAGAATTAGGCAAAAGTGGAATTTATGGGCCCAGCAAAGTAAGAGGTTCATGAGTGTCCCAGCTTCAGGCACAGTTGGATCCAGGGCTCACACAGCGTCATCGGGACTCAGACTGTCTGTCCGACTCTGCTTTCCTCTGTACTGGCTCCACTCATAGGCAGACTGCTGGACTTGGTGGCACAGTGGCTGGCTGCCAGCGGGTCTGTACTTATGTTCTGTTCTTTCAGTGCCTCCTATTCCCAGCAGATTCCTCCAAAGCCCCCAAACTACAGCTCTTGATTAACTGGGCCCTTTTCCCTTCCCTGCACCGTTCACTCTGCTGGGTAGATATTTCTGCTGTGGATCAGTCCTTGGGCCAATCAATCAGAGTGAAGCATTTTGAAAAGGGGACTCTCCAAGGACACCAGGGGGCTCGGTGCCAAAAGGGGGAATGGATGCCAGCAGGGAAGCCTACAGACATTCTTCCCGGGCTGCAACCCTCATGAGGGTAGGGACCTAGGTCACCCCAGGCTCCCAGCACCTAGGACAGTGCCTGGCACTCCACAGCATGCCAAAGTCAAGAGTGAATGAATGGATCTCCTCTACAGTACGTGTAGAACCCCGGGCACAGCGCCTGGCATCAGCCACATCTGTACCCCTCCTGCTTCTTCCTGGAAAACCAGGAGGAAGGTCTTCCATCCTTGGTCCTGGCCAAGTTTACCCCTGTGGAGTGTAAGTGCCTCCTCAGTGTGCAGCTGGTCAGCCCAGCCCAGGAAGGCCCAGAATACTGTTTGGTGCAATTTAACATACAGTCATTATAATAATTAGTAATCACAGCACCTTGCCTTCACAGGTGTGCTCTGAAATCAGCTCACTGTTGACTTCTTTACTGCCTGTGTCCAGATCATTTATGCTTTTTACCATGTCAAGCTTGAGCTGCTGCTAGAGCTTCAGTTTCCTCAAGGGTAAGACAGGGATAGAATCCACCCTGCAGGGTTGCGGAGAGGATTAAGTGAGATAAGAAAAAGGTGGAGCTCCTGGCCCAAGTCCTGGCACAAGGAGGTGCTCACGAAGAGCCAGGTTCCCTTTGAATCCCCTCAAATCCAGGTCCTAGCGTATGAATAAGCCCACATGTGTAAGCCTTTTCATGGGAATGTGGGAAGATTGTTAATTCTTCATAAATGCCCACAAATGGTGCACACATACACATAAGACACAGTTATGCACATATACACTTAGGAAAGAACCCTAATCTCTTGGCATAGAGGCTACATGTGGCCAAGACTCTGTGGATCAGCAGGACAGTTGATTACCCCCAGCACAAGAAACAGCGGGCTCATCAGCACGGTAGCACCCGTTACTCTGCCCCCGGGTCCCGTGGGGCGATATGATGGACCCAGATGGGGACTGTAGGTTACTCCACACTGGAAAAACTCAGGGCTGAGGACTTGGCACCTTTTGCAGCCAGCAGTAATCAAGTTGGCTCCCCTTCTCTGGGGAACGAGCAGGTGTATGGTATTTGTGCTGTGTTGCCATGGCTGACTTAGTTACCTGTGTGACTACGGAAATGGCTTAGGTGGGAGGGTGGTGCAGGCTTACAGTGTGACAAGCTCAGCAGGGGATGCTCAGGGCCCATGGTGGGCCGTCCCTTCCATCACACACACACACACACACACACACACACATGCCTTACTTGTGCCAGGATGGAAGGGTGGCCTGGCTACCTGGTTCCCTGTTAGAGGTATTCGTGCGTGCTCAGTGATGGCATACACTGGCTCTCAGCCTCTGGCCGTGTAGACTAGTGCTTCTCAGACTCTCCTGTGCATACAGGTCACTTGGGGAGCCTCCTGCTCTAAAGCAGACTCTGACTTGGGAGGTCTGGGGTGGAGCCCCAGACTCCGCATTTCGAACCAGCGCCAGGTAATGGCCCTGCTGCCCACCTGTGGACCACACCTGGAGAAGGAGGGATTTAGGTGACCTGTGAGGTTTCTCTCAATTCTGAAATTCTGGGCAGAATTGGGTAAATAAACTGGGTAAGTAAACCGCCAGTGAGAATGGCAGGGCGAGATGGAACAGGGAGGGAAGGAGGGAGCAGGAGGGGACGGCAGGAGAAGCAAAGGCTGGGGTCAGGCCCACTGGGCCCCCGATGGCCCTGCAGCCCCCTCCCTCCACAGGTCTTTCCCTTCCGATCTCGTGGTACAGACAGTGGTACCCCTTTCCTTGTGGCCAAGACGCCGCACCGTGTTTCATCAGGGTCCTCCCTGGTGGCGTAGAGGCTTCCGCTCTGGGGTCAGTGGGAAGCATGTCAAGGCAAGGATGCCAAGGACGCCACCGTGGAGAGGGGCAGGGAGAGCAGAACGGGAGGAGGGGCTGCCCGTGCAGGCTGGGTGGTGGCGGGTGTGCCTCTCCCAGAGTCTTCCTCTGTGAGCTCTTGACAAAGTCACTGCCTCTGGGCCTTCATTTCCTTGTCTAGAAAGGAGGGGCTTTGGGCCGGGTTTCCCTAGTGGCTCAGGTGGTCAAGAATCTGCCTGCAGTGCAGGAGACCTGTTCGATCCCTGAGTCAGGAAGATCCCCTGGAGAAGGGAATGGCTACCCACTCCAGTATTCTGGCCTGGAGAATTCCATGGACAGAGGAGTCTGGCGGGCTCCAATTCATGGGATCGAGAAGAGTTGAACAGGACTGAGTGACTAACACTTTTGAAGCCTGGGTGCATCCTTTCAGCTCTGACGGTCTATAGGAGGCAGTGAGATGTGAGAGCCAGCGCTGGCTCTTAAGAGACACAGGTGGGACCTGGGGGCAGATTGCTTAAAGACTCTCTGCCTTCTGCATTAGCATCATAGAGGTAAGGAGCTGGGGACACCAGAGGACATGTTGGGTCCCCAGCATCTGCCTGCCACCCAGCCAGCAATCAATGCAGAGCACTTCTGATTACCCTTGAATGAATGTACCTATCCAGACCTTTGCCCATCAAGACCTTGCCTTCCTCCCGCTTTGGCATCTGAGAGCATGGCCTCTCTGAGCCCTTGTAGCTCAGCCCAGAGACCCTATGCTGCTTGCAGCCTGACCCCGCCCTCCAGAGGCACACCCCCTTCTCCCCAGCCTTATATGACTGTGATTGACTTGGTGCTTGGAATCCTGGGTCTCAGGAAATGGACTTCAGGGTCCCCTTCCATGGGGCCAGCAGGGGGTCGGAAGGAGTCCCCCACCCCTGCCCACCCTCTGTCTATCAGCAGATGTTGCTGCTGCCCCCACTTGCTGCCATGCTTGAAGGGGAGGAGCTAGGGCAGCCTGGGACTAATTTTTTAGGCTATAAATACTGACATGTACTCTAAAACTTTTTACTATGCAGGAAAGATAGAATATAATAAACTTCCATGTGTCCGTCAGCCAGCCTCAACAGTTAGTAACTCCTAGGCATTACTAGGGCTTCTCTGGTGGCTCAGCAGTAAGGAATCCACCTGTAATGCAGGAGACCTGGGTTCAATCCCTGGGTCGGGAAGATTCCCTGGAGGAGGGCATGGCAACCCACTCCAGTGTTCTTGCCTGAAAAAATCGCATGGACAGAGGAGCCTAGAGGGTTACAGTCCACCCCATGGGGGTCACAAAGAGTTGGACATGACTGAGTGACTAAGCATGCACACATGCATTACTGAGCTATTTTTTTAAGTTAGAAATGCATGGATCTGGTGTACAACTCAGTGAGAAGTAAGTCCCGTTCCCCACTTGAGCGTTCAGTCTCAGGAGCAGTGGCTGTTATAGCCTAGAGCTATTCTGTGCATGCATGAGCACATATAAATGCATATGTTCTCCTAATTTTATTAAAATGGGGCACGTTTATTTTATAAAACACACATTAATATAGCTTTGTCATTTTGTATCAGACACCATTCTGGGTAGATAACAAATATTAACTCGTTTAATCCCCGTATCAGCCGTATCCGGTGGCTGCTATTAATATCCCCAGGCACACAGAGGTTAAGGAACTCCTATGACATCACGCTCATTTAGATTGAAGGCGGGAGGAGAAGGGGACAACAGAGGATGAGATGGTTGGGTGGCATCACTGACTCGATGGATGTGAGTTTGAGTAGACTCCAGGAGTTGGTGATGGACAAGGAGGCCTGGCATGCTGCAGTCCATGGGGTCGCAAAGAGTCAGACACGACTGAGTGACTGAACTGACCTGATGACATCACACTAGGGTTGACCTTGTTGGGAGTTAAACCTGGGCAGCTTGGTCTCAACCACCATTTTTTACTGTCTCTCAAAATATATATGTAGTCTTCTTTACTTCGATTTTGTTTTCACCATGAATTATGTAATCCATCCAACAAATGTGTGCCTAACTTTGCACCAGGCATTATTCTAGTGGCAGGGTATATAACAATGAACAAAACAGATACACATCTCTGACCTTCTGGACTTTACATTCTAGTCGGGGAGACAGCCAGCCAGTAATAGAGATAAGTACTGCATATATTTGATGGTGAATGGTGCTCTGGAGGAAAATGAAGCGAGGGAGGAGGGGTAGAAAGCGTAAGGGAGCTGCAGTTTTATACAAGCGACCGGAGGATGTGATATTGAGCAAAGGGCCGAGGGCATGAAGGAGTGAGCCCTGCGGGTCCCTGGGGGAAGAGCATGCCCGGAAGAGGGAACAGCCCGTGCAAAAGCTTGAGACGAAGCATGCCTTGCTGCAGGCTGTGCAAGGCAGCCTTCGGGGCTGCGGTGAGAGTCAAGTGGCAGCGGGAGGAGATGAGGTCCGGAGTGAGTGGGGGGCGGGTACAGATTGGGTCTGGCTGGCGCGCCCCTGAAGAGCTTTGCTGTTTGCTCTGTGTGAGATGGGGCTCCAAGGAGGTTTTGAGCTGGGGACCATTTAATCTGACTTAGGTAGTCACAGGTTCATCCCGGCTCTGGGGCGGGGAATGGACAGTAGGGGCAGAGTGGAAGCAGGGGGTAGAGTTTGTTCTATTGCTTCCTCCTTTGAAAAAACTGCCTGTAGCGTGGATATGCTCTCATTTACTTAACCAACCTCCAGATGGGCACACTGGTTGTTCCTTGCCATCCAGACAGTGCTGCAATGAATACCCTTACCCATGTGTCTTGGAGAAATTCTGAGAAGTGGAATTGCAGGACCAAAGGTCATGGGTATTTTTTGAAAGGTTCGCAGTGCCAAATTGCTCTCCCTAGAGGTCCCAGTTTATGGTCCCAGCAGCAGCGCATGAGAGAGAGCTCAGGTCAGAGCGTCCGGTCAGATCTTGGGCTTAGCGTGCTAAGTCGCTTCAGGCACATCTGATGCTATGCGACCCGGTGGACTGTAGCCCGCCAGGCTCCTCTGTCCGTGGGATTTCCCAGGCAGGAATACTGGAGTGGGTTGCCATGCCCTCCTCCAGGAGATCTTTCTGACCCAGGGACGGAACGACGTCTCTTACGTCTCCTGCATCGGCAGGCGGGTTCTTTACCACTAGTGCCATGTGGGAAACTTAGGGGAGATGGTAGCTGGAGGTGCAATGCTGCTGCCTCCCCCTTCTGCCCCTCTGCGGTCCAAGGCACCGTGGAGGAGGATGCTGTACAGAGGCCCAGCCAGAGTTCCGATCCCAGCCTGTTTGGACCTGTGGGTGGGGGTGGAGCCTGTACCTTTGATGGGACAGGGTACCGGTGAGGATGGCCAGGGCTGCAGGTAACAGAGACCCCATCCTAGTCAGGCTTGAGTGAAAACATGTGACGGGAAGTGCAGAAGTAGGGGAGATTTTAGGACCGTTTGATTTAATGCCTTAACCAGGTTGATTAAAGTCTCCATCTCGGGGATGATTTCCAGTACCGAACAAACCACACTCTGTCCTCTGATTCTTTGACACCAAACGATCCAGAATGAACGCAGAATCGCACAGGTTGAGGACCCGCTCCCTCTTGATTGTCCCCTCTCCAAATGCCACTTGCAATTCCTGGGCCACCCATGCAATACTTATGACCAACATAAATCAGGGATTTCCATGACCTTCTCCCCAGCGTTGTCACTCCCAAGAACAATTTGCAGAACTCAGGAAGGTGCTTTACTTACTATTTGTGGTTTATTATAAAGGCTACAACTCAGATAGAGCCAAACGGAAGAGCAAGGCATGGGCAGAGGGGTGTGGATCCTCCATACCCTCTCCAGCCATTCCACCCTCCCAGCACCTGGCTGTGGTCACCAACCAGGAGGCTCTCTGAATCTTAAGGATTTTTATAGGGGACTTCCCAGGTGGTCCAGTGGTTAAGACTTCACCTTCCAATGCAGGGGTTGTAGGTTCGATCACTGGTTTCAGGGAGCTAGGATCCCACATGCCTCATGGCCAAAAAACCCAAAACATAAAGCAGAAATAATATTGTAACAAATTCAACGAAGAGTTTAAAAATGGTCCACATAAAAACATCTTTAAAAAAGAGAATTTTTATAGAGTTGGATCTTTACCTCCCCTTACCCTTCTCCCCTATCCCTACATCAGTGAATGGGACTGAAAGTTCTAATTTGAATCTCTTGGTCATTCTGATGATAAGCCCCATCTTAAGTCCATCAAGGGGCCCCATCCTATGTTACCTCATTAGCATCAACTCAGGTGTGATAGCAAGGGGCTCCTTGTGACTAACAAGACATCCTAGTGGGAAATGCCAAGGGTTTTAGAGCTCAGTTCCAGGAACTGGGGACAAAGACCAAATATATTTATTACTATACCACGCCTCTCCACTGCTCTGCTGTGCTATCTTCATCCTAAGGATTCCTGCTGGGGTCTTCTGCAGGACATGCCTGCCATTTGCAATAATGGCTGTGTGCTTTCTCCAGAGGGTAGGACAGTCGTTCCCATGAGGAAGGTGCAGCATCTGAGCAAAATCTGATTTCGTTAGTGGGAGGAGAGGGGGATCCAGGTAAGCCACCAACAGTAAGAAGCCAGCTCATTAAATAGGTGCCATCCTTCACCAGCTTCTCCACTTGACTCATGAACTGTTTCTTCCAACTCCTTATCAGAGTCTTACCATGAAGGAGTCAACATATTACCTCTAAAAGATTCTTCAGGAGGAGCCACCTCGGGAGTACATGTTCCATAGCCCCGGACCAGCTGCATCGCTGGTGCTCAGTGAAAACTGATGTGTAGATAAAGGCCTGAAGCCAGATCTGTTGTGACTGAGACAGGAGCCTCAGCTGGCTGGACCTCAGTTCCCCCAGCTTCAAGATCAGGCACTGGATGGGGTTAGAGAGTCTCCCCATGGGAATTCCTTGCCCTGAGAGCCCCTGCAGAGTTTTTTCTTTGTTTTTATTAACATATAGAAAAATAAAAGTGTGACAATGTGTTTTCACGAACTTAGAAAATGGGACCAATACTCAGATGGGGCCAGTCCTCAGATCTAGAAGTAGGGCGTGACAAGCATCCTAGAACTGCCTTTCCTGGCCCTTTCTAATTGTTTGCAAGGATAACCAGTTACACCTTTAACCACCATAGTTTTGACTATTTTAAATTTTACACAAATCAAGCCACAAAGCATGTACTCTCTGGGGTCACGTTTCTTTTCTAAGCATCATGACTCATCTACTCTATAGCGTGCCGTTGTGGTCCAATTTCATTCCTGCATAGTATTCTATCCACTAAGCTATTTTTTTTAACATAAAGAAGTGTAATGAAAGTCTCATGGCTCTGTGTAATCAGCAGGACAAGTGAATGAACCATGACAAATTTCTTTGCTTTTGCTTAGAATGATAGCAATGAACCAATGTGTTCACCCTAGTTTTCACATAACCTATAAGAAAAATTAGGAAAAGGAATGAATTCTTACAGAGTCCATGCAATATGTTTCATGGACAAAACCTTTCAAATGGGAATCATAGAAATTAAAAGAGGTGCTTTGTGGTAAAAAATATTGGGGCCCTTATTACTCAATTGGGCGATTGATTGATTGATTCATTCATTCATCCTATGTGTATCAAGTGGCACATATATGACCTTATATGACAATCTTTAATCTAGATTCCTCCTTCCTCCCAAATAGTTGGTTGTGTGTGCATGAGCGCTAAGTCATTTCAGTAGTGTCTGACTCTTTGCGACACCATGGACTGTGGCCCGCCAGGCTCCTCTGTCCATGGGATTCTATAGGCAAGATTATTGGAGTGGGTTGCTATGCCCTCCTCCAGGGGACCTTCCCGACCCAGAGACTGAACCTGTGTCTCTTAGGTGTCCAGCATTGCAGATGGGCTCTTTACCACCAGCACTGCTGGAAGCCCTAAATAGTTGGTTAGGTCTCAGCATCTAATGACAAGTGAGTAAAGATAGAAGAACATTGGTTATCCTCTTCTCTGGCAGTTTCTCAACTAAATGAGTACAAAGAGTTCTTTTACAATTTTTTTAAGTGACATAAGCAAAAAAGAATGAAAACTCTTTAACATAAGATCCGCAACTAACCACTAGTGATATCCCAAAATATATCCTCCCAGACCTGTGTTGCAAATCCATATAACTAAATACACATTTTATACGCGATTGTTTTGTATCTATCTTTTCGCGACTTTCATTTAAAAAATTGACTTTATTTTTTAGAGTAGTTTTACGTTCACTGGAAAATCGAGCAGAAAGGGGAGAGTTTTCCTATGCTCCCTGCCCCCCACCCCCTTCCCCACTGTGGACAGCAGCATCAGTCTTAGGACTAGCCCAGGCTCCAAGAGTTGGAAGTGTTTTTGGACCCATCAGTCCTCAGCTATGTGGCTGGTCCAGGGGCCACCCCAGCAGGCATTCAACTGTTGGTTATGCAGTTAAACCCAGAGGCATGTACATTTGTTACAACTGCTGAACCTACACTGAGATCATTATCATCCAGAGTCCACAGTTTACATTAAGGTTCACTGGTGTTATGCATTCTATGGGTTTGGACAAATGGATAATGACACGTATCCACCATTATAGTACATCCAGGGTGGTTTCACTGCCTTAAAAATCCTCTGTGCTCTACTTATTCACCCCTCCCACCCTCCAACCCCTGGCAACCACGGACCTTTTTGCTTTCTTCATAGTTTTGCCTTTTCCAGAATGTCATAAGTTGAAATCACACAAGATGTAGCTTTTTCTGATTCTCTTCTTTCACTTCATAACTTTCATTTTTCTTTTAACAGTATATTGAGCATGTGTTTCCATGTCAATAAATATTCTTCTGAAGCGTTGTTAGTTGCTGTCTAATATTTCCTTGTATGTTGTGTATTAACTTCTGTGTTTGAGGTTTGTTTCCTGTTTTTTTTTTTCACTACTAAAATAGTGTTGCAGAGGACAGCCTTGTGGGTAAATCTTTGCACACAGCTTAATTATGTCCTTTAGATAAATTATTAGATTTGAGATTGCTCCTACAAAGGTTTTGCCCATTTCAAGGCTTTTGATATGTATTGCCAAATTGCCCTGCAGAAAGGTTACATCAGTTTCTATTCCAACTGCTAGAGTATGTGGGGTATTTCCCCACATACTTGCCAACTCTGACTGGTATTGAGATTTTTAATCTTTGCCAGTTTAATAAAGGAGATATGATATTTATTTGTTTTTTATATTTATTTGAGAGTATTAAAGTTTTGTGGTTTTCTATAAAGTATATTGGCCATTTGTCTTTTTTTTTCTTTCACAACTTTTCCATTTTTTTCTATTGGAATAATCATCTTTATAGTATAGGTTATTAAAAGTATTTTTCTATTAAGGGTATTGGCTGCTTGTAAAGGCCCTCTTTTAATGTCAAAAAATGTCACCAACATCACCACCTAATGTGTTGTGGCTAGTTTTTTTTTTTTTTTTTTTTCGTTTAGTTGTTAAGTCACGTCCAACTCTTTGAGACTCCATGGACTGTAGCACACCAGTCTCCTCCGTCCATGGGATTTTCCAGGCAAGAATACTGGAGTGGGTTGCCATTTCCTTCTCCAGGGGATCTTCCTGACCCAGGGATGGAACCCGCAGCCCCGGCCGCATCTTCTGCTTTGCAGGCAGATTCTTTACTGCTGAACCACTGTGGAAGCCCCATACCTAATGTGTGCTACGCTTTTAAAATAATAAATAAAATGGATAAGAAGAATATATATAGAGTACTTATTCGATGCCAGGCACTGTGCTATGTAAAACAGCCCTGTGAGATAGGATCTGATATCTGTCCCATTGGACAGATGGGGAAACAGAGGCAGGAGTGGGTAGTGAATTTTCTCAAGGTTACACAGCTTGTGAATGGCTGTGCTGGTATCAGCTGAGTAACAGAACACATTGTGGCAGAGCTTCTATGAATCAGTAACACTTTTAAATAAATTTACCTTTTGTTCATCACCAAACTATCCACATATTAATACATTTGCAAATTCATCTTATGTATAAGCACTAGGTGTATATTTTTTTCTATAGGCAGTGCTTGCTGGACATATGCATCCAACAACTCCCTGTAATAATTTCATGCTTTTTCCTGCTTACCCCCCACAGTCTACTGTTAAAAACCATGTCAGACCTTTTATTTTTCAGGAGGAGGAAACTGAGACTCAAGGCCAGGCAGGACCTCGCTCAGGGACCTCTGAAAAGCTTATGGCACAGTCAGGACTGAGACCCACGGCTTGGGACCCAGCCCACATCACTATGCGACTTGAGTAGCCCCCTTACTGCACGTCCGTTTGTCATCAGAGGAGACAACGCAGGATGCTGCAGGGGCAGGAGGCCTGCCAGACTCTCCTAGCGCCAGCCTCTAGGGTACCCCAGTGGGTACAGACTCCCAGCCCCTCTGGCCACACTTGCTGCCGGGCATTCCAGGACCTTGGCATCCTGCCAAGGGTGAAAACAGAGCTGCAGGCTCCTGAGCTGCATTCTGTCCCCTCCTCTTGGGTCTGCATCTCATTTCTGGGTTTGCAACATGCCTAATCTCCGCGTGTGCAGACTCTGAGGAGCCAGCTGAGAGGGAGCATTGCCAGCAGCTTGGGAGTCCTCCACGAGGCCTGCCGACCACCCCTCCCCCAGGTCCCTCTCCAGGCAAGCAGAGCCAGAACAATCCGCAGAAACAGTTGCTGGAGCTTCACCTGGCTCCGGCCTTACAGTGCCTGCTGACATGGACCCAGTGAAGGACATAAGCCTGTGCTTTCCCTCTCTTCCCAACTGAAAGTCCATTCAGTCCTGTCATATCCCATCTTCTCCCTCCCTGCCCCCATGGCCTTTGTTACAGACACAGAGGACTGTAATACATGTCAGTCACATAAGTGAGGCTTGATTCTGATTCTCCAGGCAGCTGGACCCCTCCAGGAATGAGGAAAACTTAACTGTGTAGTTAGTAAATAGGTATCAGTAGTGAGTATTATGTAACCTATTGCATTTCCCTTTTTGCCTTTGCTGCCAGGAGGCTCAGAACTGAATGGAAAACTAGATCACCAACCATCCTACAACAGATTCTGGGTATAACTAGCATCACTCCTTCTCCACGAGGTCTCTGGTTGTTCAGTTGTCCTGTTGAGTATGGGTTTATGTTATAAATCATCACAATTTTTTTAAAGAAAAGAATGGGATGAAGGTGCGATATAAATGAAAAATAAGACCTGAAAGGAAATAGTCCATAGACATCTCACTTTGAGATTCAAATGAATGCTTTTCTCATAAGAGGATGGTCTCCCCGGGGCCATTTCAGACTTACAGAAGTGTCTGTGGGCCACTTCCCTCCATCTTTCTCTTGGTCTCTCTCTCTCTCCATCTTTTTTTCTCTGATTTCCTCTCCTCTCCCTCTTCCCCTCCAGTGTTCATTCTCTTACTGTTGCCTACTTCTCCCTCCTCTCCTTCCCCGCTTTGTCTCTATAACCTCCCTCCCCTCTCTCCTCCCTCTTCCTGCTCACTCCCTTGCCTCTGGCAGCCAGTTTACTGTTAACATCTCTTATAAACCCTTAGCACTTGGCTCTTTCCAGGGCCTTGACCCCATCTTTGTCTCATTGATTTCTCTGGGCAATTTTGATTATTTCCATTTTGCCAAGGAAGACACTAAGGCCTACAGCATTGAAGTCACATGCCTGTGGTTGCACAACTTGTGCTTTACACTTATTATCAAATCCAAGCTCCAGGCCTCAGGAATCTAATTCCCTCACACTCTCACTTTCCCTCACTGCCTCTAGATAACAGCCTCGCCCACCTTGTCTCGTAGAGGTCATGAGAAAGTGCCCCAAGAAGAGGGTTCAAAACAATAACCCACCCACCCTGTCACCCCCTTCGGATCTCTTATAGGGTTGAGACTGTCAATGGGGACAGAAGGACATATTAGTGGAGGTGGGGTGAGTTAAGACATGGGTCATTTGTCCATCAATTCCCTTGACAAATATTTATTGAGAATGTGCTACATGGTAGGCAAGGCTGAGACCAGGTGAGGAAAGCAAGTGTAAAATTTAAGGAGGCACTCACTCTCAGGTACCAATCCTGCAAGTGCATGACCCTGAAAATGAGAGCTTCCTTAACATTTATGCCCTAGTATCTTGCTTGTCTTTCACTTATTTCTGCCCAGATGTCAGGTACTGTTACAAGTGCTGACCATTAAGTGGTGAGCAAAAAGGCCTGCACTCTTACCTTGGCGAGCTTCTAATCTATTATGGGAAACAGATATTAATCAAACAATCATGTTAAAAAGAGACTGTTCTAAGGATGACAAGGGCCATGAGGAAAGGGACATAGGGCTAGAGAGGGTATTATGGGGGGTGGCAGTGAGGGCTGAAGGATGGTAAGAGTTTCCCAGGTGAAATGCAGATGGAATACAAAGCAAGTTCACAGGCTCCCTGGCAAGGTGGAGCATGGGGGACAGGTGGAGGGTGGTGTACAAGTTGAGGATGGCATACAGGTGTAGCTGGGGGTAGGCAGAGGGGCTAGAACAGGAAAGCTCGATGCAAAATGGTCCCCACCAGTCAGTTCCTAATAGAGTGCTAGAGTTTGCAAATGACTGGCTTAAATCCAATCAAATGGAGAGAATTCAAAGCCACTCCTTCATAACATCACTCATACCCACCTGCCCAACGCGCTTGCTTCAGTTGATGCGCAGAGATGGTGACCAGATCCCTCCAATTTCATCTCCATCCATTTAACCCAGAGATGTCTGTGATAGAACTTAATACTTGCCACATTTTCCCGATGAAGAAATGGGAGCACAGAGAAGTTAGAAAACCCACTGTCTTAGCTTGGGTTGTCATAACAAAATGTCATAAACTGGGTGTCTTAAACAGCAAACATCTATTTCTCACGGTTCAGGAGGCTGGGAAGTCCAAGATCTAGGTGCTGGCTCATTTGGTTCCTGGTGAAGGCTCTCTTCTTGGCTTGCAGACAGTTACCTTCCCACTGCCCTTACCTGATGCAGAGAGAGAGCAGGAGGGAGTCAGAGGAAGAGCACTCTGGTGTCTCTTCCTCTTCTTAAAGGGCACCAACCCTATTAGATTGGGGCCCCATCATTATGGTCGCATTTAAACTTTATCACCTCCTCACAGGCCCTATCTCCAAATACAGGCACAATGAAGAACATTGAGTCCTTAACACCTGCCCAGGGTCCCAGAGCCAGTCACAGAGGTTTGAACACAGGCAGTGGATGCTGGGGACCCAGACTCCTAAACGCTAGCCTAACTGGCTCAGAATGTGTTGTGTGTGAATGTTGTCCATCCAGTTGAGAAGTGCGCCTCACAGCAGGGGTGTTCAGTTCAGTTCAGTTTAGTTCAGTCGCTCAGTGGTGTCCGACTTTGCAACTCCATGAATCGCAGCACGCCAGGCCTCCCTGTCCATCACCAACTCCCAGAATTTACTCAAACTCAGATCCATCGAGTCGGTGATGCCATCCAGCCATCTCATCCTCTGTCGTCCCCTTCTCCTCCCACCCCCAATCCCTCCCAGCATCAGGGTCTTTTCCAGTGAGTCAACTCTTCACATGAGGTGGCCAAAGTATTGTAGTTTCAGCTTCAGCATCAGTCCTTCCAATGAATACCCAGGACTGATCTCCTTTAGGATGGACTGGTTGGATCTCCTTGCAGTCCAAGGGACTCTCAAGAGTCTTCTCCAACACCACAGTTCAAAAGCATCAATTCTTCAGTGCTCAGCTTTCTTTATAGTCCAACTCTCACATCCATACATGACCACTGGAAAAACCATAGCCTTGACTAGACGGACCTTTGTTGGCAAAGTAATGTTTGCTTTTTAATGTCTGCTTTTTAATATGTTATCTAGGTTGGTCATAACTTTCCTTCCAAGGAGTAAGCGTCTTTTAATTTCATGGCTGCAGTCACCATCTGCAGTGATTTTGGAGCCCCAAAAAATAACTGACACTGTTTCCACTGTTTCCCCATCTATTTCCCATGAAGTGATGGGACCAGATGCCATGATCTTAGTTTTCTGAATGTTGAGCTTTAAGCCAACTTTTTCACTCTCCTCTTTCACTTTCATCAAGAGGCTTTTTAGTTCCTCTACACTTTCTGCCATAAAGGTGGTGTTATCTGCATATCTGAGGTTATTGATATTTCTCCCAGCAATCTTGATTCCAGCTTGCGCTTCTTCCAGCCCAGCGTTTCTCATGATGTACTCTGCATATAAGTTAAATAAGCAGGATGACAATATACAGCCTTGACGTACTCCTTTTCCTATTTGGAACCAGTCTGGTTGGTCCATGTCCAGTTCTAACTGTTGCTTCCTGACCTGCATACAGGTTTCTCAAGAGGCAGGTCAGGTGGCCTGGTATTCCCATCTCCTTCAGAATTTTCAGGGATCCCTTAAAATTCCATTGGGTCCACCCAATGGGTCCGCCTTGGACCTATAGGCCGAGTCCAGAACCCACCCGGGGTTGGTGATTCCAATGATCCTTCTGGAAGAAGACTGGGCTGAGGGTGTGGCATGGAAGTGAACTAGTCCAGACAAGACGCTTACCTTTGGGGGTCCTCCTGTTTCCAATTTACTCAGGGGAGGCCCCAGACTCCAGTGAGGACGTCACCAGGAATGGCTTGTGTGACCTTGGGGAGTCAGTTGACAAACTTCCAGCCCCAGGTTCCTGCCTCAGTGACCACCCCACCACCACCCCCACCCCCCCGAACCCCTGCCAGCATCACTGGAGGCTGGGAGCCATTTGGTTGGCCAGCCAAGATCCTGGCACGAGGCCCTTCGCGGGTGCGGGTCGCCACCCGAGGCCGCGCAGGTGGGGAAGGGGCGGGCTTGCGGTGCGTGGCTGGCAACTTGAGTGTCGGTGTCGCTCTAGCCGCGCCGTAGGCCATGCCGAGTGGACTGCGGAGGCTGGGGGTGGCGGGGTGGGGGGACCCAGGGGGACCCGCGGCGGGCCACGGGGCCTAGCCTCCCCAGCGCTCTCATCCTCCCCAGACGCCCCGCCCGGCGCCCCGCGGCCCGCGTAGGGGCCGAGCCCCGCGGGAGGGGCTGGAATCCCTCCCGGGCGGGGGCCCCCCTCCCGGGCGCCCGCTTCCTCCCGCTCCCCGCGCGTCCCCCTCCCGGCCGCCAGCCAGCTACGTGCCCCCGGGGCCGGCAAGAAGCCACATGCCCCCGCAAGGAATGCCGGGCCCGGCGGGCGGGCGGGGGGCGGGCGCCGGGCAGGGCCGGGCCGGCCCGGGAGCGCCCCGCCGCGAAGGTTGGTGAGAGGGGGCGGAGGGCGAGCCCGCGCCCTTCCCGGTCCCCAGCGCCGCCCCTGCGCCCGGCCGGTGCGCCGCGCAGGCCGGATCGCGGCATCTCACACTTTCCCCGCTGGACCCGCGGCCGGGACGACCCGCGAGCTCCGGGGGCGGGGGTGCCCGGGGGACCGGGAGTGGGGGGGGGAGGCTAGGGCGGGGCGGTTCGGCCGGACCCGGGCCGCCCGCGCCCTCCCCCCCCAACACGTCCCCGCCGGCTCGGAGAAGGGGGCAGGCCGGCACGTCTCCCCACACCCCTCCCCGCTGCCGGCGGCTTTGGGGCCCCGGTGGGGAGCAGGGGGCTGATTAGCAGAGGAGCAGGGGTGTGGCCAGCGGGGCCCCGGGTAGTGAGTCACACACGCTGCTCGCCCAGTCCCGGGGCCGAGCGCGCTCGCAGCCCGAGCTGAGCGCTGCCCTGACCCGAAGAGTGTCCCCGGGCTTGGCATGAGGACCCTGGGGTGCCAAGGGAGGGGCTGAAGCCCAGCGCGGTGGTGGAGGAGGGCGGTAAGCTGCGGGCTAGGGAGACTGCCCTAGAGAGAGCTGGGTGGGGCTTGGAGCCAGGGCCGCCCACGCGGGGACCCCCCGCCCCCCACCAGGCCCCGCCTGTACCTGCTCTGAGCTGGCAAAGCGAGCCCGGCTGCATTCCCTGGCAGCCCTGGGTGAGGGGCTCTGCAGCCAGGCGCTCAGGGCCCGTTTCATCTGCCTGCCCCGCTTTGGCCCCCGGTGGACTTGAGCGGATCCCGCCCCTGTTCCCCCCCCGTTGCAAAGTTTTGTGCGGAGGCTCCTATGGGTCCCTCATACCCTTTGCCTCTGGGCTTGGGGTCCAGGCTGTGCTTCGCAGCCCTGCCTCCTGGCCTGAGCGCCTCCCGGCCCCTGACCCCATGGGGCTGGTGGCTCCAGTCGTCCCCAGGACCAGCCCGGGTAGAAATGGCATTTCCTCTTGGCCCGGCTACAGCTGTTTTTGTTGTCTGTGTTCTTAAGCGCTTCCTCTAGGGATGGCAGGGAGGGTAACCAGACTCCATGGGACCCCCGCTTTGCCCTCTCGCCACTCACCCCTCTTCCCCTGTCTCTTTGATCCTCTTCCTCTGCCGGTCCCGCCTTCGCCCCCCAGGACAGAATGACTGAGAACATGAAGGAGTGCTTGGCGCAGACCAAGGCGGCGGTGGGGGAGATGGTGACGGTGGTGAAGACGGAGGTCTGCTCACCGCTCCGGGACCAGGAGTATGGCCAGCCCTGGTGAGGCCCCAGTGTGGGGACAGGCGAGGGAGAGGGGGGCATCGCCTGGCTGGGTTGATTGGAGACCCTGGGAAGTTGCCCTGCTCTGGGCAACTCCTAGGACCAGGGGTGGGCACGGGCTCTAGAAAAACCCAAGCAGTGGCCCAAGAAGGCCCGAACCCAGGTCTCAGGACCCCTATCTTTCTACTGTCTGCTGCATCAGACAAGCAGGCTGGCTGGGGTTCCTCCACCCGCCCCATCCTCGTGGCCTTCTGGCCAAGTTCTCGGCTTCTCTGCCCACCAGCCTCTCACTCTGATGGCTTTGTGCTTTCTCTACTGGCCCCTGTCCTGGCCAGCTCTAGGAGACCAGACCCCTCAGTCATGGAAGTGGAGCCCAGGAAACTGAAGGGAAAACGTGACCTCATCATGCCCAAAAGCTTCCAGCAAGTGGACTTCTGGTGTAAGTGGAGCTTGGGGCTCTTCCTGATCACACCGACCGTCACCCCCACCCCCCACCCCATCTCTGCTTGGGGGATTTGCAGAGGCAACTCTGATGCGAGGCCCTCACCTATTGTGTGTAGCAACACAGGTCCAGGCCTCAGTACATCCTCACCCTTAGCCGCTGAGGTCTCATTCTCCAGGGGAGGACCCTGAGGTTTGGTGAGGGTTAAGGACCTCCTGGCTCAGCTCCCCCGGCTCACAGATGCACACCCATCTGACTCCAGTCATGACCTTTCTTCTGTTTTTTCAGATTTGAAGCAAAGGGGGCTAGTGGCTTCCTTGGCATTGGCAGGTGTGTCCCTTGAGTCGCCAGGGAGGGGAGCGGGGTATCGCTGCTGAAGACTCAGGGGCCTGTGGCTGCTGGGGTGGGGCCAGGGCTGGGACTCGTGAGCCTCGTGCTGTGCGCGTTCCACTGGTCTACACCGTCCTCGGGGTGGGTTTCTCATCGGCCCCTCAGCCTCCATGGGGGGCTCTCCCTGCAACAACTGAAGCTCTCTTTCCTCTTTCCGCCCCTCCAGTCTGTGAGTCCTGCCAGGAGTACTTTGTGGATGAGTGCCCGAACCACGGTCCCCCAGTGTTTGTGTCTGACACGCCGGTGCCCGTGGGCATCCCAGACCGGGCCGCCCTCACCATCCCCCAGGGCCTGGAGGTGGTCAAGGAAGCCAGTGGGGAGAATGACGTGCGTTGCATAAATGAGGTCATCCCCAAGGGCCGCATCTTCGGCCCCTATGAGGGGCAGATCTCCACCCAGGACAAATCAGCTGGCTTCTTCTCCTGGCTGGTGAGTGTCTCCTGGGCTGTGCCTCGGTAAAGCGTGCCGGGAATGCAAACAGAAACCAGCAGGGGGCGCCATATGCTGGCCCGGCCTGGCCCCAGAGCTTTTCTGCCATCACTGCTGGGCAAGTGGATGATGGATCTTGCCGGCCCTTTGCCCCTGTGACCCTTGGTGTCTGAGGGCCATTCAGAGGAGCCACCTCTGTCAGCAGTCAGCAGAATCAGTGGTGGGGCGATTTCTCCCTGAATCCTCCTGTGTGTGTCTGGAGGACCACTATGTGACATTTACAAAGGCTTTACCCAAGCCCTCCTCTGGAGTGGATGACCTGGGGCTGGGGGTTGTGGGGATGCAGAGCATGACATTCAGCTAAAAAAGCAGTAAAGTCCAGAGCTAGAGGTAAAGCCTCCAACAAGACAGGCACAGTCCCTGCCCTCAGGGAGTGGATCGTCTGGTGGGGAGGGTAGGCAGTGAACAGATACATTCACACGTGACAGTTGTGGCTTAAGGGAGAACACAAGATGCTCTGGGGACACAGGGAGATGGCAGCGTTCACAATGCTCTGGAATTTGGGGCCTGGAGCCCGAGTTCATTGTGTTAGCCTGGTTTGCTAGTTACTATCTAACGTGACCTTGGACCAGTCATTGAACCTCTCTGTGACAGGATAATCATAGCTGATGGTGAAGATGAAATGCATCGATGCTGCAAAGTTCTTAGAATTGTGCTCGCCTCTAGCAAGCATGCAGTGAATATCAGCTATTGCTGTTATTGTTCTTGGCCTACTTGAGGGGTTTGGGCAAGATTTCCTCTGGTCTGAGACTCAAAGAATGAGTAGCAGTTAGTCAAAGGGGGATGAAAAATTGCTCCCTGTAGACAGAAGAGCTGAGAGAGAGGGACCCCAAGAAGTCTGGTAGGACAGCAGCAGTGAGCCTGAGAGGCAGAGAGGCGAGAATAGGCCGGGGAGGGAGATGGGGACCAGATATGCTGTGTTTCATAGGCCATGAAAGTGCATCCTTCATCCTGCGGGCCAGGTAAGCCATCCGAACATTTCAGACAGAAGTGTGACCTGGAAGGTTGCAGAATGGAGAAGTGGGATTCTGGGTAAAAGGCTGGAGTGAAGATTCATATAAGGAAAGATAGCAGCTTAAACTCAGGTGCTAGAGGTGGAGATGTTTGAGAGAGATTTAAAGGGGAGAATTCCTAAGATTTGTTGATGGACAGGATGTGAAGATGAAGAAGAGGGACTTTCAGATTTGAAAGGAAAGCTGATCAAAGGTGAATTTCAGGCATCAAACTTGGACAGAGATGGGGGACATGGGACAAGTAGGAAAATCATTCCTTAACCATTTATGAGAGTCTCCTTTGTTCCAAATACTGGGCTGACTCTGGGGACACAATGGTGGACCAGATCAGACATCAGTGCTCCCTTCATAGAGTTCACTATGGGAAGATGGAATGAATTAAGGAATAAGATAAGTAAATGTAAAATGATGACTCTGAAAGGTAATGAAGAGATGGGGAGGCTAGGAGAAAAGTGATCAACAAAGGGATTAGATGTGGCCAGAAGTCAGGAAAGGCTTCCTTATGGCTGATCTGTGATTGAAGGAAGAGAATTCCTACCAGGTGATGATTGTGAGGACTGTCAAGATGGATGCAGCAACATGAGCAATGGTCCTGTGGCAGGAGAGAGCATGGTACGTTTGCTCACTTGGGAGGTCACTGTGCTTGGAGTGCAGGAAACCCAGGGGTCTGGAAGAGACAGACATGGTCATATAGATCCTAGCAGGCCAAATTGGGACTTTTGTTCTCTATTTTAAGAACAATGAGGAACTTTCATTTATGTTTTAAAAAGGTGAGTTCGACTGCAGGCTGGAGAACCGATGGGGTAGAGGCACTGGTCAAGAATGGACATCCGGGGGACTTCTCTGGTGGTCCAATGGTTAAGATTCTGCCTTCCAATGCAGGGGGCCTGAGTTCAATCCCTGGGTCAGGGAAGTAAGATCCCACATATTGAGCAGTGTGGCCAAAAAATAAATAAATGTAAGAATGAGCGTCTGCACCCCAGTCAGAGGGCTGTGGTCATTCTCTAAGTCGGCGATGGTGGAAGCTTGGGCTTGGGCGGGGCAGAGACATAGAGACAAATGAACTGCTTTGTGAATATTTCAAAGGTAAGGGAGATTTCTGTTCTTCTGTTCTTCTGCCTCCAGGTCAGGAATGGTGTCTTTCTGTGAGAAATGGGGACCGCCAAAAGGAGACTGGGTTGAGGGGAAGATCCTGATTTTGGTTTGAGGGCTTGTTGAGCTTGGAGTGATGTCAACATATCCAAGTGGTAATATTGGTGATATCAACTAGGAAGTTAGATTATGGGTTGGGATCTTGGAAAGGAGGTCTGGAAGTGTCACTTCATGAGTCACCTGTGCCTACGCGGTCAGTGGGGCCAGAGGGCTGGAGGGCAGTGCCCAGGGAGAACCGGCTGAGTGGGAGGTGGAGAAGCCTACGGACTAAGCTTTGAGTAACTTCACCAGTGAACGGTCCAGAAGGGGAGCTTGATCCTGCATGGGAGACACAGCAAGAGCCGCCTGAGAGGTGGGATGGCTGGAATATCCAACAGTGTCCACCTGGGCTGAGAAGCCAAGTGAGAAGAGGGCTCAAAAGTACCCACTGGACTTAGTGCTGGGGAAGTCACTGGTGATTTTAGCAAGAGCTGATACTATAAGACCATGGTTGCCAACCTGGGGTAATTTATACCTCCTGCCCCCTTTCTGGGATAATTGGAAATGTCTGGAGACATTTTTTGGCCATCACAACTTGGGATCTAGAAGGAAGAGGCCAGTGAAAGTGAAAGTCACTCAGTCGTGTCTGACTCTCTGCAACCCCATGGACTGTAGCCCACCGGGCTTCTCTGTTCATGGGATTCTCCAGGCAAGAATACTGGAGTGGATTGCCATTTCCTTCTCCAAGGGATTTTCCCAACTCCGGGATCTAACCTGGGTCTCCTGCATTGCAGGCAGATTCTTTACTGTCTGAGCTACTGGGGAAGCCAGGGATGCTGCTAAACCTTTGATAACGCACAGGGCAGCCTCTTACAACAAAGAGTGGTGTGGCCTCAGTTGTCAATAGATCAGGGTTGAGAAATCCTGAAGAGTAATGAAATAAGAACCTCATTAGAATGGAGGTGACTGGTTTAGTCACCTTTCAGAAGTTTGATGAGAAGTAAGAAGTGGGGGAGAGACATAGGAAGGGTGATGGCTATGGGAAGACTGGGGTTAAGGAGGTTTTTGTATTTTTTAAAATGGGGTGACCTTTATTCAGACAAATGCATCTGAGTTGGCTTCTAAGTCTCAGACACAGGTTAACTTTACTTAGGTTTCCTTGATTGTATTTTAAGTTAATTAATTTATTTTTGACTGTGTTGGGTCTTCACTGGTGCATGTGGGCTTTCTCTAGTTGTGGCGAGCGAGGGCTGTTCTCTAGTTGTGATGTGCAGGCTTCTCCTTGGGGTTGACTCATGGAACACAGGCTCTAGGTGCATTGGCTTCAATAGCTGTGGCACACGGGCTTAGTTGCTAGTGGCATGTCGGATCTTCCTGGGCCAGGGATCGAACCTATGTTCCCGGCATTGGTAGAAGGATTCTTATCCATTGGATCACCATGGAAGTCCCTACAGGAGTTTGTTAATGAGACTTTAACTTCCTTAAGAAACCCAGTGGAGGAAGTCCTGCTGAATATAGAGATAGGCATAATAGGTAAGCTTTTATGTTACCTGAGAAGGTTCACATGGAGACATTTGATGTGGAAAAGAGGTAGATCAATGTTTTTTTCTGCCCCTGGAGGACTGTCTTAGAGCTTTGGAGCTGATGAAGGGAGTTAACTATAGTTGATCAAATGATGATTCTCCAGAGATGGCCAGGTCCCTCCCTGGAACCCGTGGTTGTGTTATCTTATATGGTAAAAGGGACTGAACATGTGATCAAGTTAAGGATTTTGAGATGGAGAAATTATCTTGGGGTACATGGGTAGTACCAGTGCAGTTGCAAGCATCTTTATAAGAGGAGGGCAGGAGAGGCAGAGTCAGAAAGAAAACACTGGAAGATGCTGTCCTGCTGGCCATGAAGATAGGGAAGGAGCCAGGAGCCAAGGCATGCAGGCACCTCCAGAAACTAGGAAAGACTCGGAAACGATTCTTCCCTCATGCCTTTTGAAAAACACTCAGCCCTGCCAACACCTGATTTTAGGATTCCTTACTTCCAGAAAAGCAAGACAATACACTTGTGTTATTTTAAGCCATTGTGTTTGTGGCCATTTGTTATAGCAGTAGTGGGACTCTAATCCAGTGAGCTTATGTGTTTTGGAGGGGATGGCTGCTAAAGTGTGTGGAGAGGTGGGGAGAGGTAGCCTGAGACAGAGGAGAAGGTGAGTTCAGGCTGGGGTGGGGAGAGCTGGAGGTGCCCACGAGATGCCCAGGTGGAGCTGTCCCGAGGCACATGGGTGTGTGTGGGTCTGCAGCCAAGGGGGGAAAGCCAAATGTATAAACTTACGCAGCCGAAGCCCTGGGAAGGGATGGGCAGAGGGATCAGTGCTGCAGAGGGCGAGAAGCTTGAGGCTTGAGAGCCCATTGGCTCGGGGGGCGCACAGGTCCTGGTGTCCTTGGCAGGGACAGTTGCACGGGTGGAAGCCACATTGCTGTGGATTGAGGTGTGAGTGGGAGGTGAGGAGGGGAAGCCCCCAAGAATGATAGGCTTGTTTGCAAAGTCTAGCTGCTAATTGAGCAATTATTATATGCCTGGTGTTTACCACATTCTTCCTCAAAATAGTCCCGCAGGTGGAGGTGGCTGTCCTTCTTGATGAGGGTACTGGGACTGAAGAGGTTCAGTAAGCGACCCCCCAACTCCTGTAGGTAGTACCTGGCAGACCTTGGGTTCCTGCAAAGATAGCCTCCTTCTGTGATGCCTGGGGCTTTAAGGAGTTTTAAGAGTTTTAAGGAGATGGGCTTTAAGGAGTTCCTTCGTGGGAAGATATGTGGTTATGTAATTCAATTCAATTTAGCCTCATAGAGCAACTCCCATGTACTGGGTCCTTCACAGGAAGTTCTAGAGGTAATAGAAATGCACGACGTTTGCGCTCTGTTCTTACGGAGTCTGTGGTCCAGCGACAGGGAGCAGGGGCCAAGGTAGACGAGAGGGGAGGAGGCCTGTTCCCGACCCAGAGTGTTGCTGATGGTCCTGGTGCTGCGGTAGACAGGAGGGGCGGGGAGAAGAGGAGCTGGTTTTGGCTGGCAAATTGGGGGTGGGTTTTGAAAGATGGGTAGGAGTTCAGTAGAGGAGGCCGATGCCTTCTCAGCCTGTGGAAAAGTCTCAGGGGAGAAAATCTCATACCCAGAGAAGGGATAGGGGGATCCCTTTCTTTCCCACCAAAGTCTACTCCTGGGATAGCCCAGCCAGGCAAGCTTGGAATCTCTAAAGCAGGCATCTTCCCCAGGTTCAGGGCCAGGCGTGGGTCTGGGGTCTGGAGAAAAGGGAGAATAGGAAGATCTGGAGTTTGCAGCCTGGTCCTAGACCAGCTCTACCTGTCAAGGGTGGGCATGGCCTGCAGTTCAGGGGCGTGGCCAGAGGCAGCTATGTTGCTCCCTTGGAGATTCCTTCCAAGGGCCTCTGAGCTGTGCCAGGGGCGTGGGTGTAGGGATGGTGTGGCTGGAGGTCACTGTACCACACTGAGACTTTGACTTTTGTGATGCAGGGACATGAGAGGTGTTGAAGGCCTGGAGAGAACAGAAGTACAAAATGGCTTGAACAGTGCCTCTGTGTGTGTCTGTGTGTCTGTGTGTGTGTGCACGTGCGTGTTCTCAACTGGGGCCTCAGCTGGGGCAAAGCAGGAATGAGGAACAGCTTGCTCAAATGATGGGTTGGCTGAATGGTGCGAGAAAAGGACAAATGGCCTGAACCACGGCCCCAATTTTGGACCAGGATCTAGAAGCCCCACTTCCTGAATAAACTGCATTCATGTGTCAGATCCTGTCCCAAAGCCATACTTGATCTTGCCTGTTCTTGACCTTCTGCCTGCCTTCCAAGGCCCTGGCCTCCATCCAACAGAACTCATTTCCTTCCATAACTCAGTATGTAGAGTCTCAGTGGAAGCAATGGTGGTGCTCTCAGATAAGCGTAGCCGTTTATGTTTATTGAACACGTACTACATATCTGGCTCTGTGCTCGACACTTCACAGCGTGATCCTATCTGATCCTAGTGATGCCCCTGTGAAGCAGGTGTTAGTCTATCCATTACTCTGCTGAGAAATCTGAGGCCTGGAGAGGAGGAGTCATTCCGCACACAGCTGAGATTCGAACCTAAGCAGTCTGACTCTAGAGCCCACTCTCTCATTCAGCCTCCTGGTCCTTTCCACCTCCCTTACTTGTCTGCCCTATTCCTGCCTCCTGGCCGCGGTTGACTTTCTTCCACTCATCCTTCCGGCCCCAGTACTAGGTTCCTCTCCTTCTCCCCT
Source organism: Cervus elaphus (assembly GCF_910594005.1). Taxonomy (NCBI): domain Eukaryota; kingdom Metazoa; phylum Chordata; class Mammalia; order Artiodactyla; family Cervidae; genus Cervus; species Cervus elaphus. Next base: position 87,904,000 of record NC_057815.1, read on the forward strand.
CAGCATGGAGGCAAGCTGGTCGCATTGCCTACAATGTGATGCAGGGATGGGGCCCAGACTGAGATGAACCAAATGGCCATCTCGACTTTCTATCTCTCCTTCAAGGCCTGACCTCCTCGGAAGGAGTTTTATTTGTTACTTTTCGGCCGCACTGGGTCTTCGTTGCTGCCTTCAGGCTTTCCCTGGTTGCTGGGAGCACGCGCTTTGCGGCAGTGTGCTGGCCTCATTGTGGTGGCGTCTCTTGTTGTGTAGCGCCGACTCGAGGTGCCCAGGCTTCAGCAGTTGCAGCACGCGGGCTCAGTAGTCTTGGCGTGTGGGCTCCTAGGGTGCGTGGGCTTCAGTAGTTGCAGAACACAGGCTCAGCAGTTGTGGCTCGTGGGCGCCAGAGCCGGGACTCGGTAGCTGTGGCACATGGGCCCAGGTGCTCTGCAGTATGCGGGAGCCTCCCGGACCAGGGATCAAACCTATGACCTCTGCACCGTGGGTGGGCTCCCATCCACCGCGCCACCAGGAAGTCCCTCGGAAGGAGTTTTGCATTCACTTCTGGGTGTTTAGAAGAGAAATGCCCCTTCCTCTACTTTCTCATCTCCCTGGAAATTACAGACTCCATAAATCACTGCCAGGCTTGCCAGGCTGCCCTCAGACACTACACAGGCCGGAGACGATGCTTGCAGGCGTGAGGTGCCTGGGGAGTACCAGGCAGCCATGTGGTTTGGGAAAGAGGCAGAAGAAAGAGGAGTCCAGCACAGGGTTTCTATTTAAATGTTTCACTGAGGCCCAGTCTGGTTCCAGAAGGGATTTAGGGCAGCCTAGCAGGATGTATAAAATATAACACGATAGCATATTAAAACTGGGAGAGACAGAAGAAAGAAAAACAAGGGTGGAGATCCTAAATGGAGCCAGGAATGAGGCTAAAAATGCATACCATAATGACCTGTGTATGCACTTTTAGCTATAGAGGCTCCGAATTTGGCGGCCACTGGGAAGAGGCAAGCTGACTTGGCTACCAGTGCTTTCTGGCCATAGCGGGAGAAGTCCCAGGTAGCTCCCAAGGAGGTCTGCTTCTCTGGGTGGATCCTGGGTGGGAGACTTCCCAGGGCTCCTTTTAAAGAGGACGCCGTGTGGTAGGATCGCTCCCCGGCTATCAGCTAGTCTCTCCGCCTGCCAGACTCCTACTGTTCTGGGGAGAAGCAGGGGTTTCAGGGTTTTCCATTTTGGCTTCCATCATAAAGTGGAGATTTATTTTAAAACTTAAGATTGGGTGTGCGAAGGCTTGTGACACGCCCTCCAGAACAGAGTCTGAAAACCCCGGGGTTGATGGGAGAGATGAAGTGTGAGCAGGTGGTTGCAACAGTGCAAGATGTCAGGGGAGGCAGGCAGGTCTGACCGGGCTTGGGGGTGGGCAGGGCTCAGAGAAGGGAAGAGAAGAGTAACGGGCTGGTCCAGGAAGGGAAGAAGGCACATTTGAAGCAGGTCTGGCTTCTCTGTGTGTTTGAGAATCTGAGCAAGTGTGTTTCATGCCTATTTGCTGATTTCTATTAACTCTTTATTCTGAAATTTCAAACTCTACGAAAGCATAAGAATTGTATGACCAATAGCCACGCCCCCTGCATCTAGCTTCACCTGTTGCTAACATTTTATAACAATTGCTTCAGTCTCTCTCAGTATGTCCTGGCTTCCCTGGTGGCTCAGATGGTGAAGAATCTGCCTGCAGTGCAGAAGACCCAGGTTCGATCCCTGGGTCGGGAAGCTCCCCTGGAGAAGGGAGTGGCTACCCACTCCAGTGTTCTTGCCTGGACAGAGGAGCCTGGTGGGCTAGTCTATGGGGCTGCAAAGAGTCAGACGCCACTGAGTGAGTAAGCACCACACAGCACAGCATAGCTACCTTCAGGCACGTGCACACACACAGACAGACACACAGACACATACACACAGACACACACCGACACACACACACATACACAGACACACACCGACACACACACAGACACACAGACACACAGACACACACAGACACAGACACAGACACAGAGAGACACAGACACACACACA